>NC_142014.1:63545539-63858039 GCF_049901735.1 Notechis scutatus
ATAATCTCACCTCTTTCTGTTACCCTGGCTCTGTGTTTGCTATTGCAAAACTTCCTACAATGAAGATAGAAAACATTTCTTAGCAGACTGTTTGAGACCCATTCTAAATCCACAGCATTTTCAAGCGAATGTTGGCATATGGTAAAATGTATATTTGTTCATGCTTTATATAAGCCACTTTTGCTTGACTTGAAACTCTGAAGACAATCTATTCAGGGAATTTCAGAATTAAAGGAGATTTGGGAGACATCTGGTCCAAGGCATCAGATGTCATATCGCTCAGATATGAACTTTTTGTTCAGTTTTAGCTAAATGCAATGTATGAAGCAAGCCAGGGCTTCTGATTTAGTATAACTTCATCCATGTGGGCAACATTCACATCACCTAACTTCAGTAATCAGAATTTTCCACCCAATAAGACAAGTTTAATGAAGGTTGGTTAGCATTACTTATGAAACCAGCCAGTTGAGATTTGTTTTTCCAAGCCACACCCACAGAACCGGTAGTAAAAAAATTTGAATTCCGCCATCTCCAACCCATTTTTATACCAACCATATGTGAAGTCAGTCAGTCCTTACGAGAATATTGATTTAATGGTATTATTTCCTGAACTGGTCAAATACTTCAGACTGTAGAAACATGATTATAAGGGCTGTTGAACAACTCCTTAAGTATTTGCCTTAGAGATTACAGTCATGTTTCTCTCAGACTTTTCCTTCTAAGGCTAAACATATGAAAATCCTTCAAGTTTTAAGTCTTGTTAAAATCTGGTCATCTTAATTGGCCTCTTTCCTTTTTAGGTATATTATAAGAAGCCACATTTTTTCAGTGCTAAATATCAGATGGAGCATTTGTAACAGACATTTTAAAGTGAATTGGGTGAATCAATAATTTAAATTAAGGACAGATGTAAATAATGATCAGCATAAATCATTCTTTGTGGAATGACAAATGACAGAGACATTTTTTTGTAAAAAAAAAAAACCTGATCATTTGAATACAGCAAAATCATTAAATCCGAAGATTGAATATAAATGCAGAATGAATCCAAAATATTCTACAACTCACTCACTCTCTCTTGCTCTCTCTCTCTCACACACACACACATACACACACACGCATACACTCAGTAATTTAGCTTCCTTCCATGCTAGTGTTGGCAACAGAAAATAACTAACAAAATAATAGAGTTGGAAGGGACCTTGGAGGTCTTCTAGTCCAACTCCCTGCCTAGGCAGGAACCCTACACCACTTCAGACAAATGGTTGTCTAATCTCTTCTTAAAAACTTCCAGTGTTGGAGCATTCACAACTGAGGCAAGTTGTTCCACTGATTAATTGTTCTAATGAATTAATCAGTGGAACAACTGATTCTAACTAATTAATCAGTGGAACAACTAACTAATGTTCTAATTATTCTTCATAGTTCTAGGTTGCTTCTCTTCTTGATTAGTTTCCATCCATTGCTTCTTGTCCTGCCTTCAGGTGCTTTGGAGAATAAGTTGACCCCCTCTTCTCTATGGCAGTCCCTTAGATATTGGAACACTGCTGTCATGGCACCCCTAGTCCTTCTTTTCATTAAACTAGACAGACCCAATTCCAGCAACCGTTATTGATGTGTTTTAGCCTCCACTTCTCTAACCATCTTTGTTGCTCTTCTCTGTACTCTTTCTAGAGTCTCAACATCCTTTTTTACATCACATGGCAGCCATATATCAGGAAATGGGTAAAAATGGGTAAATGGGTAAAATTCTTTCTGGATAAACATTATAATTGAAAAAATAGTATATTTCATATTTGCTTCAAAAGGTTTTTATTATTATTCTAAAAGAAAAGTAAAAGAATACAGTTCGGGGAATGACAATTGGGGAAATAATATTGGATTGAGTAGGAGATTAAACAAAGGTACTAGAATTTCATAAAGCATCGTGGCTCGAACTATTGCTGTTGGTTCAGCCATATTTAATGGAGTTGACTTCTTATTTGTCAAGGGATATCATAAGTGTTTTTAATTCCTTATATTCCCTATCAAGTATGACCTCTCTGAACTCTTGACCATCATTCTCCAGATGTAAGTCTTGGGACCTTATTCCGTTATCCTTCTGCCTTCTTAGGCCATCTAAATATTAAGTTACCTTTTCACCTATCCTCATGGTATCTTATGAGCTATGCATGGATTTTGGTATCCAGTAGAGGAAAGAACAGCAAGTTTAATCTCTCAAGATACTATAGTTTAGCACCTTCATATGCAATTGATTGCTAAACAATTCAGGAGGCAGTAAAGTCCACCATGAAGTTATTGGGTTTCTTGATGCTATGTTGATAATAACCAGTTTTAAATAATGTTAGAATTATATTAAAACAAATATGAGGGGGGCTTATCCATAGCTATTAGTCATCATGACTGCAGGGAGCTTTAATCTTGATGGATAATTAATACCACTAAAATCTTGCTGTTTAGCACAATATGATAAATTGGGATAATACTATTCTTACTTTTTGTTCATGGGATGCCTGAAATAATGGTCTGTTTCAGTAAATAGAAAGTTGGATTTCTTTTATTCTTCTGGGGTATTATCAGAACTTCCTTCATCACCATTTTCTGGGTAGCTTTTCAGAATTGATTACTGGTAAATGTCAGGATTCCAGCAGTTACTCCAATTAAATCAGTTTATAGTTGACAGTAAAGTTCCTTGGAAAAGGGGGACAAAAAACACTGCATCCACAAGGCTAGGAAGTACATTTTACTTTCTGAACCAAGTTTTACAGTAGCAATCACTGCATTGGAATGACAACTTGGATGCTTTGCACTCAGCGCTCAGATGCAGAAAAAACACTTGAGAATTAAGAGTGACAAAACATGGCAAGTTTTATGTGAGCTTTGGCATCAAACAAGAATTTCAAGGATGTCTAAGCAGAACTAATACACTTACTCCAGTTGTATTTATCTTGTATTTAGTCCTACTGAGGTCTCCTTGAAATCACTGGGAAATGTTGATAAATTTCAATAATTGATATTAATGGAAATTCATTGTGATTTACAGCTGCATGCATTGAAAAATATAATATAGCATAACCTTACAGAAGATTGATGGCGATTGGGTCACACTGTTGGCTTGTCTAAGCCTATAAGATTCTTTTCAATAAATCTGAAATTAGGGAATCATGGAATCCTAGGGCTGGAAAGGGACATTGGAGGTCTTCTAGTCCAACCTCCTGCCCAAGGCAGGAGTCCTTATACTCGTCATTTTATGACCAGCCTTATGTGTCAGCATTCCAAGTAAAAACCTCCATGAATAAAGACTCCAAGGCTAGCATTTTCTCAAAGTTCCATTTTATTAGAGATATCATATTGGCACATCTGGGAAAACCCAAATCTGAGAGTTCTGGATTTTCCCCCTCCCAAAAGAAAGTCAAAAATCCATCCTCTGCATCCACAAATCCATCACATGGTCCAATCATATTTTCACCCCAACTAGAGACTACCCCCAGTCACTCCCTCCAGCTACAGGGCAATCGTCCTTGACCCAGAGAAAGAAGTGTTGTTGTGTCTAATCTTCCATCGCTCCTTGCAATCCCCCCTCCCGCTTTCCCAGGCACTAAATGTCGCAGCCTCGAAGCTCCAAAGGAAAAAATGATGACATTATGTCCTTGTCTTATAACCAGACTTTTGCAAAAAGCTAACGAAGTCTTGTCAGTCATGTGTCCAATTTATTTAACAACTGTTGCAATTATGATGGGCAGGCTCTATTATAGTCATAAATTGGGGATTACCTGCATTTGAAGGGGCTTTATAAATTCTAGATATTTTTTCTGGTATGGCATTTGATAAATTTGATAAATCTTATTTTTAATGTCAAGATGTAAATTTCAGCCCAATTAACCCCATATTTTTCCACTGATCCATATGGGTATTGCAGCCGAAATTCTTAGCCCACTTTATCATAACCTCTTTGACCTGTTCTTCCCCCCTTCCAAATTTTATTATGAAAAATTGCAGACCCACTTCCCCTCATCCAAGCGGGAGATTAAGCATATTTTACAGAAGCTCATCAACCTATATCTATATCAAGGGGTGCCCAACCTTGGCAACTCCCAGAGTCAAGGATCTCAATTCCCAGAGGAGCCTCTGAACAGAGACCTGAAGTCTACAATTACAGATACAGTTGCTTGTCCAAGACAGGAGTAAGAAAATGAGTCAGAATCACAACATCAGATAGTCAAATCTGAGCTTCAGGGAAAGTCTGTAGAGATTCTCAGTCATCCAGGTTATCGTTGTCCCAAAGGTGCTTTTTCAGGAGGTAACTGGACTCCGTTCTTTCTTTGAAGATGTTTTGCTTCTCATCCAAGAAGCTGGATGACTGAGAATCTCTACAGACTTTTAGTTATACAATTTGAGATGAACACCCTTTGAATGGTATGGGAGTAGGAGTGGATTTCCAGAAAAAAATTGAAGACTATAGGACTAGGAGCACTACTCAGGTGACCCTGAGGACACAGATAAACTTCCAAGAGTTTCAATGACCCTCTAAAAGCATGCAAATAACCAGCTGTCTGCAAGGAATATAAATATTTCCGTTCCCCAGTATCCTGTCAGAGCTGAAAAAGCTTCTTGGATGAGAAGTGAAACATCTTCAAAAGAAAAAACAAGAAAGTCCAATTGCCTCCTGAAAAAACACTTTTGGGACAAGCTTCAGGAAAGCATTATTACTGAGATACATGTTTAATGTTAGAAACTATAAAATTATGAAGAAGCTGAATTCTTATAAACATTCTTCAGCAGATTACTTTAGTTTACTTTACTTTACTTTATTGTCATTGCACCTCGTACAACGAAATCAAACACCATCTTCAGTGCACATCATGACCATGAGAATAAACACAAACACACATCCTTCACACTCCACACATTGAACCGAAACCCCCAACACTGCACCAACACTGCACTGTACAGTAGAATTCAAAAGATGGGAGAGAAGCTGTACTTACAACACTGATAGCCTGTGCTTCTTCACTTTATTGAATTCATCTTTCCTTATATGGGGAGAAATAGGGTTGATTCTACTTGAATCAGACTAAACTGGACTTTTTGTCTGCCAACAATTCTCCTTCTAAAAACTCAAAACGGAAGAGAAGATTGGGTGGAACAAGAGGTCAGAGAAAAAAACTTTTGCCCTACTGTTTACAGTTTAATGTCTCTGAAGAGGTTAGTTGCCCCGCTTCGCTTTCTTTTTCATAAGAAGACCGTCTGGAAAATGGGACACTCTTTATTTCCATAATGGTGGGAGCAAAATGCCATGTAATTTTGATAATTTCCACCTGCTCTAATTAAATTTCTTGCAGCACATCTACATATTTCTTATATATCCAAGTTGAGTTGGCTATTTTAAAGGTTTGGAAAGTTCTGATTTCAAATTATTTCTTCAAATTGCAGCAATGCTTAGATTTGAGAGTATGAAACAGAGGTGGTATTCAGCAGGTTCTGACCAGTTCTGGAGAACTGGTAGTGGAATTTTTGAGTAGTTCAGAGAACTGGCAAATACCACCTCTGACTGGAGATTTTACAGTATCCTTCCCCTGCCACGCCCACCAAGCCACACCTACAGAACCGGTAGTAACAAAATTTGAATCCCACCACTGGTATGAACCACTCTCTCACTTCTCTCCTCTTTTTTTCTTCTGTTCTTTTTCTTTTCTTTTTAACTATTCTGTTTTCTAGTCCCTTAAATTGCAAAACCTGTGATAATTTCTGTAATTACCAACAGGACATCTTAAATCATCTATTTATATCCATTTTTGTTGTTGTTTTTGTTAGTTGCAAAGTCATGTCTGACCCATCATGCCCCCATGGACAATGTTCCTCCAGGTCTTCCTGTCCTCTACCATTTTTGGAGTCCATTTAAGCTCATGCCTACTGCTTCAGTGACTCCATCCAGCCACCTCATTCTCTCTTGCCCCTTCTTCTTTTGCCCTCAAGGAGTCCTTCCTTCTCATTAGGTGCCAAAGTATTTGAGTTTCATCTTCAGCATCTGGCCTTCTAAAGAGCAGTCAGGGTTGATCTCCCCTAGGACTGACCAGTTTGATTGCCTTGCGGTCCAAGGGACTCACAGGAGTCTTCTCCAGCACCATAATTCAAAGATCTCAATTCTTTGGCGCTCAGCCTTTCTTAGGGTCCAACTTTCACAGCCATACATTGCAACTGGGAAAACCATAGCCTTGACTAAACACACTTTTGTTGGCAGTGTGATGTCTCTGCTTTTTAGTATGCTGTCTAGATTTGTCATAGCTTTCCTCCCCAGGAGCAAGCGTCTTTTAATTTCTTGGCTGTAGTATCTATCTGCAGTGATCTTGGAGTCCAGGAAAATAAAATCTGTCACTACCTCCATTTCTTCCCCATCTATTTGCCAGGAATTGAGAGGGCTGGATGCCATGATCTTAGTTTTCTTAATGTTGAGTTTCAAGCCAATTTTTGCACTCTCCTTCTTCACCCGCATCAAGAGGCTCTTTATATCTATTTACTTAGTCCAAATCCTTCTTTATTTATGTATTATTATATAAGCATACTGTTCCCCATTTATAAGACTTTTAAAAAGCTGCTTGTTTTGATCTGGAATCTTTTGGGATATGCAGCTTGAAATCTGAAGGAAAGACACACATACACATTCACATACACACAGACAAATGCACACACACACACACACACACATGTGCACACACAGCACAGTGCTGAAAATGTAGGCTCTATTTCTGTGTTTCCTGGCAATTTTCCAGTATAAATATGAATAGAGCTCCACCTAGTCTATGTATAAACTGACTGAGTACTATAAAAAAAACCCCAACTATCATTAGCTTTACCTGTCTTATTACTTTAAAACATGTCATCATTATTAGTCTTTCCATTGCAGGCAAAAACACCCCCAATTGCAAACATCAGGACTCTCAAGGGGTCCTCAGAACCCCCCTCTGAAACCTAATGGTACAATTGTCTACTTAAAAAAGGTATAAAAGACTTTCAGAGTGGAGAACCCTCTTAAGACAAGCATAGACATGTTAAAACAAATACATTTTTAGGGTCCTGCTCATCCACACATTGGCTCTCAGCTGTCCAAAAAAGTTAAATATGGCTTTTAGCCAAGAAATGATGATTTACTTATAGTCTAACTGGGTCTCCTTGGCTCGTAGATCCTAATGCTATCATGGAAATAAAGCATGCACAGTGTCCAAAATCATTTTAAAATATTTACCTACCTTAGTTAACGAATAGAATAGAATAGAATAGAATAGAATAGAATAGAATAGAATAGAATAGAATAGAATGGAGTTGGAAGGGACCTTGGAGGTCTTCTAGTCCAACCCCCTGCCTAGGCAGGAAACCGTACACAACTTCAGACAAATGGTTATCCAACATCTTTTTAAAAACTTCCAGTGTTGGAGCATCCACAACTTCTGGAGGCAAGTTGTTTCACTGATTAATTGTTCTAATGGTCAGGAAATTTCTCCTTAGTTCTAGGTTGCTTCTCTCCTTGATTAGTTTCCATCCTTATTGCTTCTTGTCCTGTCCTCTGGTGCTTTGGAGAATAGCTTGACTCCCTCTTCTTTGTGGCAGCCCCTCAGATATTGGAAGACTGCTATCATGTCTCCTCTAGTCCTTCTTTTCATTAGTCTAGACATACCCAGTTCCTGCAACCATTCTTCATATGTTTTAGCCTCCAGTCCCCTAATCATCTTTCTTGCTCTTCTCTGCACTCTTTCTAGAGTCTCAACATCTTTTTTACATCATGGCGACCAAAACTGAGGCTCTAAGTCGCTTCTATCCATCAACAAGGGTTAAAAACATTGCAATGAAATATACCTCACTATAATATCACAAACACTTCAAAAAAAGATGGAGTGAAAGGAAAAACAGTTGTGCTTCATTCATCCCTTCCCCCCCCCTTCATGGTTGTTTCTTTTTCCATCTGCTGCTCCCTCTCCCCCCCCCTTTTTTTTTGTTTGTTTCTGTTACTTTTTTCCTAAGGATTAGGTTAAGGTTATATGTTTCAACTGCAACTGAAATGAAGTTAGGTTAGAGTTAGAGTCTGATTCAATGAAACTCCTGCTAAAATTACTGTCACTCTGGGAATGGCTTGTAAGCTGGCCAGAGTCTCGATGAGCAAGGAGTCGACTATATAAAATGTCTAAATAAATAAATAGAATTAGGGCATACTTTCCCGATTAGGAGCAATCAGTTTCAGTTTTTTTTTTTTGTTCTGGTTGACTTTTGGTTACGGAGTTTGGTGAATTCAACCATTCAATTACATATTTATTTTTTAATTACACTTTAATTTATTAATTTATTATTCTTTATTTATTATAAACAATTAATTAATTATAAATAAATAAATAAATAAGTTATTATTTATTTATTTATTTATTTATTTATTTATTACACTTTAACCTTAGACTGTCTAGTATTGACCTCACCCCCTTCCTAAGAGGCCTGTAGGGGGCGTGCACAAGTGCACCAATCATGCCTACCGTCCCTGTCCTATTTTTTTTACTTTTCTTATAAGTATCTATCTCATGTATTAAAAACTATATTTATTTTTATACCTGTATCTATCTTGTAAGTGATTGACAAATCAAATAAAATGTAAAATGTAAATGTAAAATATTCGACTACTGAATTATTTTTCTTTTGAAAAATAGTTGAGAAACCAAATGCTGTTTTAACCAATAGAATGGCAAGCAATGGGAAAAAGGCATTATTTCTCCATAATTTTGTAACAAAACTTACAAAATAATTAGAATATTGCAGGAGTACAGCATAAAACATCAAGGAGTAGTATTATTGTTCATTTGCCACAGCATATGTTTTATCTTTAGGAAGACTGACATTGTGTCTCTGTCTTTTCAAAAAAAAAAATTTTTTTTAAAAAAAGATCTATATGAAGGGGTCAGGAGCCCGAATAAATTTTGCCTGAGATTCTGGAAAAGCCACAATTCAAAATGGTCAAAGCAGAACTGGATCCTGTCTATCATGGCTCCTCAGGACCCTCCATTGATCCAATGAGCAAGGAATGCAAATCAAAATTTTGGAACTCATTCTATGTGAAATATCAGCCTTATAATAGATTGGGAATCTTCTCTTTCCAAGCAACCATAATGACAGTACATAAAATAAATCAAATGCATCATTAAAATGAATTAGCACACGTTGAGATTAAATGATTATTTCATATAAACTTTTCCAGTGGAAAAAAAAGAAGATTGCAAATGCCATGAATACAGTCACATATTCTTCTTTGATATACAATAACACTTCATGTTGCTGTGTGGGAGAGAACTACATCAGAAAAAAAGTTTGTGCATGGATTTATAAATACTTGGTCAAGTATTGGTTACACATTTCTTCCCATTTCAGGGTTTTATTTCTGGCTTGTGGTTGTTTTGAAAAGTAAAATGTGAACCAAAATAAAGCAGGCAAAGACAGCCAAAAATGCTTTTGCATGGGGAATAAAATTCAGGGCAGAGATAGATATATCAGAGTCCCGCATGACTTAAAACAGAATAGCAAAATCTTCCGAAGACTGGTTTTGAATAACTCTGAAATATAAAGAAGTGTGAGTAAATTTTGAGACTCAGTGGGGCCTAAAGTACTGGAAGTAGCCCAAGGACACAATGGCTATATTTTTTACAATGCATTTAGCCAAGCTTTGGGATGACAGTTCTTGATTAAGCCATGTGAGCTCAATATACAAATGCAACATTATAAATCATGGTTTGTAAACTATATTGGTAGGTTTACATAGCACACTAACCAAAATAAAAAAAGGAAGTATATTTTAATATGCATAATTTAGCAGGTTAGGCTGAAAACAAAGAGTCAAAGCTAGATTCACACAAAATGTAACACTGTAATGTGAGTTGTCTGTTTTAGCTTGGCCTGTTGTATACACCCTGTCCCAGATATTTTCCTTTCAGTCTATATACATCATGGAGTTGTTGGATTTAAAGCCAAAGGTTATTGTTTAAAAGCCAACTTTAGAAAGACAAAACTGTGATACTGGCTTGGCTTGGCTTGGCTTGGCTTTAGTTCAAAGTAACAGCAGAAGTGGTGTAAACCTACTGAGGAGAAAGAGGACATCAACTCTCTTTCTGACATCATTTTTTTAAATCTAAACCATCCCCTTTAGCCTTGTTGATGCTAACTTGGGACTTATACAGGAACAACACTGGACTTTAACCACAAGAAAGGTGATTTAGCTTGAAGGCAAGTTAGAAGGGAAAAACTATTCTCTGTGAGTGTCAGTAGAGCCATCCACTTTAAACCGAGCAGAAGCAGGCAGCAGGCAGGAAATCTTGCTAACCAAGAGTCAAAATTTTCCCACATTTCTATTAAGACATTATGTTTACTAGACCAGTTGAAGGTTACAAAAAGCATGCAGACTTTTGAATTTCCGAGCACTCTTTATCTTACTTAAGAAAGAATTTCAGAAAACTTCCAACTTTGCATAACTGTTCTAGTTAAAGTGGTAGGGGAGTGTATGTTCTGTGCCCAGCACAAGAAAAAGATCTCACCACTGCATTCCCTTTCAAGGCAGTGAAGAATTATGTCAAATGGTAAAGACTAACACATAAATCCCGAAGCAGAGAAGGTCTTTGTCAGATGTCTACAGAAGTGGAAGCCAAAATGGTTGCTAGGCTCAGCCATAGAGTTGCATGAAAAGATGCTTGAAAAATTATTAATCTGATCACTGTCATCTTGATTGCTGCCAACAATGGTTTAATAAGTAAACATTGTAACTGCTGGGTGATGGAAGTTTTAATTGCCAAGCAATTATCACTTGGTGATTTCAGTGTGTCTCGTGTGTTGATTTGCAATGTAGAAAGTTGTCACAGGTCAGCAGGAACATAGGCAAAGATGAAAGGGGTGTTGGAAGGTATATAGGAAGGGGAGTGTTGAAGACTGGGTCACAAATCTATGTTTCTTGTTACACTTACACATACACATGTTACAGGGGTGGGATTCTACCAGTCGCACCTATTCGCTAGAACCAGTTGTTAACATTTTAAGCAGTTCAGAGACCTGGTTATTAGAAGACATTACTGGCCTAATCCTGTAAGGAAGGCAGGATGGAAACATTCTGGTGTTGCTTACAGAAACTGCCTCTCCGTTGACCCTTATTACATTCTTGGCAGGATTAGACTTCCTGTCTCTGGAACTTCTCTGGAGTTTTTTTCCCCCTCCTTTGCTGGTACTTTGCTTGTGTAGAGTGACCATTCAAAGTTACAATGGCACTGAAAAAAGTGACTTATGACTTTTTTCACACTTACGACTGTTGCAGCATCCCCACAGTCATGAGACGCCAGGTGAGGAGATGCATGCCTCGATGTGAGTGATATTGAGTTGGCCACACATAGCCAATAATATGACCACCAAGCCATGTCCACTCAGTCACATGGCCACCAAGCCACGTCCACCAATTAACCCACGCCCACAGAACTGGTTGTTAAAAAAATTGAATCCCACCCCTGACATGTTACCTTGAATACTTTGCTTGAAAGCAGAGGTGTACAATCCCTGGCCCATTGGGTCTGTGGTCCATTGGGACCAGGCTACACAAGTGGTGAGTGCACAAAGCTCCATATGTGCTAGTGCTGTATTAAGCTGCACACATGAAACCATCCCCTTCCCCGGCTGCTGCAATTGCTACCAGTCCATGGAGCTGCAAAGGTTGTGGGACCACTGCTTTAAAGTACAAGGACAGGAATAGCCAATCGATGCATTTCAAATCCACTAAATTACAGCTTTGCAAATAGCTGAACTTTTTTTTTCAATGCCCAAGCCTGTGAAATGTTGCACATTTCTGGGCTGGAAAAAGATTGAATTATGTTGTAGGGAGCTAGGTGCCCTGCCTGAGCTTTATTTCATTCATTCATTCATTCATAAAATGTATATGACCAACCAACTCACAAAGACTCTAGGTGCTTACAGAAATAAAACCCCAAATACAAATCCATTATTCACCCTCCTGGTAAGAACAATCAGACAAACCACTTCAGGTGTTCCATATCACCCTGGGGTCCCCAGACTCATTGGTAAAACCATGTCTTTAGGGTTTATCAAAGAGTATCAAATTTATGTGGAGATGATGTTCCACAGGGAGGGAGGGAGCACAGAGAAGGACCTTCTTCTTGCTCTCATTAAATAGATCTCCATAATGGAGGGGACCTGAAATATATCCTGCCTCCGCACTTTGGTGTGTCAGGCAGATGTAACTGGGAAAAGACAGTTCATCAAATAACCTAGCCCCAAACCACATAGGCCTTTAAAAGGCGACAACCAGTATCCTGAATTAAACTCACTCAGAATCGCCTCGAACCGTATATAAATGTAATAAATAAATAAACAAGCCCAGAAGCAAACTGGCAACTAATGCAGATTCCACAAAAGCTTAATTCAGGATACCAAGAAGAATCTAAAGAAATTAAACTTATTGGAAGGACAAAGTCTTTTTGAGTTAAATTGAAAAATACAATGCTATCAGACTATTAGCATATCTGTTTAGAAACCTATTTAAGAACATTGTTCTTGACAACTTTTGCTCAGTTGAGGAATGTTCTACTTCAGACAGCTTGAAGATATCAAAACTTGGGAAGGATAAAGATAATTACAAAAGTTGAGTGATTGGATACTGAAATTTCTGATGACCTCCTGATCTGTACCCACTATCCATTTTGTCCCCTCTGAAAACTCTCTTCCCTGAAGGTGAGATGACCCTTTCTAAAACAGCTAAGAGTGAAGTGAGAAAGGAGTTGGATAACATTATGTTATCTAGTAAGAAGATACTGCTATAGTAGATGACTTCCCACTCTAGGTCTTTCTCTAGGCCACAGTGAAGATTTAAACCAGTAAACAAGCTCTTGTGTGAGAAACAATGTGTCAGATTATAATTGGCTCATTACAGGAAGGATCAGCATTATTTTTATTATATATTTTACTTGTTGAAACCAGTGAAAAGTTGTTACAACTCTGCACAATTCAAAGAAAATTCTAAAGTATTTTGAATAGAGATGCAAGCACTGCTATTCATTATGTTAGCAATATCTTTTTTTTTTTGTCTTTAGTGAGAATAATTAAACCATCACATTTCAAATATAACTTCCTTATAATGAAGCAGGGGTTCTTTTTTAAGACATATATGGAAGTCTCAATAAAGGATAGATGTGCTTTAAGGAATAGCAGAAAGTTTGCATATTCACATGAAATCCAATGCATTTCTTCCAATCATGTTTATGCAAGCACACCCCTAAAACACTTTGTCTATAATATAATACAGTGAATCTACTGTAAGAAGTACTGTAATTTGTGGATCTTATCCAAGGCTGTATCAAATCAATGAATGGCTTCAGATTCATGACCACCTCCAGTTATACATGGAATATCCTGTTCTCATCTGAAGAACATCATCAGAACTTTCCACAGCCATACCAAGCAGTTGATAGCAAAACCAGTATAATATAAAGTTTAGAAGTGAAGGTGTTGTGTTGCTGCAATTAAGCCGTTATCAGAAGCAAACTCCCACTGTGATGATCTATATTGCCCTACATTACCCTAGACATATCCAATATCACTTGAAGACATCAAAGAAATCAAGGCAGTTGTCCAAAGAATTATTTCCTTATACTCAATATATAGAACTAGACTGCATCCATGCTTCTACTATACTAGTCCATAATAGAAATTTGTCTAATCTCCTTTGAAAGCCAACTAAACTGATGGACAACTCCACTCCTTGGAGCGATAGATTCTACAGGTTGATTATATGCTATATATAGATATATTTCCTCTTATCTGTTTAAGTCTTCTGTTCAGATTCAACGGATTGCTTTTAGTTCTAAGTGATAAGGGAGATGGTGTCAGCCAGTACAAGAATGAAACTGCAGGAAACTGGAAAAATTGTTTTAAGAAACAGGCAGACTGTAGCTTGAACTACGGTTAAGCAGAACCTGGGTGCTGGTTTTTAAAACACAAGAAAATAAATACATGTTTATTTATTTATTTATGGTATGGCACATCATACACGGACCAGCAATATATATTAACATTTCACCTAGGTTAATTAATCAACTGCCTCCATTAACAGCTTCTTGCCAATTCTCTCTCCTCTCTTCCTCAGCTACGTTTTTCCCATCTGCTCACCGTGTGAAGAGGTCCTCAGCAGTTCTTCTCAACCCAGTGCTTCAGAAATCTCAGGAAGATGTGGATCTTCTATTTGAGGTTTAGTATGAACCAGAGTATAGTTCCGAATTCAGCCCTTTTGGGGAAAGGACTCTAGCAATGGGTCAAAAAGATGACACAACTTCATGGCAGCTAAAAATCATGAGAAAAATCACAGATACTGTAACCTTGTGAAGTCATTGTGCAGGTTTCTGATGTCATTCCAAAACGGTTTCAGAGATATGATATTTTTGGACTCATCTGAAGCAAAATCTTCACACCCCTCTTTATCCTGATTCCAGTGTTGTATTTAAAAAATAAATACATTAGATATACTGTATGCTTTAGCCTTCAGTTATATTATTAAGGGGGCTTATAAAAATCAATTAATAATTATAAAAAAATCTTCATTCTCCATTCCAGTTATGGTAAACAAAGCAAAAAAGTAACACAATTTATTTGTTAAGTATAATTTTTTCTATTTTATTTATTCATTTCATTGGTTAGATCATACCTATAATGCACATGCAATATACAGAATAAATGAACTATTCTTAATCGAATGCAATTTGAACAATACAGAAATGATTTTAACAAAATACCATAGCATACATTAGTGAACAGTAAATGTAACAATGATATCTCAAGGGTGATCAGAGGTTCAGGAAAATCTGCTGGTATAGATGAACCTGAAAGTAACTTAGAACAGGAAGAGAAAGAGCCAGCTTTTCCTACATTGTATTCTGATTCTGTAAGCTTTTAGGAATGCCACATAGTTACCTAAGAAGTTGAGACCCTCCCTTTAAAAAGTGAAATATTCAGTCTGGAATGTTTGGCAAAGACAAAGAATCCATTGCCAGAGTAGTTAGTATAGATAGAACTGATTCAACAGAAAGCAGCATTCTAAATAGACTCCAACTCTATGGATTCTAATGGATGGTCTATCTATGAGATCTAGTTTTTTATGTACATATATTTTCTTCATTGGAGAAAGCACTGAATCTGATGATTCCCCAAGGCTTTTCCAAAGTGATTCCATTGATTATTCAAGGGATTGCAGTCCTATCAATTAAAGTAGCATTTATTCAATTATTTTCATACAATCTGAAACTTCATGGAAAGGACAATGAGTGTAGAGCTGGCAATCCTTGCTCTATGTTAATCCAGACATAATTTTAGCACCTCATGTATTGATTTATAAGAACTTAACCAGAACCAGTTTAAAACTTCTGTCCCCCATGCTTTCATCCCAGTTTCTTCTAGGTGAGCTGAAAATTGATGATGACCTAAAAATCACAATCAAAGATGAGGAACTCGCTTCAACCAGGAAGGCGATAACGTTTGACACCATATGTAATGATGTTATCCCCAAAAGTATTACAGAAATACGCAGATTAAGCTCCAGGCTGTCAGGTTTCCCTGGCATGTTAAAGAAAGAAGATTTTGAAAGGACGGTATTGACGATGGTCTACACAGCATACAGGACAGCTCAGTCCCAAGGACATCAGAAAGACACCTGGGCAGAAACCTTTGTAAACCTTTACAAACTTGTGATGCATGACTTGAAGTTGCTATACAGCCAGGCTCCAACTTCTCAGAGAACATGATGCACCAGAAACAATATCAACAATATATCTGCTGCTTCATTTTGATAAGTAATAAAAGAAACAAACTGCAGGCTTGGAGATATTTCTTAATCTCTAGCTCCTCCTAGAGAGAATCCGTTGTAAAATCTTCTATAAACGTTTTCCAAATCACCTAGCCTTTTCTTTTTATGTGTAATCAGTGGACTGCAAATCGTCTCTTGTTGTGTATTTTTTATTTTATTCCCATCAATGTCTTTCCCATGTCTGTATAGATTATAGCTGACACAAACTTTACTCCAGCCTTTAAATACAACAGTTAAGCTATGCTCATTCTTGATGGATAAGTGGGACTCATAAAACTTGCATTTTTTTTCCTGTTCTCTTTTAAAAGGTGAGGGGAAAATGCTGATCTCAGTCCTTTTGGAAAGTCCATCTTATTATTATCTCCCTCCCCACAAAATACATTCTTTCTCCCCTCTTCTGTCAAGAAGCATTAGTTAAGAGATGAAGCAATGTGTTCATTTAAGGGAAAGGATAAGGCTATCCTTCTCTCTCTCTCCCTCCCTCTCCCTGTTTCCTTTATTCTTTTTCTTCTCTTATAGCTGATATATTAGTAGCAGCAGAACAAAGTTTAAGCAAAAATTATAAAAATGATTCTTCCAAAGTTTGCTGCCACAGCATTCGGAAAGGTTTACTGTATAACCATATTCCGATTAAGCTATTATTATCTCAGGTTTCTTTAAAAAAGAATGTCTGTTTTCACATTTCTTCAAAAACAATAAGATGCTGGGTGTTTTTTCTCTGGGGGCTTGCAATACAGAATACACTGAAGAAAAAAATGTAGTATAAAATTGCAAAGTAGATTACTGCTACTTCCAGAGGAGGATAGCTGTTTAGATACAAACAATTTCCAACTTCCTACTGGCTTCCCCATTGAATTTCCTTGTGGAAATCTGGAAGATATCAGATATCTCCCCTCCCTTTCTGGCAGGTAGTGCTGGTGCTGGATAAGGAAGGGAGTGAGTGATTGTGAGACTGGCTATAAACAGTCATCGGACATTGAACAAAACTGCAGCAGCAGCCATTAGTACTAAGGTAACCATAATCGCCCCAAATTTCATTCCCTCAGGAGTCATGGGTTCTGGAAATACCTTGGTTCAAAAATTGGTGCCAGTTTTGTTCAGTTAAAGGTCATGACAATGAAAATTTTAGCAGTATATAGATACATCGGTGATAAAAAGCCTTGATAAGAGCTTGCCGGATTGATCCCAGCTTTGCAGAAAGGTTCTCCTCATTTAAAATTAAATCAGTAAGGCCTTACTTCCAACTAAGTTACATAAAGGTTTCCAACCTCAATTAAACTATGTTAGTTCTTGATTTAATTTTCTCTGCAATCTTAAATGAGAAATCAGAATGAGAATCATTCCAGACTGATAATCTGATCAATTCAACTATTTACATTTAGAGTAATCCGTTCAGAAGATAAGAACGTAATTACTTTTACAATGAAAAAAAACAAACCATCCTGAGTTGTACTTCACCATGATTAGAAACCAGATATTATTAAAAGAAGAATAAAAAACCCATCTTTACAACTGGGACTTTTCTAAACAATTTTTAAAAGCTAATCCTACCATTAGGCAGGTGCTGAGGGAGGGAATGCCAATAAAGACAAAGCAGTTTGTATCTTGCACTTTTTAGTAACCTTTATCTCTGATGTGCCATATGAACACCATCCAGTTATCGATGTTGACTTAAGATTGAATTCCTAGTCATGTGGAAGCCAAACAATAAAATAACTTAGGACAGCCCTGGTTTTCCACAAATTATGGAGAGTCAGCTTTTATTTTCTTTAAAAAAATTATTTGGAAGTCCAAGAGCTAATATTTATAAATATTTCCAAAACAATGCACCAAGCTGAGCCAGGATCTTAGTATGGTGTCAAGCCTAGCAGTGACGCTATGTGGGCTCAGACATCTGCAAAACAATGGTAGATCAAAGTCTCCACTGGCTGTGAAATGGCACTCTTCCCTCTCTGTGAATCTTGTGATTGAATAAGGCATGACTTGGGTCAGATTCCTGATGAGTTTCCTATGTGGCTCATAGATTAGTCTGGAGTTTTTTCAGGTCCATCAAAGCAGGGGTCTCTAACCTTAGCAACTTTAAGACTTGTGGACTTCAACTCCCAGAATTCCTCAGCCAGCTGGCTGAGAAACTCTGGGAGTTGAAGTCCACAAGTCTTAAAGTTGCCAAGGTTGGAGACCCCTGCATCAAAGGACCAACTAATGGCAGTTGATCCGTTTGGCTGAGAAGGAGAAAAGAAACCCAAGCTGTATTTCTACTGGACCGAAATCACTGTGAGATGACAAAAGTGACAATCTTTGGGAGTAGGAGCAGGGGTGGGCTTCAAAATTTTTAGCAAGGAGTTCTCTGCCCAGTTGCTGGGTGGGTGTGGCCATGAAGGGCGTAGCCTAGTCAACCTCCTGCACCACAGTGGGGTGTGTGTGTGTTTTTGCCCTCAGGGACTTTCCTTAAGCCTCCATGATGGAGAAAACAGCCTCCTGGGCTCTGGAGGCCCTCTGGAGGCCAGAAATGGACCCATTTCTGGCCTTCCCGAACTTCAGGGAGGCCCGTTTTTCATCCTCCCTGAGTTTCCACATGTGCCTTGCACTTACCTGCATCCAAAATGGGCCGAGTGGGGACTCCTGGGAGGGGTGGGGTGGGGTGGGCAGGGCCAGCCAGAAGTAACATTTGGGGGTTCTCTGAACTATGCAGAATCTTAGCTAGACATTCTCCCGAACCACTTGCAAACTCCCAGCAGCCCACCCCTCAGTAGGAGGTATCTTTCCCCATTGTGAAGATAGAAACTTTCATTTGGATTGTTTTGGTCCATCAAGACCATCCTTACTACTGGTAACTACAAAAATAAGTCCTTGAAGTTTCTCGGTAACATTTTCAGAAGCAGTTTGCCAATAATTTCTTCCTAGAGATGAGAGCGAGTAATTAGCCAAAACTCATCCAGTTGGCATCCATGTTAAAGACAGGGCAAAGAGTCATAAACTTCCAGCTTCTAAGCAAGTGCCTTGGCTACTAGACCAACATATCTTCCTTGAATCAAGTGGATATCTCAGGATAGTCATTTACAGAGCTCTGTAGGAAGAGAAAAGTGACCACAAGGATCAGAAAGAGGAAGGAGACGACATGAGATACATTTAGTATTATAGCCCTATTTTAATTAATATTCATTAAGAATATTCTTCCAATGCTGTGGGCAGTTATAAGAGTACCTCAACCATTAGTTACTGGCATTTACAAAAGCCAGTGTCACTGTTAGATATTTACATACACACCTCTGATTGGTTGGTCTGCGGCGGTGGGAATTTAAAGAGCCGTCACTGGTTGTAGCCGGGAGCAGCTCAGTGGTAAGAGGAGCTGCCACTGCTGCGGCTTTGTTCTGAACAATGCAATAAAGAAGCTAAGCAGTCGGAGCCTCCCACGTTATCTCTTGCCTACAATTTAACAGTCACCAAGCCATATATTCTGACTGAGTCTTGGAAAGCCACATGATGTTCTTTGCTGTAGAAGTAAAATTGTCTGTTCATGCATGCAAATTGTTTCAGGGATCTGTCTAATAATATGAAGTAGGAGAAAGCTTAAGTGGCAGAGTCGTTAAGCAATGGCAGCTTTATAGAGAAGAGCCTTAGCATTCTCCAATTTATCTTTGAAGTGAAGGTGAGGTGAAGATTCTTCAAAGTTTATGAGCCGGTCTCACTGAACCGAAATTGTCAGTGGTTGTCAATAGTCAGAGTAAGGGAAGGTAGAGAGGGAGAAGGAATTATCTAATTTTCTTCCAGGATGTAAGAAAGGTTTAAAAAAAAAAAAAAATCCTTACTTGCAAACTGGGAGGCATGGTTTAAGACAGGGCTCTCCAACTTTGGCAACTTTAAGACTTGTGGACTTCAACTCCCAGAATTCCTTACCAGCACTGACTGGGGAATTCTGGGAATTGAAGTCCACAAATCTTAAAGTTGCCAAGGTTGAAGACCCCTGGTTTAAGAGATAGATACTTAGCAGATTTGTACAACTTGCAACTATTTGTTTCGTGACCAGTTGAAGTTATGATAGCACTGAAAAAAAGTGACTTATGGACAATCTTCACACTTGCAACCATCACAGTGTCCCGGGGGTCATGAAAGCTCCATTCATGACCTTCCCAGCTGGCTTCCAGATTCACTTAATGACCATGTAATTAATAACTGGAATGATTCATTTAACAATCATGGCAAAAAGTCATAAAATTGGGTGTGACTCAATGGAAGAGTCTGTATTGATAGCGATCATAAATCTCTCCCTTCTCATTTTTCCAGTAGGACCAACTGAACCTAAATGAGATCACAATTTGATCTCACCCCCTCATGTTGTAACAAAGAATCAGGGGAAGTTTTTGTCCTTTAGCATACCTTCACTTACTGAAATATCCCAATCAAGAATATTATAGTACTGGAGGTGCCCCATCTTTCCATTTAAGATTACCTTTAAAATATCATGAAGAAAGATGACAGTATGTGTCAGATATGCACAGTGCAATTGTTAATTAAAGGTAACTGTAACTTCTCTCACAGGAAACCTATATCTGCATAACTAACCCCTCTTCTCCTCCCTTCTTCAGCTTCCATCTCACTCCAGTTTAAGTCCTGTGACTGTCTACCCATTCTATGCATTGATCAAGTGAGCTGCTGCTCAGAAAAGCGTATACTTTTAAATAAAATATGTTAGTCAGGAAAAGTGCTACCATATCAAGATGTATAATTAGAGAACCAGTGGTAAGGTTAGTAATACATTACGTAACTGAGTCTTACTGATGAGAAACCAGGAAAGATGGAACAAAAACTTTATTTATAAAACTAAGTTGGATCCGGGAGGAAGGCAGTGGAATCTTCTGAGTAGATTCAGCCATTATTGTTGGGACAAACTAACTATTAGTCAATAGCTTCAAAGTTTTCTTTCTTTCCTCCCTCCCTTCCTCCTTCCCTCCCTCCTTCCTACATGATAGCAGTGTTCCAATATTTGAGGGGCTGCCACAAAGATATTTTCCAATATCTTCCAATTTCCAGAAGGCAAGACAAGAAACAATGGATGGAAACTAGTTAAGGAGAGAAGCAATCTAGAACTAAGGAGTAATTTCCTAACAGTGAGAACAATTAACCAGTGGAACTGCTTGCCTTCAGAAGTTGTGGGTGCTCCATCATTGGAGGCTTTTAAGAAGAGGCTGGACTGGTATTTGTCTGGAAAGGTATATGTCTCCTGCTTGAGCAGGCTTGGACTAGAAGACCCCCAAGGTCCCTTCCAACTCTTTTCTATTATTCCTTCCTTCCTCCTATTCTCTCTCGTTCTTTTTAGAAATCTTCATTTACTCAAGGAGATGTTGAGGAACTGGGGTCCCCAGCCTAAACTTCCAAGAAAAGAAATCAATCCACAAAAAGTTTGTACCATGCTTCAGTTGAAAAGCAATGAATGAAATTTGCTTGTGCTTTTCATTCTTTTCTCATATTCCTGCAAGGAAGCTAATATTTGGCCCAAAAAATATATGTGTTAAGGTTGACTTGTCTAAAATGGAAATTTGGATGCAATACTGCATATATTAGGGAAAACTATCTTTAAATATATATATACTATCCAAGCAAAGGAATAGTGTGAATAATAAATGGATGTCTTAATCCAACAACCATTAATGCGTATCTTTAAGCATTATTCACTTGCGTAGCTTTCTTTCTTTTTTTTTTCACTGCTTGGCCCAATTTTGCTTCCATTTCCAGATTACTACTCATATCCTGTAGATATGCAGCTAGCAATGCTATGTCATTTGTGAATTCCATATCCATAAACCTCAATTCCTTCTTACCCTCATTATAAAATCTATATGCATAAAGAACAGGATTTCAGAAAGAAAAGAGTCTTGCCATGCTCAAGAGCTGATAGTGAAGACACCTATGATACCATGATCCGTTTTCATGGAGCAGCTGAAGTTCAGAAATGACTTTTGGAAAAATATTAACAAAGCATTGACCATTGTGATTTTGCCATTTCTCATTATTCTCAAGATTTTATCATCTCAACATAGCCTGTGAATCTTTCACAAGGCAGCCTTTTAGCAAGACCTTAGCTAAACTTTAAGCCACATTTCACAGCACTGTGTGACTTCTCTCATAGTCAAAATGAAGTATTGTTGATTTAACAGAGCCTTGGCTTGCTCTCTGAATAATACATATACAAACAAAGCATAAAATACTATGCAACTCCCTGTAGAGCAATCAACTTAGAAATAACTCTTTATAGTCCAGAACTTCAAGCTTCTAAAATAAAGTATTTCCAGCTTTGTGGGTTTTCATCCACCTCTTTTATTGTAGATAATGTCAGTAGTTAAAAAATATAACAATGGCATCCCAATCATTCTATTTTATTCAGTAAACTATTTCAAGACAAAGGAATAAAGCAGCCATATTCTAAGATATATTTGGGTTTGGGGTTCATTTATTAGAGGAAATGTGTAAAAAGCCTAGCAAATGAGGGGGTGGGGGAGAAAGAGAGAAAATAATTGGTTTAATTGTAAACCTTTACATTAGATCAAAATTGGTAGTTGTTTTTACTTGAAAAATAAATTCTTCCAAATAATTAAACAAGGAACCAAAAGATACTACATAGGGTTTCAAAATCCATCAGGGAGTGAAAGGTGATATTCTTTGTGAAGGATTCCATTAAAGTTAATTTGAAATAATAAAAAAAAATCATATATGCTTGCAGTCATGGCAAAAAAAAAAAAGTAAAGATGGTGTGATCAAAACTCTACTCTGTTTTTAAGTGTGTCATGGCTATCATTTTGAATTTTAGTTAAACACTCCTTGGACAACTCTGAAAAACATAAAGATTAGCAGATGACTTATGAGTATTTTGGAGGATATATCTAGGGTCAGGCCAAAATACACAAACTGGTCAGTTTCCCGCTAAGCGGCAAAACCAATAACTAACTAACGAACTATATAATATATAATCTCCTTCAAAATCATCATGAAATCATCATTCTCAATATTAGTAAAGCAAAAAGGACTTCTATTTTACCCCATAATGAAAGCAGAGGTGAAGTATGTCAACAGCTACTGTAATTTCTCCAGTCCAGTAATAGTTAATGAATGCCTTTCTGCATATCATACAGCTAAACTCAGAGTTGGAGACCCACCAAGAAAAATATAGTACAGAATCCACATGATTTGGAAATGTGAGCACATCAGCAGAACTTAATGCAAAGTCCAGCTGTGCCTGGTCATACTTTTCATCCAACCCAGATCAGAGTGGTGAGAAATTCCTGGAATTGTGTTAGGATTGTGAGAAGCTACAAGTGCATCCAGCTATATACTGTTGGAGTCCAGCATTGGATGCCCTAGGAGCTGTTGATAAAGTTCTACAGAGGAATTATTGAATCTGTCATTTTTACATCTACAACAGCCTGGTTTGGTACAGCAACTGAACAGGACAAGAACAGACTCCAATGGATAAGACTGCAGAAAAAAACATTTGCAACCAATTTGCCTTCCATAGAAGACCTGTATATTGTGCAGGTCAGAAGGAGGGCTGAGAAAACTACAATGGACCTTTCACATGCTGGACATAAACTGTTTGAACTCCTCCCTTCAGGATGACGCTATAGGGCATTACATGCAAAAACAACTAGATATGGGGACAGGTTGTTTCCCTCATGCCATCACTCTGCTGAACATCTAATCCTTACAATATTGCCTTATATCTAAGTATATTTGCCTATGTTGTATGGCTGTAGTATTATTATTATCCTTCTCATCTTTTCTACTACTCCCCTCGTATTGGTAGCATTATGATTATTATTACTCTGTTGCTTTGCACACCTAATTTCCACAGCACTACATGCCTAAGGATGTAGTTCCATACTACCCATGTAGTATGGTTGTAATACTATTATCCTTTTCATCTTTCCTACTACCTTATCCTATTGGTAACTTATAATAATATTGCTTTGTTGTTCATATGTACACTGAGAGCTTCTGCATCAGAGACAAATTCCTTGTGTGTCGAATCACACTTGGCCAGTAAAGAACTCTTCTCTTCTCTTCTCTTCTCTTCTCTTCTCTTCTCTTCTCTTCTCTTCTCTTCTCTTCTCTTCTCTTCTCTTCTCTTCTCTTCTCTTCCATTCCATTCCATTCCATTCCATTCCATTCCATTCTATCCTGCTGGAGTCCAGCATTGGATGCATCCACCTCATGTGAATAACTTCTACCATTCATGCTGCAAATATTTGCATTCTTCAGAAACAAAGCTGCTGGGGTGGAAAGTGAAGGAAATCAATGAATTATTTTGTACTGACAACAGGGATTCATATTTTCACAGCAGTTCTCTGACCTTGAAATTGCCACACTGTTCAGCATCTGGGGTTGGAGCTAGAGAAGCCGCAGGGGTGGTTGGGTGGGAATAGCCTGTTCTATGGAAGGACATTGATTTCTTTCACAGAAAGCTCCTTAGGTTTTGCCTAAAGGGGAAAAACGCTTCCACCTTGGTGAGCTATGGTAGGCTGAGACTCCTTTTTTATCTGAAAGTCAAGGTAATCTTTGCAAGAATTGCTGTGAAATTCCTAGCAGTGGGGGTGAAAAAGAAAGTAAGAGGAAGCTAATCCCTAAGCAGTTGAGAAAGGAAAAATCACAAGAGAGCACAACGGAGAAAGAGGAGGAAGTAAATCTGAAAAACTGTGAGTTTTCTTCAAAGTTTTAATTAGCACGGTGAAAACCCAGTTGGGGCACACCTGGCAGTGTGTTACTGGGGAACAAAGCAGTTGTAGGTGCAATTTGCATTCCTTTCAAATAGTGATGGAATGTGAAAATACATTCTACGTCATGGAAGTATCCTTGAGATTTTCCTGATCACCAAAAAGCCAAAGAGCACAATGTTCTTCAGGTACTTTCAGTGTCATGGTTGTGAAGAACCATTAGTCGGCCCTACCTAAAAACCACAGACCTCTTAATGCATTGAATGAGGCGTCTTTGAAGGAAGGAAATTCTCCAGTAGAAAAGAAGAAACCATTGACTGGAAGAGTCCATTTGGGAATATTCATCAGAAAATCAACAAGCTAACAATATGCAGTGTGAAATGACGGTAGCCAAGGAATTTCTCCAGGCCAGAAACCTACTACTGGTTGTTTTAATTCCACTTTTGCTGCTTCCATTGCCAGTCTTATGTCCAACAAGTGTAAGTATTTTAATATGTTCTTCATTACAATTTTAATTGGGGACTAAGATGGACCACGGAAGACAGAGTAAATGAGCTATTGATCAATTAGGTTAAATGAATAATTAAATTTTAGCATGCCTATATTTCAATATAGACATGGGGAAAGGGACGACTTTCCTGGCTTGGAGCGGAAAAAAATAGTCTTTTTTTCAGGGAATGAGGAACATTCAAAATGTCCCTTTCAGCTCCCAAAGTGAGAAATGAACCACGTGAAATGATCCGATAGATAAAAATGTTCAGGAAGCAAAAGTAATTTAAATATAATTCCAAAAGTTATTCCAGGAATCAGGATTTGGGCACACATTCCCTTTTACTGTACTAATTACTTCAATGGATGAGAAACCAAGGAGAATGTTATCTTGAATCCCGCAGACATGCTAGCTTGGGATGACAGGATTTGAATATAAGATCTCATCTGTTTGAAGCTTATCAAAGAAAGATCCAACTTAGAAATAAGGACAGATTTCCTGGCAGTGAGAACAATTAACCAGTTGAAAGGCTTGCCTCCAGAAGTTGTGAGAATTTTGTCTGAAATTTTCTGCTTGAACAGGAGGTTGGACTAAAAGACCTCCAACTCTGCTATTCTGCTATCTTCAAAACCCTAGATTTGGAGAAGCTGGTATGGGAGTAGAGGGACCCAAGGAGAAGCAGAGGTCTTCTTGAATGGTTTCTTCTCACACAGTGAAATGAAACTAGCAGCTCTGGGAAGGGGAGGATGTCTTTAGACACCATGACTGAGCTTTCTCCAACATTTGCCTTATTGCTTTCTAGCTTTTCAACCTGATTTGGCTATTCGATGTAGCAGCTAAATTGAAGATCAGTATCCAGAGGCAGTATAAAGCAGAGACAGAGACAAAAAGATAAAGGGTAAAAAGTGACAGATTTGGCATCTTCAGGGATGCTACTGGCAATTATTTAAAAAAATGAATTGGAGAGAAGAAAAATTGGCTCAAGTAAGAAGATTGTACTGCTAGGACTAAGAAAACATGGTTTGGGGTTATATAATGCAATAGCCACATAATGAGTCCCTGTCATTTAATTGTCTCAATGAAACCCTACAGATATAGAAGTGATCCTGGGCTTAGCATTCATTAATCTTCCAATTGGTTGTTACCACTATTGTATAGGCAGAAGCTCAACTGCATGCTGAAGGGGAAAAAAATTAAAAGAGAGGCACATGCAAGCTGCAAGCCATGTGCTTCAATTTTAAGACCAGTTCTTTTTACATAGGAACTGACAGAGGTTATTCAGTGATGAAGATATTGCATTTCAACACTTCTGAATTGCTAAGCCCTCTTTACAGCCTGATTTTCTATGTTGAACTCTGCAACTGTATTTGAACTCTTTGAACTTTTTCCAATCTTCCTTTGTCAACCCCAAAATAACTTCCTTTTTTGAGAATAATATGCACTTGTCCAAAGTCATCTGAGGAAATTGTATTGTTTACTTCAACTTGCTAGCTTTAATGAACCCAGAATATAGCTTTTTCATAAATACGTTTGAAACCTCTTTAATCCTGTTTTTCTTGTTAGTTTCTTTTATTTAAAATAATAATTAACAAAGACAAGAAAAGAGAAGAGCAAAAGAAAAAGAAAAAGGAAGAAAAACATGGAGAAGGGACTTATAAGCTATAAAGTAGACAAAAGTTTACAAAATATATTAGAAACTAAAAAAACATTCCCATTATTCTACTAGCAACATTAAATTGGTGCAATATATGAAGATAATATATCAGTTTAGCACTTTAAACAGCATTGTACAACTGAAGCCAACTAAAGTCAGTCAAAAGACAAGAATAGTCAGTCTATCAATAAAATTTAACAAGAATTTCTAACTCATCTAAGACAGTCTGTCTTAATTATATGACTAATCAGACAAAGCCTAGTGTTTTAAGAACTTATGTTAAAAGAAAGACAAACCTGAGATGCTAATTAACAGTATCCTCTTGTCTATCAAGGTTATAGTGAATTAAACAAAGCAGAAGTCAGCTAAAACTGATTTAAACAAGGGAAGCAAAGAAAGGTAATAAGATTCTTTCTCTGCTACAGATAAAATAAGATAATGAAGACAGAATTAAGATGCAATGAACAGAAACTCACACAAACATTAACAATCAGCAAATAGTAAATTAATATAAAATGCTATTAAATGTCCGTAGCATTGCATATTTACCCTTAATTCTATTTGCTTAATCTATCTTTCAGCAAAAAGAAAAAGGAATCCTTTTCAACTGTAAATTATTTCAATGTTCCTTTGTTTTGAAAGCTGTTGAATTTTTGCTGATAAACACGGAATAGTTTATATTGCCGCAGACTTTTTTTCTCAAATAATATGTTACCAGCTTGTCTCCAACTTTAATTCAAGGGCTTGGTGTTTCAGCTTTCAGCCCTTAATCAGCCTGAAAAATTAAAGTATTTTGTTAACCAATGTCTGAACTACAAGAGAATGTTCTGTAATATCTCAGGCTGCAACAGTGGAATATATGTGAGGAATTCATGAAACTTTAGGTTCCAGAACTCTCAGTTCTTATGGCCAATGGTGAGGAATCTTGGGGGCTATTGCCTGTCATGGTTGCTCTGACAATCAGGAATATTTGGTTGTACAGTATTATCTCAGCTTTACTATAGGACAGGGGTTTCCAACCTTGGCAACTTTAAGACTTGTGGACTTCAACTCTGCTGGTTGAGGAACTCTGGGAATTGAAGTCCACAAGTCTTAAAGTTGCCAAGGTTGGAGACCCCTGCTATAGGACAGAGAGAAATTCTTCAACTTGTTTTCATTTCTACTTGTTTTCATTCACCTGAAGCTTTAGAAATCTTTCTGAGGAGAAAAAGCTTTCAGGTGTTCATGGGTGGAGATCTAGAAGATATTTTGTTGTCAGATACCCAAGGCTTGTTCTGTCAGAAATAAGCTTTTCCAGAAGCATTTTTATTGCTAAAGGGAAGTTCTGCTTTTAAGAAATTATTAATGTGAACTAGCCCATCATTCATGAGGCCCAGTTCCCATCTCTCCCCACCAGTCAAGCCTCCAACCCAGAAAGGTTAGGGACTGCTGCTTTAGAATTAAGAATGAGGCATATATTTTAAATCAGAAATCCCATACCTTTAAATAGATTCCCAAAATTGTGCAGGTATTTTCATCTAGTCTTTCCTGTCAATAAATTCCAGCTAAGTTTACTTTTAAAAGTAAATTAGTTAGGGAAAAAATAAATCTAATCTTCATTTCAAGTAAATGCTTAGGGATGTAAAAATATTCAGTTTAAATATTTGATTAATTGCTTTTCCAAATCTGAGGTAGAATGTAGTCTGGATTCCCAGAAGGGAGGGGCTGCATTCCAGATGGCAAAGAGGGACTGAAGCTTAAATAATTTGGTCAGGAGAAAGAGAATTAAGTAGGAGCCTCTCTAGCAATTCTCACTATATTATCTATGATGATGCAAATAGTTGCTTTTATTTGGCAAGATTCTGTCTATAAATAAGGAAAAATAAAGGAAACTGGTCAGAAGTATTTCCACTTGTATTTCTTGCTTCTTGTGGCCTGAAAAATCTGACATTCTGGAAGGGGGGAAGCCAGCTATCAATTTGGTGGCATAAAAACAGATGTCACTGAATTGATTTGATGATTTTGAATATGGCCAAAACTCACTTTTCTGGATTGAATCAGTTATTCAGTTTGTAAATCCAAATAGTACAGTAGATAATATGTCCAAACTGATTTTACTTCCCAATTGAATTAATTTGACTTCCCATATCAGATTTATGATTCCACAGATAAAATTGCATCTAAATCCACATTGGTCCCATAGATGCTACACATTTCTTTAAAATGTTTGATTTAATTGGCTGAACAGAAAATCAATTTAAAACTCCATTTACTTTTTGGAGGAATTTAAATTGCCAGGTCAGCTTGACTAATCTTATTAACCTTGAATTCTGTGTCAAAAATGAAAGGACAGCTAGTAATTAAACATCATATAGTAAAGCAAAACTACTGTACTCTACTCTTTATTTCTGGCAATTTTACATCAGATCAAGAGAAATTGAAAGAGATTCTAGCTGTGCCTGATCAAGACAGGTTGGTTTTTAAATACTTCGTAATTAAATGCCTTCATTATTCAACTGCCCTGCTTATTGACCATTAAATAACCCAACAGAAACCAATTACATTTTAACTGAGATTAATAAACTGGCAAAGGTGATTGATGGTTTTCTGTTTACCATTTTGCCACATGAAATTAGTCAGCATGCCACCTGGAATTCCCAAGGTCACAAACAGAATGTGTACCAATGGATAAGGGGGGAAATGAGCTATAGCCTCTTAGGAGCACCTGATCAAGTACCATGGTGCCTTCCAGATGTGTTGCATAGCAGGGGCCATGTTTGCATAGGAATTTGATGCATCGCCATTCACATCTGGAAGGGTCCCAGACTGAGGGAGGGGGAATGATGGAGAATTTTGGGAAATGTAGTCTAACTCACTTTGAGGGCCAAGCATTGAGGAAGTCATATACAAATGGGTCATATCCTGATTGTGTACTTTAAATTTGGATTTACTTTTTTATTTTATTCTGTTCTTTTTAATTGTTTATAAGCTACTTTTCTATCAAAATAGACCTTTGTTCACACATGATAAGCCATGATTAGCTCAACTATGGTGTCTTAACTGTGTCTGGGTTTACATGTGCCAGTAGGCCCTAATAAACCACTACAACCCATAATATGTTGTATGTGCTATACAACACATTAAACCAGCCAAGAAAACAACTTTAAGGTGACTGACAGTGGAAGCTGAACTGGTTGCTGTCTCTATGATGAATGTACAGCAGGAAACTTGGTTCACACCCCAATGCATTTTATAGTTGACTTTGACTGATATTGAACAGCTCTAAGCTAAGAAACCCTCCAGCAAAATTATTTGATGGATTGTTTGATTTTGTGCCATAAAGTCAGTATCAACTCTTCGCAACCATCAATATCTGTCCCCAATCTGGTCCTTCATTATAACACTTCAGTCTTAAGACTTATGGAGACAGAGAAATAGAACTCTGTTTCCCAACATCTACTTTATACCTTCTGTAGTAAAGAATAGCAGAATTCAACTTTTGTACAGTCTTTGTGTTCCTTTTTATAATTTCCTTCCACCTTGCAAGCCCACGCCCTATTACTGCTTTTGATGTAATAAATAATACTTATTGATAGTGTTTATTTCTATATTTGATTACATAGAGGAATACATAAAGATTTAATGGTACAAGGTAGCTTATAAATAGGCATAAATAAAGTTGGTTGCATTCTTAGCACATTTTTAATAGAATTCCTTTAATTTCAGGTTCCTTTTCCTTGGCTCCCTCCCCCACCCACCCACCCTTTTTTTTTTGGCTTTTGCATCTTAGCCTCTTCAACTCCACAGGCCCATTGCTTTAGAAATTCTTCCAGTTTCAAGATTTTCTTGTGGTGTAACACAAGGAGAATGGGCTGTTTGGAAAATAAACACAACCCATAGCAGCAGGCTCAGATTTAGCCATGTGCTTTTCAGAAACATGCCTTCTATATTTATTAACTCTTAAAAATATCAAGTAAATGTTTGCAATGAATTATTTTGATGTCAAATCCTCTGGGTTTTGAGGATAATCTTTATTAGCAAATAATGTTTTAACCAGCATTCTGCATAAATAAATTTGCAAAGTGCTCATAACAATAAAGCCTTCTCAAAGGCTTTATTGATGACCAAGATTTTAGATAGATAGATAGATAGATAGATAGATAGATAGATAGATAGATAGATAGATAGATAGATAGATAGATAGATATTGTGTGTGTGATTATAAATACAAGATTTCAAGGATTCCAAAAGCATCTAGTTCTCTTTATCCAAAGGGCTAGAATTATAACTTCATCACGTAACAACAAGTACTACGTTATATAAGCTTAATTACAGTTCTTTAGCAGAAGAATGAAGGAATGGATGGAAAATCTTAAAAACAAGAATCCAACTGAAATGCTAATGCTAGCATGTTGGGAAATACAAATGTCTGTTCTTCAGCAGATTCTGAAGGTCTCATGTATATTTTATCTTGTCCTTTGAAATACATTAACATGTAAAATTTAAACAGAGGAAAGTGATATTCCAAAACTTTTTGATTTCTGTCTCTATGTAAACCAGGCAAACCTGATTAATACCATAATCTCTTTTGACTTTTGCTGATATTGAACAAATATAAGCTATGAGAAAATCCTGAGATGGATGGATGGATGCATGGATGCATGGATGGAAGGACAGATTATATATAAGAGTCAGTGTCAACTCTTAGTAATCACATAAAGAAACCTTCTTCAGAAGGCTCTGTTTAATCCATCAGGTCTTCTAAAAGTGTACCCATCACAATTGTAACTGAGTCCATTCACCTTGCTGCTGGGTATCCTCATCTTCTCTTTCTTTCCAACTTTCCCAGCTTCAAATTCTTCCCCAGAGAGCTAGATGTTCACATATTGTGAAATCGAATAATTTGAGTCTTGAATGAGAATTCTGGGTTGATTTGTTCAAAAATTCATTCCCCCCCCCCTCCCGTTTTCTTGGCTATCCTTGATATTCTCAAGACCTTCTCCAGCATGAAAGTTCAGAAAGATCAACGCCACTTTTATCCTGCTTCTTTGGAGACTAACTTTCACTTCCACAGGGAAAAAACATTGTCTGCATGATTCTGATCTTTGTAGCAGCTGAATATCTTTTCCAAGACCTGCATTGCTAGCTTACAAAGTACTACTCTGCAGCACATTTCTGAAGAAAATCCCAAGGCTTTAGGCTAACTTGGGATTTAAAAAGAAGATTTGTACATAGTCACCAGGAGCTGAGCTCAGCTTGAAGGAATTTTTAGTGACCAATAGTTTAGCCATATAGCTAAATTACATGACATGGTGTGACAGTTTAAGTACACTCTGAATTATTTTGTCCTTACTACTGCTTTCTTCTTTTCCTCTCCAACTCACACATGTTAAAAAATAAGGAACTGTTGAACTTCAGAATTTGCTTTCAAAAAATATCCCTTATGCTGGCATTTTAACAGTATGTTTCCTGTTATTCCCTGTTTATATTATATTTGTGTTTTGACTTCTCTGTAAGAGCTCAAGGTCATATAGTTGATTTCCACTTGCTTATGTTCACCCAAAAAATAACTCTCTGAATAAGAACAGGACAAAATATTATGACTAGTGGATTTCCTGTCTGAATAGAGTTTGATTCTATCTGCTAGGAACAGAAGCTCTCAAATATTAAATGTGCTTTAAATGGCTAAATTGTTAAAAAGTGCCACTAGAAAATGCCTAAGCAGCTTAATGCCCCTGAGATGTTTTAGTCTTCAAATCTAGTTAATCACAAGTATCCTGGTCATTGGCAATGGATTCCATTTATATATGCTCCAAATATGCAGAGCTTGCCAGATTGCTTAACCCTCTTCAGTAAAGGAGAATATGTGAAACTCAGGGTTGAGATGAAGGATCCTTGGTGGTCTCTGAGCTTGATTGTTTTCTTGCAGGTATTTCATTACCCAGACTAAGTAACATCATCAGAGCTAGCAGTGCCATTGCCTAGTTTGAAGAGTCTGCAAGAAAATAACCCTCTTCAGAAATGTAATCTCTAGAATGGGTGTTAAACCTATAATCTGATACCAGAATTGAAGTGCAAACGATAAATACAAAGCAAGCGGATTTCTGGGTTGGGTGGTATAAAAACCATTGTAATACATACAAAATTGATGTAATAAAGTAGATATACTCTATTAGGTTCACACACTGAGTTTGCTTAACCATAATTAAACCACATGGCCTGGTTTATATAAATCAAGGAGAGAAGTAACCTAGAACTAAGGAGAAATTTCCTGACAGAACAATTAACCAGTGGAACAATTTGCCTCCAGAAGTTGTGAATGCTCCAACACTGGAAGTTTTAAAGAAGAGATTGGACAACCACTTGTCTGAACTGGGGTTTCCTGCCTAAGCAGGGGGTTGGACTAGAAGACCTTCAAGGCAGGGGTGGGATTCAAATTTTTTAACAACCGGTTCTGTGGGCATGGCTTAGGTGGTGGGCGTGGCTTGGTGGTCATGTGACTGGTGGACATGGCTTGATGGTCATGTTATTGGCTGGGCATGGCCAACTCAATATCATTCACATTGAGGCATGCATCTCCTTGTCTGGCCTCTCATGACTGTGGGGATGTTGCAACAGTCGTAAGTGTGAAAAATGGTCATAAGTCACTTTTTTCAGTGCCACTGTAACTTTGAATGGTCACTCCACACAAGCAAAGTACCAACGAAGGAGGGGGAAAAAACTCCAGAGACGTTCCTGAGACAAGAAGTCTAGTCCTGCCAAGAATGTAATAAGGGTCAACGGAGAGGCAGTTTCTGTAAGCAACACCAGAATGTTTCCTTCCTGCCTTCCTTACAGGATTAGGCCAGTAATTTCTTCTAATAACCTGGTCTCTGAACTGCTTAGAATGTTAACAACCGGTTCTAGCGAATAGGTGCGAACTGGTAGAATCCCACCCCTGATTCCATTCTATTCTTCTCTTCTCTTCTCTTCTCTTCTCTTCTCTTCTCTTCTCTTCTATTCTATTCTATTCTATTCTATTCTATTCTATTCTATTCTATTCTATTCTTTCTTCTACTCTATTCTATATAGAATCTTAATGTGTGACAAATGTTCATATGGCAGACAGTAGGGGAATTTCTCAGTAAAATACGCCTCATTAGCAGAACTGCAAAAAGACATTCACAACATTTTGTAAAATTATGTATTTCTCATCTTTGGGTAGGAAGGGATCTAAGCATTTTTCATTCTACTTTTCAAAAACCTGAATTATGCGAAGAGTTCTTGTAGATGGGTAAGAATTCTCCAACTGGATATACTGAAGGTATGATGGTTGGTACCTTATAACCTTCACCCCCGCCCTTTTTCTTTTACTGGGGAATCAATGAGGTCTGGCTCTTAGGTTTAAACTAGCTTTCCTATCAACTTGTAACATATGGTTTACTAGCTTTCATTCACACAAACTTTAAACTGTTTGGCTTAACATGTTGAGTAAAGCCATTGTTTTCCTATGTGTAATTTGAACACAGATGCAGTTTGAAGGGGAAATAGCCACAAATTATATGAAAATAATCTGGTGCTTGTGGGTTTGGAATATAATGCTTATAATTACTGTTATATAATTGTTATAATCACTATGAATCTCATCACAATAAAGTGAGTCACTCCTTTCATTATTATATTCAATGAAGTAACTCAGGAAGAAAAATCTGGCAGTCACAAGGTTCTAATCAATAGTTCTGTGCTTGCAATATACTAGGAATAAATCCAATTAAGTGTAGGAGATTTTTTTTTCTTATTTAATAATGCATAGAATTGCAGACGTACTTTCTTGGAAGTAATAGTATGCACATATTGAATCTAGAATTACTTTAAACTGGGAAAACTATTCATTAAACTATCTGAGAAAAGAATGAGTTAGCATTTAAAAGTGTGAGATATTCTTTCATTCCTTTTCCCTTTCCTTATTCCTTTTCCCCTTTCAGTTAGAATCTGGGTCATAGCCTGATCAAAAGCAGGGTAGAAATAAGTTATTTCCAGCTATCTTCTGATAACTAGGTGATTTATTTAGCTAGCTATATAAAGTAGGCCAATCAGGCTTGCTTAAGGCAAAGTGCACCCCTTTTGCGATTTCCAAATTGAGTATTTTGACCCTGCTGGTATTCAGCTCTTCTGGGTAGCACAAGCCTTTTATTTAATTGTCCACCCTACAAAAATCTGAAGATTTCCATCTCCAGTTCAGCTCCATTTTTGTTTTAAAGGTCTGTTGAGCCCTTAGCCACCCCTGCATTTTGAACCTCTTTCTTTTTATAAAATCTTTGCCTTCTCCAATTGAGGTATGTTGAACTAAGTTTCCATCATCCCCTTAGCATGGCTGGCAATATTTATTTATTTTATTTATTTATTTATTTGATTTGCCAATTGTTTACAAGATAATAAGTATAAGTGTATACATAGTTGTGAATACATGAAATGGGTACATATAAGAAAAATAAAAGAATAAGAGAAACAATAGGACAGGGACGGTAGGCACGATGGTGCGCTTATGCACGCCCCCTACAGACCTCTTAGGAAAGGGGTGAGGTCAATAGTAGACAGTCTAATGTCTGTCAAAGGTATGGACATTGTACTGCAACTGGGTACCATGGCATGAGAGACTCTTTTTCTCGTGTATTTTTCTCTTGAAATTCAGTCTGTTAACTTTGCTGGCCATCATGATCATCTTCACCAATTCTGGTCATTGTCATCATGTTTTAAAGATCTGATGATTCTACCCGAGTGAGTTCCAACTTGGATAAAGGCTTAGAAGAGATTCTGAAAGAAATAAGAAAACTTTTAATTAAGGCAAGGAACATTTGTAAAGTTCATCAAGGAAGGATTCCACAATAAAAGGTGGAAAAAAATGTGGAGGTTCCTGCTAAAGTGCCAAATATAAGTGCTTCTCAAAAAAGCAAACAATTTCAGTAAGGTCAGGTTGGTCTCTCCAAGAAAGATTATTACCACTTGAACAACATAACTTGAAGCTAAAGTCCTCGGTATTAAGCAGAAGTTGATTAAAAGGTTACTATGAGATTTCTCTACCCACCTAAGAGTTGATTATGATCTCCTGCATTTCTCAGGATTATCTTCCTTCTGCTTCCCTGTATTTTTATGTTGCTGTAATAGAAGATAACATTCAGCTAAATAGTTTTACAAACTGATTTCTCCCAGGAGACGGGAAAGTTGAACACAAGTTTTCTTTGCAGAAAGTCTCAGGTTTAATTCCTTTGCTTTTTAAGAGTTATGTTTTAACTCTATATATTAACCTTTTTTTAAAATTAGTTTGTTGCCTAAATCAAATTAAAAGGTTGTCCCTACAGTGAGCTTCCATTCATATTCACAAACAGTCCAATTAGTTTCATTTTGATATCTGTTTCTGTTGTGTTTGAGGTCCATACAATAGACAATTGGAAGAAGTATGAACAGCTCTTTGTACTCAATATACAGCTCTTTCAATAGCATTCACTTTCTCCTTTTCCCAGCCTGTCCTCTGCTATCTTCTCACTCTGTTTAATGTCAGGGCCAAGTTAGATACAACTGGGTAAGGAGAACCAATGGCTTGATTTCATTTCATGCAACTTCATACATTCAGTGACAATCAAAGCTCTTGATTTACCGGATGTTTCTTTCCACTTATAACAATGGAATGGTCTATGCTTTTCATGCAGAATTGAATGAACATGTGTTGTATAAGTTTATTTATTTTATTTTATTTATTTTATTTTGATTTGTCAATCGCTTACAAGATAATAGATATAAGTATATACATAGTTATGGATACATGAAATGGGTACATATAAGAAAAATAGAAGAAACAATAGGACAGGGACGGTAGGCACATTGGTGCGCTTATGCATGCCCCCTACAGACCTCTTAAGAAAGGGGTGAGGTTGATAGTAGACAGTCTAAGGTTAAAGTTTTTGGGGTTTGGGGAAGAAACCACAGAGTCAGGTAGAGTATTCCAGACATTGACCACTCTGTTGCTGAAATCTTATTTCCTGCAATCAAGTTTGGTGCAGTTAACCTTGAGTTTGTATCTATTGTGTGCTCTTGTGTTGTTATGGTTGAAGCTGAAGTATTCAGCCATTGCAATGTATGATTTTATATACCATACTTAGATCAGACCGAAGACGGTGTAATTCAAGGTTTTCTAGGTCTAGAATTTCAAGTCTGGTGGCATAAGGTATTCTACAACTAGTAGAGAAGTAGAGAACTCTTCTTGTGAAATATTTCTGGACTTTCTCAACTGTGCTAATATCAGATACGTAATGTGGGTTCCAGACCGATGAGCTGTATTCGAGTATTGGTCTAGCAAATGTTTTACATACTCTAGTTAGTAGTGTGATATTACCAGAGAAAAAGCTATGTAGGATTAGGTTAACAACTCTTAATGCCTTTTTGTACGTTTGCATCTTAGAGATGTAGTTTGGAACCACAAGAGCTTGTCTCTTTACAACTCATACTTAAGCGGCTTTGTTTCTTAATACTGATTTTATCAAGCTAAGAGAAGATGGCATACATAGTGATACCAAAGCACACTCCAAAGAGATTTTCAATGGATTGGATGTTTGAAAGAATTACCACATGGAATTCTGGGAATTGAAGTCCACAGATCTTAAAGTTGCCAAGGTTGAGAAACATAGTTTTAAAGCAACTCAGAGTGACTTAGACTGCTTTTGCACCAAGCAGTTTATGCCAGGATTTTCAGTCCAGGGAGAAACAAGAGTTGGAGTAGATTAATAATAACAGTAGAGTCTCACTTTCTGATGTAGACGCTCACTTAGCAGAAGTCATCTTGTGGCTGATGAGTAACTATGTTGGATGCCATCAAGAAATAAAATGGGGGGAGAGAATGGACATTTCAAGATTTTGGACTGACTCATCCATTTCTGAAATATGAAAATAAAATAGTCTTTTTGCAATCTTCTTATTGTTCGCTGCTTTGTAAGAGCTGTAGTCACACTGATAGAAAGATCTGCAGCATTCATTCCATCAAATCCAGATTTAGCGTGCAGCTGCCACTTGGCTAAGTCTAGCTGTGGAAATAGTATTCTTGAATGACTAATGGTATTGGCATTGTGAGAGTGTGCTTGTATCTGTGTGTACTATGGTGAAAAAAAGTGTGGTTGTTCTATAAGTGCTATGCTGTAACACATAAAAGCTAGTTGGAGTTTCAATTGCACCATCGCGATCTTGATTTCTTTTTACCATTTTCTTGCCTCAGTGTAAATAAAGATAATGAACCTCTGGGATGCACTATATTTTGTACTATGTATATTAGTACATTAAGATTTATTCAAGGTGTAGAGATATCCTACTTTACAACAGCATACAGCCCTGAATAGGAAAAGACTGCAGAACAGTGTGTGAAAAGATACAATATATGCAACATAGTTCAAAATGGCTGATAAAGTAAGATTTACAGAGTGGAGCTGAGAAACGAGTCAATTCATTAAAAACTGAAATTTGTTCCTAGGCTCTAACGGGCAGTGTTATCTGGAGCAAGTTTGATTTTGTGACTTTTGAGGAAATGGGTAAGGTCTTCTAGTTGGTGATCTCAGTCTATTAGGTTCCAGTCTATTAGGTTCAGGTTCTTCTTGCATGATTAAAGCCACCCAGGAAGTGTCCTATATTGGATCCATACAGTATATTTACTTCTTGGTGTGGGTGATGGTGCTTTCAGTCTTAACTTGCCTCTAGTTAGTCCTAACCTACTCAACCTAACCATCCTGGACAATTTCTGTCCCGTCTCCAAATTCCCCTTTCTAGAGAAGGTACTGGTCGGGATGGTTGGGCTTCCTTGGAGGAAACCAACTATCAGTATCATTTCAGGGTTCATTTTGGAGAGACCATTGGTTTATTTATTAATTAAATCTGTATGCCATCCATTTCCCTACCAAGTTACTCTGGGCATCTTACAATACCATAAACAAGAGATTAAAATAATTACAGGATTAAAGCATTAAAAATTAACAGAATAAGAAAATAATAGAGTTGGAAGGGATCTTGAAGATCTTCTAGACCAACCCCCCACCCACCACAACTTCTGGAGGCAAGCTGTTCCACTGGTTAATTGTTCTCACTGTTAGGAAAATCAAATGTTGTCTGATTTTTTTTTTGTTTATAAACAGATGTTGTGTTAGGAAACTCATCAAATGTTAAGTGTTTAAACATTAAAATGGTTGCATTAATTAATGACCTGTGGCAGAGCTGAGATTAAGTGATGAGTTCATCTTGATGTTCTTTGATCTCTCAGCCAGTTTCAATATTTTTGATCACAGCAGCCTTTTGAACCAGCTTCAGCAGTTGTGAATGGGAGGCACTATTTTGTGGTAATTATTATCCTCCTTTCCCTGGGGCAAGTTTTAATTGCAGTTGACAGGGGGAAATGTTATACCCAGAGCCCAACAGTGTGGAGTGTCACAGGCCTAAAACTCTTGTTTAACATCTATAGAAAACCACTGGGTGATGTCATCTATAAGTTTGGGGGCAAATCTCATCAGTGTACATTGAGTGACTTGAATACAACCAATCTGCACAACTTGAAGAAGCAATTCATAAGCTATAACATCATTGTTAGCATGAGGGTTAACATCATTGCCCAGATGATCATTGGTTGGCCTCTCCCCTCTTCAGAAGAGCTTTATAGCTCCCGCTGCCTTAAGAAAGTTCAAAATATTCTTAAAGATCCATCTCATCCTGGGCACTCTTTTTTTTTTAGAACTATTACCATCTGGCAGATGGTGCAGGGTAATAAAAACAAGGACAAATAGGCTGAAAAACAGCTTCTATCCCAGAGGAGTAGCTCTATTGAATTCTACTGCATAGTGTAATACTAATGTGGTATCACAAGTTTTCAATTCAATTGTATAGAATGTGAAGGATGTGTGTTTGTGTTTTATTTTTTATAGTTATAATGTACACTGAAGATGGTATTTAATTTCATTGTACAAGGTACAATGACAATAAGTAAACTAACTGACTTTAGACACCTCAGTTGAATCATTTCTTCAGCCAGTAGTTGCAGCTCAGAAGTGTTCACATGACTCTAATTATTCCTGTATGTCTTCCCCAGGAAGCCTCGTGTGCCTATGTGCTGATTGTCACAGCGATCTATTGGGTATCTGAAGCAGTGCCCCTTGGAGCAGCAGCCCTCATTCCTGCTTTCCTCTATCCACTGTTTGGTGTCATGAAGTCCAGCGAGGTCAGAATTGTGTATTTTTCCTTCCTTCGTTCCAATGGTAACATCAAGGATCCAAGAATCACACTTGACTCTCGGACCACCATGTCATTTTCTTAGCAATTGAAGCTTGCCACACTTTCCTTTGGGACTTCCTAGTTTGATCCCAGTTATTTCTCCCATTTAACTGTAAACCAGGTCTGACCCTGCTTAGCTTTCTGGAATCAGCAACAGTTGGCTAAGTTAATTCACTCCAGTAGATACATCCTTTCATGAATTTATAGTTCATGATTGGTGGCCAACTTTGAACTTTAAAAATACATAGCCAACTTACTATCTGCTGAGATACCCTTATTTCAATCCTTTTTAAAACACAGGCAATGTTTCTTAGGGTTTGTTTGCTATAAAATGCAATAAAAAATGCTATAACCAGTACTGTTTAGGGGCAAGCTCTTTATTCCATTTTATTCTGTTAGGCTTTAGAACCTACAGGTATCTGATTTAATAGAGGACTCACTGACACATCTATTTGTGAAAACTTTGAAGTGAGGTTATTTGCATTTCAGCCCTCATAATTTTGGATAATGTCATGCATATTTTTTAAAAACAAATCATATCTGCCTATATGGCAAATAAATGTTCATTGCACAATTAATAACTAGCTCATTTTAATATTCCTAAACATGACCATTGCAGAATCTCAAAACAGTGACATAACCATGTGAATCCATTGCAAATATGTCCTTCTAAGTCCATGAATGCCTGCAGAGTGGGGAAAAAACTCGCCTGATAAACACTGGATCTTCTGCAATGGGAGATGTATGTTAAATCCATGTCTGCCATACCTTGTTCAACCTCCCAGGTTTACCTGATAAACTTGCATTATTCTCAAATGCAATTATTGGCATACTTATATGGTTTAAGTTAGCATCCTGTTGATGCAAAGAAAGCAGTGACAGACAGAATAATGAATAATCAGAGAACCATGTCTTCTGTCTCTCCAAAGATATCACAATTTTAGATGTTGAGTTGGAATGCCACATACTGTTTTAGGAATGCAGAGTTCCTAAGTTATATAGTTTACTGAATTCCATAGGAACTGCCTAGTTCGTATTTTATCAGGTAAGCTTACAATCTAAAATATATGACCTAAAAGGAGGGAAAAAGAACAAGCATAGGCATCAATTTTCAAAGTAAAATGGTAGTTAAATGTCTGTGGAGAGTCTCAATCATCCAGGTCATAGTTATCTCAAATATGCTTTTTTTCTTCAAAAGGCAGATGAACAGTTTTTTTCTCCTTGAAAAAGAAGAAAATGTTTCAATTCTCATCCAAGAAGCTTCATCAGTTCTGATAATGGGGAGGATGGAAGGATAGGTACTGACAGTTGAGACTGAATGGTGGAGAGATGGAAGGGTGGGTTCTGATGGGATGGCGGGGGATGGGGGGGATGGAAGGATTGTATTTCATTGTAGTCATCTGGTCATTAGCATTCTCTCTAAGACTTGTTTATCTATGACCTCAGGGTTACCTGAATCAGGGTGTAACTAATTGTGGAATCTTCCTGGATGTCACAGCTCCAACAAATACACCCCCAATCAAATCAAAAGTCTCTAGCCACCTCTCAGAGAAAAGAAAATTAATTGTGAAAATTAATTAAGTGGCCATGTTGGCATTTAGCTGGGTGCAGCTGGTACTAAATTACATCATACATTCCCCCTTTGACCCTGGTCTTCTCCCTACCCCCTGGATGTGACTTCTCCAATGGGAGACATCCATCTCCAAGAGTCATCCATCATGCTCTCCAATAACCTTCTTACCTCCAACAACTTTGGGCTGCCAGGGTGACTATCTAGGCATTTAAGGAATGCCTTGTTTTCCCCCACTCCCTTTCCTGGCAGCTAAAAAGACCAAAGAAGTATCTTTTTAGTTGACACTGGAACTGTTGCTGCATTAAAAACTGGAGACAGGTGGTGTCTTATTCTTGGGTCAGAAGTGAATCCTTCTTGGGTGAGAAGCAAAACATTTTCTTCTTCTTCCTTAAGGAAAAACAACAACAGTCCAGTTGTCTTTTGTAGAAAAATAAGCACCTTTAAAATGGTGGTTCTTATGACCAGCTGGATATTATTGAGCAAACAGCCTGACAGGAGAAAGAGAAAATACTGTTGAGAAAGCAGCTTGACAACTGATAGCAGGCTGATAGAATAACACGTCTTTCAAATTCCCTCAAAATAGATGCATATGAATGGCTGCAGTAGAAATAATTCACCCATTACCAGCAATGGTGTAAGAAATACTGCTTTATGACACCTCCAACATTGCTTCTCGTATATCTTGGAATGAAATATAGGCATTGCTTTAGGGAGTAGGGAAATCATCTAAAGTGATATAGGAACTGTCACATTATAGTACCGCAGCTCCTCATGTCACTGCTGGTGAAATATAAATTAGCCCTTAGCCTGAGTATATATTTATCTTTGTACTAACTCTTCCCAAAACAAATTAGTAACATTAGAATGTCCCTGGTTTAGCAGAACAGAGTTAAGTTACTCTGACACATTTATTTATGCAATTATTTATAGACTGCCCACTTTAACAAAGGACTCCAGGCAGTTCATAATCAAGGCCAGGTAAAAACAACAATCTACCTAACCTCATCTAGCTAACCCTGCAGCCTGCAAAACAAATCTTCAGATCTTTTCAAAGTGCTTTCTAAATCGTCTTAGAAACCATACTGTAATTTTTCTCCACAGTACAGCAAACCTGCTGACACTTCCTCCTCAGGGTCTTTTGGCTTTTAAGAATATAAGCCTTTGTTTTAGCCACCCTGCAAGAGGGTAAAAGGGATAAAATGGAATAAGCAAGGTTTTGTGTTGTTAAGGGATTCTTTTCGATTCTTAAATTAAATTCTTCCACTTAAAAAAAAAATCTGCATGGATTACCGTGAAGTGCAGGGCAAGAGCTGGGACTTAGGGAAAGGACTAATGGAAATAAGCAAAAAAAATAAAAATAAAGTTTAACCAAGATAGTTGCATGGCACTTTGGAAACATCCATTGGGGGTTATTTAGCAAATAAACAGACTTGCCTATTTATTTTAAGACTGGAATCTTGCTAGAACCTCCAAGGAGAACCCAAGACAAGATAAAACAATTAAAAATGCTTAACTTAGGTATCAGATTTTAAAACCATTTCCCCTTAAAAGCTTTCAAAATAAAATAAGTATTTCAAAATCTGGTGTAATGTTAGTAAAACCTACAACAGGATTGGGCCTATGAATAAAGGGAATTTCATAGTGGATGGATGTACTAGTTGTTTCAAAACAAGATGGATGGCAAATAGATAGATAGATAGATAGATAGATAGATAGATAGATAGACAGACAGACAGACAGACACAGATACACACACACACACACATACATAAGCACTCACAGAGGGAGGGAGAGAAAGAGAAATATCTATTCCATGCCCTGCACATCAACTTCAGCCAAATATTATTTTACATCAGTCTCTGGGAATCGTTTTTCATTGGAGAAGACCAATGGTGTTTTGTTTTTTTAAATTTGAGAAGACCAAATTACTTGGTGTCATTTCCTTAATATCATTGGTCTTCAATAAAAAAAAGATTTAAGATTTAAACCAGGACCATAATACAGTTTTAGGAGCAAATCTCTGGTGCTCACAGACATAGAAGTGGGGATTAAGTGTTGCTCCCCAGGAATGCATCAAAATTTGGAAATTACATGGACCCAATTTCTAGATGACTGTAAGTAATATATACCTCATTTCCTCTGTCTACCCATTGACTTCAATTGTCCATAGGTTGCTGCTGAGTATGTCAAGAACACCACCTTGCTTCTCATTGGGGTTATCTGTGTGGCAGCTTCTGTTGAAAAGTGGAATTTGCACAAACGGATTGCCTTGCGCATGGTTATGATGGCTGGAGCAAAACCAGGCATGTAAGTGAAACACCTTTCTCTGATGATGGTCTTTAGCCAGTCAGTGGTTTGCAACAAGAGAACAACCAACTGATAAAATGCACAATAAACATTTGATAAGTGCATCATAAAGACATTTTAAAGATACAGGTAGTCCTCGACTTACGACCACAATTGAGCCCAAAATTTCTCTTGCCAGGCAAAACATTTGTTAAGTGAGTTTTGCCCCATTTTATGATCTTTCTTGACACAGTTGTTTAGTCAATCACTGCAGTGATTGAGTTATAACACAGTTGTTAAGGGAATCTGGCTTCCCCCCGTTGGCTTTGCTTGTCAGAAGATCACAAAAGGGGATCACATTGCACTGCAACTGTCATAGGTATGAGTCAGTTGCCAAGTGCCTGAGTTTTGATCATGTGACCATGGGGATGCTAAAATGATTGTGTGGAAAAAAGGTCATAAGTCCCTTTTTTCAGCGCTGTTGTAACTTTGAATGGTCACTAAATGAACTGTTGTAAGTCGAGGACTATCTGTGTAAAAAGTACAGTAAAATAAGTTTAGAAATCATTCTCCTCTGATTTCTCTTTCTGCCTTAATGTCTCGTCTGTTTACTCTGATGCTTCTGTTTTACCTTTGTAGAGACTACCAAAGTTTGTTGATTTTATTATAAGTAATGTACATATGAAAATCCCCTTCATCTTCAGCACATTATTTCGACAATACAAAGAGAATCTCCATTGTGGCATCTTTTTGAATAGCAAAAAGTAGAAAATTTATTGATTTAACAAAGAAGACAAATTATAAAGATGCTGCAAGAATCAAGAAAACGAAGGATTTGGATTACCAGATTGGTCTTGATATTATCAAGCATGTGCAATAACATGATTAAAAGAATGGATAACTCGAACTTCCGGTTTGTCGGCTTCGCAAGCGGCAGGGATTTGCGATCCTGCGTGATCCCTGCCGCGCTAGCCGCTTTGATGCCTCCGATCCATCGATCTAGAGGCTAGGGCTGCCATGAAGAGGCAGCCCAAGATAGGAGGGATCCGGACAGGGGGTTGGGGTCTTCGAAGACCCCTTCCCCACCCGGCTTAACCCTCTTTCTCAAGGCGGTGGAGCGGTGGTCTGTAATGGCCGCCACAAAGAAGCTGACAGCTGGACAAGATCGTGCTGGAGGAAGAAGGAGAAAGTGGTGAAGCGAAAGTTTCTTGGCTGAACTGGACTATAAGATACAAGTAATACAAGTAATATCCTGAAAATTCGGATTTTTTGAAAGATACTTTGTTTCCAGAAGAGATTTACAAGCGGCGAGTGAAAGTGTTTTAAGAGAAAGTTTACTCTCCTTCCACATGGATTTAACAAATGGATATTGAAAATCCTGCTATTTTATAGAAGGTAAAAATTTAAAGCTTTCTGTTATAAGTGGGAAGGGAGAGGACAAAAAGAAAATTTTCATTAAGATTTTGCTGGAGGAGATGCCTGGAAGATTTTGAGATTGGAAGTTAATTGTAATAAGACTTTAAAATACAGATTGGGTTTTTTTTTCCCTTGCCAACTGATATTACCCCAGGAAGAAAAAGTGTGAAGAACTTTGTGTTCTGTTTGGATTGTTTGATGACTTTGGGATTTTGGGGAATTGTTTAAAGTTTTGAATTATCTTGGTTGTTTTAAAAAGAAGAAGAAGAGAAAAAAGAAGAAGAAAAGGTTTATAATGGCTTTATCTGTTGATGAACTGAGAGAGGACTATGGTAGAATAAAAAAAGAAGGTAAAGGCGGTGTGAGAGAAATTTTTTGCTTTTTAGAAATGGCGCTTGCTACTTATCAACAAACGCAGCAATTAATGGAGGATAAAAAAGAAGAAGAAGAAGAAGAAGAAGAAGAAGAAGAAGAAGAAGAAGAAGAAGAAGAAGAAGAAGAAGAAGAAGAAGAAGAAGCCATCTTTAATGAGTCTACAAAGTTTACAAAGCTGATTAAGAAAGGAGGGAAAAAGAGAGGAAGGAAAAAGGATATAAGACTTAAAAAAAAAACATCCAAGAAAGAGAAAAATAAGATGCAAAATCAATATACTGTTAGAAAGCAAAAGAAAAGAGAAATGCAACAGAGGGGGGGAGCGAAGGGGGGTAAAAAGACCAGATGGGATAAGATAGGAAGGAAGAAGGGGGGAAAAAGCCAAAAAGGTATGAAATAAGGTGTGGAGAAGAAATCTTTTTTTATGGATAATGGATAATGCATAACTTTGTTTTAAAATGTTTCTGCAAGGTACATGACAGTATTGTAGTATTTGTATGAGAATCAGAAAATTAGAATTTTATAAGGCTTAAGTAAAGATTAAAATATTAAAGGTTTAATAATGATAGATTTTAAGATTTAATAAAATATTAAAAGGAATGTCTAAAACATTTAGTTTAAGTATAGAGTTTAATTGACTATTGTGTGGATGTTTGTATGAACTTATTATTATGGTATTTGTTTTTGAAATAGATAATTGGAATGCTATGAGATTTAATGTTTAATTATATATTTAATTACTTTGTGGATTTACTATTTTAGTAAGTAGAATGTACTAAGCAGAATTGGATAGGGAATTAGGTGTTACCTTAAATGTTAATGTAGGGGAGCGATGGAAAGGCATCATACTTTGATTGGTGATTTCAGGAGAAATATTTTTTTTTAATATGAATGAGATAAATGGATAATTGAAAAGAATGGACAAAAGATATAAATATAATGATTTAAATTAAGATGAAATAAATAAAATAGAATTAAGAAGAGTGGAAAGCGGGGAGAAGTTATAATAAAGATATAGAAGGGTAATAAGATAGGTAATGGCATATAAGCTGAACATGAATTTAATTGAAGTCCATACAAAGAGAGGTAATCCGGGCCAAGCTACTTTTTAAAAAGAAGTTTTATGTTTTTGTGTTTTGTGTGTGTATGTCTGATTGAGATTTAATAAAACCTTGGGAGAAAGCGAGAGGAATATTTGTAAACAAGGCAGAGGAAAATATGAATATGATGAGTATAAAATGGATAAATATAGAAGAAATGTAATTGAATAAGAGTAAAGAGAAATAATGAGAAAATTGCTAAAAAAATATTTAAGTGGAAATGGGATATATTAGAATTGTATTGTATAAAACAATGTTTTATTTGGCTTGTAAAATTTATAATGGAAAGAGGTTCAATATCTTTAATGTTTAATGATGCTTTGTTTGTCTGTAAAATTAATAAAATTTGTTTTTTTAAAAAAAGAATGGATAACTCTCAGACATGACAGATATTATATCTAGAAGGACATGATTTACAATTAGGATAGCATGCCTTCCTTTGGTATGAGAAAAATAAAATTCATAGATACTTTCAAAATTGCTATATAAGAAATTCACTGATATCGCTATTGGAAAAGATAAAACCTAAAATGCACTTGAAAATACCAGAATGGCTCTCAACTATGGAAGCCTTTACATACCTAAATCTGGTGAAGCTAGAAAAAATCGTGACATATAAAATTATAAAAATGTGGACAATGAGATTTTAACTGACTCCCAATTGATTCTTCTGCCTTAAACTCTAGGCTGCTTCTTTGCTTTATGTGTTGCACCACTACCTTATCCATGTGGCTTTCCAACACATCCACCACAGCTATGGTGATGCCCATTGTAGAGGCAGTTCTTCAGGAGCTTGTGAAGTCTGAGGAAGATCATGAGATGAATGGCACTGCAGGAAGCACCATCCGGGAAGAGAAAGAGACAATAAGTATGTGATCATCCTCATTCCTTTTTAATGCTTTTCAGAGAGAGATGAGCATAGTCCAAGTTGCTATGGCAAATCATACACATGCCTTCTGCCTTCACCTAAAAACCTCAAAGGGAGTTTTCTTAGAATCATAGAGCCAGAAGGGATTTAGAGGTCTTCTCATCCAGCCCTCTGTTCAAGGCAGGAGGCTTATACCAAGCCAGTCAAAAGGTTGTCAAGTCTTTTCTTAGAAAATGTCCAGTTGTGAAGGTGGCTTGAATTTGATTTAGAGCAGGGATCTCCAACTTTAGCAACTTTAAGACTTGTGGATTTCAAATCCCAGAATTGAAGTCCATAAGTCTTAAAGTTGACAAGGTTGAAGACCCTTGATCTAGAGGCCTAGCAAACCAAACTCCAGAATGTGCAAAGACTTTGAATCGCATTCCAAGAAAGGCAAGCACAGCTTCTCTTTGGCTTTCCAGCAGAAAACATGGAAATTGGCCAGAGTAAATAATATAGTCAACCTATATGCCCAATTTTAATTCCCAGCTGAATACATAAACAGGACTAAACTGGCTGGAAGAGGTTGTTTCGTCCAGTTCTGGCTTTCCAAATAAGAGGAAGCAAATCAGATAAATGAAGCATATCTAATGAGCAGCTGATTTCAGTTGTTTCACAAATTAGAAACAGATTGGAAGAAAACAAATCGATGCTCCACAATTACAAAGATCTTTCATGATCCTCCTAAATTATCATGGAAGACAAGGTTATCAATAGCTTATTAGTAGCTTTAATCAACTTGTGGAGATCAGTGGACACATTTAGAATTTTGGAAGCATATTATAGGCCCTCTCTAAAAGTTATTTTCAACCATCATTTTATTTTTTGAGAATACGTCTGAGATCCATGTGGGGACCAGAGGCTTTGAGGGATAATTTGGCAACGCTTGAGACCAACCCTTATCCTGCCTCCTTTTCTTGTCTCTTTTATTTTAGGTCTTGGTGACAAACATGGCCAAGGCTCCCTGGAGCTCATTTTCATCAACGAGGAGTAAGAATGAAGCCTGTCCAGCTCTAATGGACATTTGAACCCTTTCAGGTCACAATGAGATAACATACCAGGAGCAGAACATGAGATATTATATCAAGAGAGATTTAGAGATTGAACAGGTTTAAGAGAGGAAAGAATTACATGTGTTGTTTTAATATTTATCGAAGGAAGGAAGGGAGGGAGGGAGGGGAAAGAAGGAAGGAAGGAAGGGGAAGGAAGGAAGGAAGGAAGGAAGGAAGGAAGGAAGAAGGAAGGAAGGAAGGAAGGAAGGAAGGAAGGAAGGAAGGAAGGAAGGGAAGGAAGGAAAGAAAGGAAGAAAGGAAAGGGAAGAAGGAAGGAAGGAAGGAAGGAAGGAAGGAAGGAAGGAAGGAAGGAAGGAAGGAAGGAAGGAAGGAAGGAAGGAAGGTTCCCCTAAAGGATAAAGTCAGGCATACTTTTTGTTACATTGCATATACTTGGTTTTTAATCAATTTAATATTAAGATACTCCTTCCCCCCAGTTTTCACTAGAATTATCACCAACGAAAAAGAGAATCAACTTGATAATTTCCCACCCCAAGGGAAATTATCCCTTCTTTTTTTGTCTCTAGCATGCTTCCATCATACTGAATTCCTTCTGCATAGCTCAGAACTAAACCTAGAACTAGAGCAAGCAGAATTACATTGGGATGCAAATCTCCAATGACCTCTCTATAAAATGAATAATTTTTTAAAAGGTGAATTTACAAAGAGATTTATATAAAGCCCCAGTGTTCTCTCCCAGCACTGCAGTGACGTGAGAAGTAACAGCTGCTTATTGTACAGGTGCAAACAGCACAGCTATTCTCCAAGCCAGTTGTCCATTTTTATTTTTATTTTTTTGTGAGCTGGAGAAAACAAGGACGAGACAAAGCTGTAAACAAAACTGCTCTGCTCTCACCTTTTGTTCTCCCAGGCAGGCATACAAAATACCTATTTGACCTTCTTACATCACTTGCATGAATTTGAGCCTCAGTCTATCATTTGTTGCAGGAGTGCTGGGATAACAGAATTGGATACAAAGCACCATGATTTCCTGGGAGTATATGCTATGGCACATCTATGATTCATTATTAATGTTTGTCCTTTTTTATTCCCCCTTGTTATCTGTAGTGCTACAACTGCTGATTTCAGCTCTCTGATGCAGTCCAAGGTATTTTTAGAGCATGAATTTGTGCTTCAGTAACTCTCTACATCAGGGGTGTCAAACTCATGCCCTCATGATGGCGTCACATGACATATCGGGACTTTTCTTCCCCTTAGCTAAACTGGGCATGGGTGTGGCCAGCGCATGATGCATCCAGCCCACGGGCGGGGAGTTTGACAGCCCTGCTCTACATCATTCATAAGGACTATCCCAGGGTAGTAAAATAATGGTGGAACAATCAACTCCCCCTTTGCTGTGCAAAACTAAGCCACATTGTGGGTTTTGTGAGTACAGATGAAAACACAATCTCATAGAATGGAACCATGTCAGATACGGATGTCATAAAATAACCCAGGAAGCCCATATATGTTTTATAAGATCTCTAATTTGTCTTTATTCTGGAGAAGTGGGAATATTTTTCCCCCTTTGAAAAACCACTGAATAACAGCCATTCTCCATTTTTATTTCCTATTCGTCTTACAAAATGAGGATACTCTGAGCTTTCTTGTAACTCAAAATGATTCTAGACGTTGCTTCCTTGGTTAATAACAAGCCCCTATTTCATTAAAGTAACCTAGATAATAATATTGGTCTGACCCCAGTTTGAGAATTGTGTTCAGTTCTGGTTGCTACATTTTAAAAAGGATCCAGACAAGCTGGAAGAGGTTCATTGAAGAGTGGGGAGGAGGATTGGAGGACTAGAGACTAAGTTGCATGGCAACTGACTGGAAGGCACAGGAATGTTTCACCTTGAAAAGAGACAACCAAAAGGGAGTACAGTTTATTCACCTGAATAAACATTGACATCTTTTCTTTATGATCTATGAATACAGGACATGAATTTAAAATTTCAGATATATGCTAGAAAAATATTCTCACAATAATAGCAATTTGATCATTGAACTCATTATCCAAAGAAATACAAAATTGTGTTCAGACAGAGACTTCATCATAATCTGTTGAGGATGACAATGTAAGATAAGAGTTTAATGACCATGGCCTATAGACCACAGGTCTTCATATCCAGATGTCCTGACAGAAACCCAGATGTAAACCCAGTCAATCACTGCTCAGTGGTCTTCATAGCAGGCCACTTTACCTCTGAAGATGCCAGTACAGTTGCCACATCAAGAAACGCACTCTGGCCACAACAGTGACTAAACCCTGAAGCCCAATACTATCCAACAGTTACCGGCCATGAAAGCCTACACTAGTATAATCTGTTGAAGAGTTTTTGATTTGCAGTCCTATACTCAACAAGGGTTAGATTCAGAAACCTAAAGGGCCCTTTCCATATTCTATGCTAATGTAAGCTTAAATTGCATTAATCAACTTAGTATCCATATCTACAATGCTGATCTGGTTTCATTTTAGAGTTCTATCCAGTTCTAGGATTATCTATTTAGGACACTGGCTTTCATATTCTCTAAGCTTATTCAGGCTCTATCTCCACTAATCTTCTGCTTCCATGAAAATGGCTTGATAACATTGGATTTGTAATTCAAAATGTTTCGGTTCTTAGAATCCTTTTTCCATGTCTCAGCCATATCCTTGAGGTTTTATACATGGGTGTGTAGAGATTCTCAGTCATCCAGGTCATGGTTGTTCCAAAGGTGCTTTTTCAGGAGGCAACTGGATTTTCTTGTTAAACATTAATCTGACTGAGTCTTTCAATAGGATATCCACAATGTAATAATTCATGTTGCTAGATGGACTGTTCTTTCCATGGACACTGATTGTTCTTTGGCTATTGGGTTGATGGGATAGAATTCTGTAGTTGCAGATGTATTTAAAATCATCTAAAATCCTGTGATTCTCTGGAGAAGCAGATGAAAGTGAATCTTTGTTAAAGCTTTTTATTAGCAAATGCTAATAAAGAGGACGTAGTTGGAGGACATTCCATCTAGCTATTTTTGAGTGGGTGGTTAGTACATGAGGCTGGTCAAAAAGAAACTGAATGACTGTATCAGCTCTACGTTGCCCGGGAGAGGTCTACATAGTTGCTAATAGCTGAATCAAGAGATTGCAACACCATGAAGTAGGTAGTTCATCAACTTTAAGAGATAACACTGAAGAGATTTATAGGCAAAAGTTTCAGGACCATGTCACCAATACAAAACACAAACCTATTACAACTAATAGTCTTCAAGATGTTCACATATTTCTGGATACAGGAGCGTTCCAGAAACTGGACAGGAAGTTTTAAGACTAGCTGAGAGTTAAGCAGCAGCCCCAAAGGCAGAGAAGGCTTCCCATTGATGAAATTCTATTTGTTAGTGATACATTTAACTCTGCCATAGTTCTACTTTGGACTCTGGGTTTGGGGTTTATACTCCCCTTTAAAGGAGCATGTTCTCACTTTAGGGATCCTCCTAGACTCATCACTTTTGCTAGAACAACAAATAGAAACTGTGGTTTACTTTGGCTGTATAACAATTACAAGCCTGTCAGAATTATAAAGTCCTCATAATAATGATTTGTGTCCTCAACACCTCACACCTAGACAACTGCAGCTCAATTCTACATGGAGCTATTTTTGAAGGTCACCTGGAAGCTTCAGTTGTTTATTAGTCACCTGCTACTCAGTGACAGTAGATTTAAACATCAGTATATGATCACTGCACTGGCTGCCAATTTCAGTTCCCATAGCTTGTTGCCAAACAATTTAACATGTGGAAATATTCCTAGAAAAACTTATTTTGGGGTGGGGGGAGTGATTGAAGAAGATGAAAAGTGATGTTTTCTAATAAAATATTTCTGGTCCCTCAGAACATGAATGGGGTACACATGATAGCCAACACGATTGGAACAATGAATTCCAGAACAAATGGGCAACATCTACCCCAGGTGAGGACATTATTTTGTTGGAGACAAACATTAAGTCAGTTGCTCTTCACCCAATAAGATTTAGTTTCAGAAATTAGCTAGTCACATCGTAGCTTATTATTGATACACTATGACTCCAGCTAGCTAAAAATGGAATTAAATTTGGCCTGCTTCAGAAAAAGTATCAGATTCAACCATGCTGCAATTCATGGTTAACCACAATAATTTCCTATGTATGCTAAGACAATCATCTCCAGATGTTAATTCTTATAGCAAACTAGATTTCTTGTTTTAGTGCAGTTGGCTATTGTGCTGTCTATTGACTAGGCAGTGTAGCTCTAGATCAACTGCCTTATAAACATATTTTAAAGTTTCTAATCAGACCATATTCAATGAGCTGTAACCAGTTTGCAAGACCAGAACAAGATGTAGTTTCAGCTTTCAACTTTGTATTTAAAGATTTTCTTCATAAACAAGGGGGGAAAAAAATCCTTTCCTTTCATAAAACAACAGCAATCATATATATCTATTCATCTCTTCTCTCTCTCTATCAGATATGTTGCTTGTCTCTCTGTTAAATATGTAATAACACAAAACTAAGAAAGAAACAGCATTCACTGAGTTTTTAAAAGTCAACTTGAACAACAAAACAGCATAAACATTAAAAGTTCAAGCAGGACACACTGAAGTAGTAAATACAAGTGAAGACAACTGACAGTTTATATAGGATATTCAATTTCCTGCTCATAGGTAGAATCCATGTCTGTATGCTTGAGATCTTCCAGAGGTTGATAAACTAAACTCCCAGCATCTCTCTTAATTGATCATGCTCTGGTAGACCTTGGGGGATTTATAGTTTATTAATACTTAGTGGGCTATAAATTCCACATTTCTCTTTGAAGAAATGTTCAAGTGGGTTCCAATAAGAGAATCATTGGGTAGTTGCTAAGTTTTCTGGAGGTCTTGGAAACCAGACTGGAAGCTTTGGAAACCAGACTGGAGGGTCCAGGCTTGTGGTGGTGAGTTGTCTCCACAGAGAGTTGGCTAGGACTAGGTGTCCCAGGCAAGGTGACAACAGGGAGGTGCTGGCAGAGAATTATCCCATTCTGAAGTCAAGACCTATCTAATCCAGTATTCTGTGACATGGTAGCCAATGTGATGTATATTATTTGTCCAGTACTACATTTATGATTCAGCTTTCCTCTGAGATTCTGACCAGTTCTGGAGAACCGGTAGCAGAAATTTTGAGTAGTTTGGAGAACAGGCAAATACAACCTCTGACTGGTCCCACCCCCATCTATTCTCTGCCTCCTGAGTCCCAGCTGATTGGCTGGGTCTTCTTTTGTTGTCCTGTACTGGAAAGCAGGTTAGTGGGGTGGGAGGGAAATGGATATCGCAATAACCTTCCCCCAGGAGCGGGGAGGGATGGGGATTTTACAGTATCCTTCTCATGGAGGTGGGTGGGAATGGAGATTTTACAGTATCCTTCCCCTGCCACACCCACCAAGCCATGCCTCACCCACCAAGCCACACCCACAGAACCAGTAGTAAAAGAAATTGAATCCCACCATTGTATGAGTACCTGAAGTTTTCCTTCAATTTAATCTCACAATAACCAATCTGTGAGGTAGTTGGGCATGGTATTTGTTCACAATGTCAGCCTGGATTGCACAATTGAGGAACAATTTGAACTAGACCATCCCTTTTTCTAAATACAAAAAGATTGTACATCAGTCTTATATCATTTTTTTTCCTGACAATTAGTAAATAAATCTTGTAAATTTGTTTTACAATCTGTTTTTATTGATGAATATTATTGCAGTTGTGTGATTTCAGTTTGAAATATTTTTATGATAATTTGTCCCAACTTGGCCTTCAGCAAATTTTCTGGGGATTCAGCGATCAGAATTCTGAGGCAGCAAGAGCAACATTTCCAGCTGACCAGGAATTCTGAGAATTGCAATCTCAACATTTCTTCATGACCCTGGGTTGGAGAATGTTGGTCTAGAAGAATGAAGATTTGTTTCTCCATTTTTAAAGCAAACAAATTGACACAAATGATGTTTTTCCCCCCAGGCTCAAATCCTTGTTCTGCCATCCCAACCTCAAAATTTGGACCAACATAGCAAACAGCAATATCCATCCAAGCATGATCATATGATCTGCAAATGCCTCTCACTGAGCATTTCCTATGCAGCAACTATTGGTGGACTCACAACCATCATTGGTACTTCCACCAACCTCATCTTCCTAGAATATTTCAACAAGTAAGTATTAATAAACTCTGACTGAAACTGATGTGAAAAGATATGTGTTTATCCTGATCCCAGGCATAATTTTTTCTTATCCATTAGTTTCACAAGATATTTAATATAAATTAAGGAAACAGGCAGGCATGATGTTTTTCCCACAGTGGCTAAAGTGATTTCATTCACATAATGATCTGGAAATTATATCTAAAAGGAGAATTTAAGGAAACAGGTGTGTTTAGTCTCAAGAAGAGAAAATTGAACAGGGATATATTCACACTTAAAAGAATCTTCATTTAACAACCCCATAATCCCTTGTAGGGTGGAGCCTGGGCAACTGAATGGAGCTAGCAGACTGTTTTAATGGCCAGATGCCCTTCCTATTGCCAATGCCGAGTTTTGTTCAGCAGATATCTTCTCAGTGTGCCCAGGGGGAGAAATATCTGCCTCTACCTGTGATCGAACTCACAGACTCCTGATTGTGAGGCGAGAGCTCCACCTCTAGGCACCACTCCATTCACACTAGAAAGAATGCAGCATAGAAAAGGGCTGAGATTTCTTTTTCTCAGTGTGTATTATCTTAAAGTACAGGAGACAAAACAATAGCTGTAAGTTACAAAATGGCACATTCCATCTGAATGATAGGGAAAACATCCGAAAGATAATAGTCTGGCAGTGGAATCAATGATGAGCAAATTGGCAAGCTCTGGATATGTTCAGAGAGAGATTAGGCAGTTGTTGATTGCCAATGCTTTAATCTGGAAACTTGCATTGAGGGAAAAATTGGATTCAATACAATTGCTTCCAATTCTTTTCTGCAAATGGTGAGAAAGTACAAAATGAAGCTCATCTACATAGAAAAGTTCACATCTAAGACTATGAGTTTAATGGAAGATAAGACAGTACTTGAGGAGCCAAGAAACCTGTGAAATAAATATTTGGTGTTGTGAATCAATAAAAGTGAATAACCTAAATGCAAATTAGGAGTTGAAAACCTGCACACTTGATTGGTCCTTATACAACAACTTGGGATTGGGCCAGAACCAGTCCCTGATTGGCCACTTTTGGGACTGTCCTTATTGGTCAGTAGTTGGAACCTGTTGCACATTTTCATTGGTTAATAAGGCAGCAGCTAACCCTATAAAAGGGTTACTGCTGCCCATAGCATTGCTCTGTTCCATTCTGATTCCTGTTATTATTAAAGAGTTGAAGTCACTGGTCAGATGTCTGGTCTCCTTATTCTCCAAACTTAACACTGGCGACGAGGATGGGATCCGGAGACCGAAGAGCTGACTAAACCTACAGAGCAACCTACAGAGCACGTGGTTGATCACGCACCATCAACGGCAACATGGCCAGCGGTGTCGTACCACCCGCCTCCATTCACCCAGAAACCGAAGACTGGGAGTCATACATGGATAGGTTCCAGATGTTTCTGGAGACCAACAACCTAAAAAATGCAACAGCGGGAAAAAAGAGCTATCTTTCTAACTCACTGCGGGCCGACCGTGTTTAAGATGGCAAAGTCACTTGCACTTTCCAACCCTCGTCAGAAGACACGAATATTACCGAGGGACCAACAGAAAGGTGAAAGCCTTGCCGATTACATCGCGGACCTCCAAACCTGGGAGGCCTCTGCGGATTCGCAAATTTAGAAGAAGCTCTCCGGGACCGCCTGGTTCTGGGCCTAGAAGACGGCGCTATCCAGAGCAAAATTATGGCTAAGGGGGACATCAGCCTCACCAATGCCCTTAAAGAAGTCTCGGCAGCAGAGGCGACAAAGAAGTCGGCAGCCCAAATGCGCCGCACCAACGCACCGCCACGTAAACTCGCCACTGATACCTCACCTCGCTCAGAGAGACACCCGGTATCAACTCACCACGAAGACCTAGAGTCCCCCGTCCGACAGCGATGAGGAAGAGGTCAGCCGACTTCGAACGGAGAGAGACCAGTCCTCACAACACTCATTTCGACCGTGTGCCGGCTGTGGAGCAAATCACCCACGATCCGGCTGCAAATTCCTTGACGCACTTTGCCGCCATTGCGGGAGACGCGGTCACATCGCAAAGGTTTGCAGGAGCAAACAGAACTCCAAACCCCGACAGGCCGAATTCCAGTCTTCCGATTCTTCGGCACACACCGAGAAAAGTTGAACCACTCCTACAGAAACAAGCCGTCCACCACTTCCACCAGGCGTGAAGAAACCAAGCGGAAGAGACCACCAAACAATCACCATAGGCCACGCTACATGCCTTGATGCCGGGAAAATCCGAGTAAAGGTCGCCATCGAAAACAAACCTATGCGTGATGGAGGTAGACTCAGGATCTTCCTCTTGATGGTGTCGTGGAAAACGCTCCAACAGCTCCTTCCAACGATTCGCCGCCAAGACCTTAACCCTCAGAGGGTTATACTCAAAGACTATCAGGGCAACCGAATTCCCGCCGCCGGGTCCCGCAGATTCCAGGTCTCATTCAAGGACCGCACCGTCGCACTACCACTGACTGTCGTGGATCGAGACAGGCCTAGTCTTCTAGGCCTGCAATGGTTCAGGCTGCTCGGAATCACTGTAGCCGGAGTCCACAAGGCCGAAAGCGTCGATTGGGAGGAAGCACTCGTGCAAGAATTCCAAGACATTTTCGCGAATGGACTAGGCAAGTATAAGGGGACCCCAATCTCGCTTAACTTGAATCCCTGAAATAGCACCCATCCGCCTTAAGCTGCGTTGGGTGCCGCTTCGCTTTAAAGCCTAAAATCGACGAACAACTCGATAAGCTGATAGCGCAGGGCGTACTGGAACCCACCGACCACACCCGTTGGGAAACCCCGATAGTAACGCCTATCAAGCCTGATGGGTCCCTAAGAATTTGGCGGAGACTACCGGGCCACATTAAACCAACCACTGCAGCAAAGTGCTTATCCAGTACCGGTAGTGCAACACTTACTCCATTCTCTGGCGGCGGAAAGTTTTCACCAAACTAGATTTAGCCCAGGCGTATCAACAATCGCCTGTAGACCCAACCACAGCCGAGGCGCAAACGATCGTAACACATAGGGGCGCATTTAAATGCAACCGGCTCCAATTGAGTAAGCGCGCCCCTGGAATCTTCCAGAGTTTAATGGAAAGGTTGTTACAAGGGATAAAAGGCATTGTCCCATATTTCGACGATGTACTCATCGCCGCACCTAACAAAGACATCCTAGAAAAACGACTCAGAGAGGTTTTACTAAGATTCCAAAATGCAGGCCTCAGAGTAAAAAAAGATAAATGCCACTTATGTACCGAAAAAGTAGAATTTTTGGGATACCTCCTGGACAGCCAAGGAATTCATCCCACCAAGACAAATTACGAGCAATTAAAAAGGCACCCACTCCTAGGAACAAGGCAGACCTACAGGCTGTTCCTTGGACTTATCAATTTCTATAATGTGTTTTTACCCCACAAAGCAACAGTAGCTGAACCATTGCATAGACTATTAGACAAAAAGCAACGTGGGTTTGGGGACAACGGGAACAACATGCTTTCCAACAAGTAAAGAAATTGCTAACTTCTGATTCAGTACTTATGCAGTACAACGAGACTCTGCCGCTCACTATCACGTGTGATGCATCACCTTTGGAGTTGGGGTATTCTGGCCCACGTGTTACCAAACGGAGCAGAAGCCCCCATCGCGCTTTTTTTTTCGAACCTTAGCTAAAGCTGAACGAAATTATAGTCAGCTGGACAAAGAAGCTTTAGCTATTGTTGCTGCAGTTAAAAGATTTCACGAATATGTTTATGGCGCAGGCTTACAATAATCACTGATCATAAACCGCTACTGGGGATCATTGCGGGTAATAAACCAACCTCGTATATATTGTCCCCCAGAATGACCCGTTGGTCTGAATTCCTGGTGGCCTACAACTACACCTTGCAGCACCGCCCGGGAAATCGATTCTCCACGCCGATGCATTGAGCAGAACACCGCTCCCAGACACTGTTGTGGATCCAGCCCCAACCCTCTCAACACTACAGATTGAAACTCTACAGGCACCACCCTTGACGGCTAGAGACATTGCTTTTGAAATGAAACGTGACCCAGTTCTGCAACACATACTACGCTGGGTTGAACGGGGTGGCCGACGGACCAAATTGCACCTGAATGGGCGCCTTCAAAGCCCGCCAAACCGAGCTGTTTTCCCAAAAAGGCTGTATCTTGTGGGGCGATCGAGTCGTAATCCCTGGCAAATTGCAACAGACTGTGTTGGCGGTATTGCATGAGGGACATCCGGCATTGTGCGGATGAAATCACTGCACGCAGCTACGCTTGGTGGCCAGGAATCGACAAAAGAATCGAGGCCTGGGTCGCTGCGCCAACGTTGCCAGGACATCAGCAACGCCCCACCGAAAGCAAGCCCAACCGAATGGGAAACACCGAGGGGACCGTGGTCCCGTATTCATATTGACTTTGCGGGGCCTACCAAAGGTCACACTTTCCTGATTACTGTCAATGCCTATTCTAACTGGCTCGAGATTCATCGAATGCACACGACTACAACCGACTCAGTTATTAATAAATTAAACAGACTATTTGCCACGCACGGGTTTCCGGACGTGTTGGTCTCGGACAACGGCCCGCAGTTCACTGCATTGCCCTTTGAACAATATCTGGCTGATCGGGCATCCGCCATGCGCTGACTCGCCCGCGCACCCTGCGGCGAATGGACGGCAGAACGCATGGTACAATTTGTGAAAAGACCCTGCATAAAATGGAATTTGGCAACATCGACGAGAAAATCAATCGAATCCTCTTATTGCAGCACATCACGACCCACAGTGTGACCAACAAAACACCCGCTGAACTTCTTATGGGGCGGAAAATACGATCGCACCTTGACCGGCTCCACCCCGCCGCACCAGAAAAACCTTTCGCTCCAGCAGCAAATGCCGGGAATTTAAGGTAGGCGATTTAATCTTTGCCAAAAACTTTTCCGCGACCCATTATGGATACCCGCAACCGCTACCCACCTCACCGGGCCTAGATCTTACCGCCTGCTAACAGATGATGGGAGGTGTGGAAACGCCACATAGATCAACTCCGATCGAGATTACCACCCAGCGGCCATGACTTCCCGGTTCAACAACTCAAGGGGAGGGAGTATCGAGGGAATTGACTTTGATACAACTAATAGCAGGTCAACGGGAGCCCTACAGCCCAGCGAAGCACCGGAACATGAAGCGGGAGGGAGTTGATGTCTTCAGGGAACTTAATACGGGGGAAACGAACTGCAAAACCTCGAAGAAACACGCAGCAGCAGAGACAACCACAGTGAATGCAGCACGGAATCGCTGTGCAGCGAAATAGAACTTAACAATGGTCATCCAAACGCTCCACCGAACCGGACATTGGACAAAACCCGGTGGAGCCTCGGAATCATCCAGGCAGACCAAATGGCCTGCCTATCTTGAGGATTTTATCACAGCTCCTCAAACGGAACCCAAGGGGGAGGAGTATTGTGAATCAATAAAAGTGAATAACCTAAATGCAAATTAGGGTTGAAAACCTGCACACTTGATTGGTCCTTATACAACAACTTGGGATTGGGCCAGAACCAGTCCCTGATTGGCCACTTTTGGGACTGTCCTTCTTGGTCAGTAGTTGGAACCTGTTGCACATTTTCATTGGTTAATAAGGCAGCAGCTAACCCTATAAAGGGTTACTGCTGCCCATAGCATTGCTCTGTTCCATTCTGATTCCTGTTATTATTAAAGAGTTGAAGTCACTGGTCAGATGTCTGGTCTCCTTATTCTCCAAACTTAACATTTGGGTTCTATTATTATTCTGTTTTATACTCTTCCTTACTTTGATAGAGTTCTAAGTAGTATTTTCATGAGTGTAGCATTCCAAATCTAGATGTATGCATTACTGTTCATAAACTATGATCACATCAGAGCTGTGAGCAATCATATTCTGAAAAAGGCCTGAAGCTGTATAAGCCTTTGATTAGACAACTCACAGTGGTATAGAATGGATATATCTGACAAATGGGTTCTTGGTGTTCTTTGAGCTTGGTTCTTTTCCTCAGTGAATGAGAGATAAATTTTCTGGTTGTCCTGCAGTCTTGGTTGCAATATAGCAATAGCATTTAGACTTATATACAGCTTCACAATGCTTTATAGTCCTCACTAAGTCAGCGGTCGCCAACCGGTGGGCCGCGGCCCACTGGTGGGCCGTGAGAAAATTTTGGTGGGCCGCAGAGAAATCTCACACCCAGAGCACCCCCCCCCCAAAGCAATTAATCCAGGCTGCGCTGCCCACATGGCCCGTGGGAACCCTCCCCGCCCACTCACTCCTTACCCGCACACTTGCCTGCTAAATTGTTATTTTTTCCTTTTTCGGACCATCATCTGTTTTGTTGTGCCGGGAGATTTAGATTAGCTAGGAATCAGGAAATGGTTGGAATTCTTGCTTTCTAGTTACTCTTTAGATCTTTGGCTTTGCTTGTAAGCACAGCTGAACCTCCCTTAGGACTGAAGGTTCTAAATTTGAGAGACTGAGCTTGCCGATGGCAGATAGATAGATCACTGAATGATTTTGTGAGCAACTCAAACTGCTTGCCTGCTTTGCCTGATTTTGGGTAAAAGTTGCTCTTTTTTAAAATAAAAAAATCAATGTTTACATACATGGTGTGTTGTGAGTTAATTTTGTGAGTTTGCTTGCTAGCAAATTTTATATGACAGACTGAGCTAGCCAATGGCAGATAGATAGATTTCTGAATGAATCTGTGATTCTGTGAGCAACTCAATTTGCCTGCCTGCTTTGCCTGATTTTGGGTAAAAGTTGCTCTTTTTTAAATAAAAAATTCAATATTTATATAAATATTTATAATATTTACATACAAGCCATGCCCAGCCAGTCACATGACCACCAAACCACACCCACAAATTAGGCTATGCCCACAGAACCAGTTAGTGGTCCCTGGGATTTAAAATTATGAGTTTGGAGGTCCAAAAGGTTGGCGACTCCTGCTCTAAGTGATTTACAGAGTCACCTTATTGTCTCCAACAATCTGGGTCCTCATTTTACCAACCTTGGAAGGATGGAATGCTGAATCAACCTTGAGTCTGGTGAGATTCGAACTGCCAAATTGCAAGCAGTCAGCAGAAGTAGCCTGCAGTACTGCATTCTAACCACTGTGCCACTTCAGCTCTTTCTTTTATAATTTTTCTTGATCTTGATTATATTATAGTTTCTTTCTTGATTATACTAATGAGAGTATATCTACAGAATAGTATTGCAGAATATAGAATAACACAGTTGGAAGAGACCTTAGAGATCTTCTAGACAACCCACTGCTCAAGGAGACCCTATACCATTCCGGACAAATGGGCATCCAAACTCTACTTTCTTGATTACACTAAAGAGGGTATATCTACTTTTTTTAAAAAAATTCATGTACTTATAAACTCTAACAATGAAACTAGTGAATGTGGGAATTAGCTCTTTCTTATTTCTATTTGTTTATGGTAAAAGGATAACCATGAGAGAGAGATTATCAAGAATGGGGAATACAGGAAAGCATTTAACAATAAATCAATTTCTCTCCTTATTTTTCTCTTAAGCCCCCACACATACACAACTGACAATTAAAATTGACATTCATCCAAAAGTGCTAATTGCCAACAGGAACTTTCCTCCTATAGTAAATGTGATAGTGGTATTGCAAAACAAATAGCATGGTGTTTTTTTTAACCCTGGTCACTTTCTACTACTATTGCAAATTTTATCTAACATAAATACAGCAGGACACGTGAAAATATGGGAGATGACCTGATGCATAATATTTGCCCCATCCCACAAAAATAGCTCTATTTCTAACTTTCCAACATGAAGTGAGACCTAAGAGTGATTTTTAAGCATAATTGCTGGTCAACTTTTAAGTTCTTCCTAGCTTCAAGAACTTTATCTGATAATGGGAGAGTATCTAAACAGGATCAGCCAACCAAACATATCTGGAAAACACATTCTCCAATCAGCCTATTTAGCTATAAAGTTCAAGTGGGGAAAGCTCAAGTTATCAGTCATTTAACTGTTTGTGTTAAGAAAGATATTTTTATTTATTTATGTATTTATTTATTTGTCAAGCGATTATAAGATAACAGATATAAGTATAAACATGGTTATGAATACATGAAATGGATACGAATAAGAAAAAAAAGAAACAATAGGACAGGGACGGTAGGCACATTGGTGCGCTTATGCTTCTTCTAAATATATGCTTCTTCTAAAGCTACTAGATGTTACATTTCATAACCATTTCGTCAGTATTGCAATAATTTAATGCTACTCAGATAAGATTTAGCTGGAATAGGTAACTTTCAAATCCATGTAGCTGGAAAGATGTAACAGACAAGCTAGAAAGGTGCAGTTTTGCAATCCTGCAGGACTCCATAAAAAAGTCTCCCATAGTTCACACCAGAACGGGCGTTCACACCAGAACGGCGCCGCCTGGCATGAAGCCTTTGCAGCCGACCCTGAGCGAGCGGTCCGGGAATCCCATCTTGAGCGGGCTTCCTTTGTTGGGTAAGGCGATCGAGCGATCGGCTGGGATCTAGCGGGCGGCCTGGCGAGCGCGCGCTTGAGAGCCTCTGCAGCCCCGAGACGCTCCGAAAAACTTTCTTCGCCGAGGCTTTCTTGGAGAAGTCCCATTTTCCGGTTGCTAAAGGCAGAGGACAGAGCTTCCATTTGCGGGCCACCTGAAAAGCCGATCTGACCCGTGGGGAGGAAAAGCGCGAGGGGTTCCCAGCGAGGGGATTTTGCATTTCTTGGACTTCCGAGTTCTTTGCTGCTTCTCCCGGAAGGAGGCGATTTCTTCGGGCGCTTGAGCCCATCGCCGCGCGGAAAGGAAACAGCCCCAGAGGGGAAAGTGAAAGTGCCGGAAACGATCGGGAAGGGCCGGCAGAACCATCTCCCCAAGAGAAAGTGAGGACTGCAGGCGCGATCTCTGCTTGGCGCCTCGGGACTCAGACTCGAATAGAACTAGTTTAGAGTAAATGTTTGGCGGATTGCTGGCCTTTCAAAAGATACAAAGATTCGTCCGTGGCACAAAGCGAGCGTTTCTACCACGACCGCGAAAGAGCGCTAACAAACAGCCCGGAGGCGCAAAGGCAAGCGGGCGAGGGCCATCTCATTCATCAAGGAAAACAAAAACAAATAGTTTCCTGTGAGCTGTTCAATCTTTCCTTCACTCAGATAAAAACCCTTGGATCATTGTGTTACAACTTCCTGTTTACAGAGTAATAGCGATCTGCTTTTCAAACAGCGATAAATTCCTCTCTGCCAGTTAAACAATTAACCTGCTCCTTGCAGACTCTTAATACTACCTCATTACCTCAAATCTTACAACTTTTCTACCTCATCAGCTATATCAACGATTAGATAATCAATTTCTATAAAATATTTTATTAATGGTTTAACTGATTTATTGTTTTAATTGATTAGTGTGATTAGAGTGTTTAGTGCAAATAGTGTGATTACTGATTAGTTTAAAAGATCAAAAATTCATGTAATTTAATTGAATAGCAAAATCATTGATCTAGTGAATTTAAATGAACAGTGTGGTTAATGATTAGTGTAATTAATTGATTAATGATTAGAGTAATTAACTATTCAGGCTGATTGTTGCTCAGGAATATTATCTGACTTGAGAGATTACTGCAATTGATTGTTTGATATAATATTGGCTATATAGATTACCCAAAATTGTTCCTCTAATTAATTCAATCAACGTACTATTTTAACAATCCTACCATGCCAAAAAGAAAATCCTACGCCAAACCAACAACCTAAAGAGAAGATGATCCCCACCAATGAACCACAAGACTCCTGCACATGCCTTAAATGCTACAAAAATCTAAAGGATAATGAAAATTCCATCAAATGTTCTCTGTGTAAAAATACACTCATCATGACTGCTTGGGATTACCTGAGCAGATGATTCAATACCTAAAATCATCCAATGAGTTTCCACATATTCTGCAAATCATGCAGACCCAAACTGGATCTGCCTGAAAGAGTTGATACCATTGAAACCATTGAAACATCCCCTACCATCGAAACCATTACAACATCCCTCAACATCATAGTAGCATCCCTGGACGCCGTAAAAGAAAGAATATCCAACCTTGAAAAAAAAGGACACAACGCAAAAACCTGAACATCCAATAGCTACTAACCACATCTCTACCAATCAACCACAATCCAATCCACAACCCAATCCACAAAAACACAACCCAGACAAATATTGATATCCCAATTCTCATCAGAGAAGCCGTTGAGCGTGAACGGAAACGCCCAAACGCCATCTTATTTGGTCTAGAAGACATCAATGTCAATGATGACATCACAACTGTCCGAAACATCATCAGAAATTATCAAGCATCAACCATCTCCGCTGATGAAATACTTGACATTTCCCGCATTGACCGAGAGCTCAAAAATAGAGATGGCTCTGTGGCCCCACGCTTTGCAGGGTCATTTGCAAAATGAATCAAGCAAACGTAAATTCATTTATACTATAAACTCACTCGCCAAAACCAACACCATCCATAAGAACCTCCGTTGCCGCCCTGACCTAACCATACAGCAACGTGCCCGCTCCCGTGCACTCCGCATCGAACTCAAAAACCGTCTAGATAATGGAGAGAAGGACCTGTACATTGACTACCATGCTGACTGTATCAAAAGTAAAACCACTCAACCCAATACTCAGCTTTTACCCTCAACCACAACCCTACCTCAACCCATCCACCATCACCCAAGACTAGGCACGCACGCCCCCAACTACCTCAATTCCAACTACTGCCGGCCTTAATTGCAAACTACTCAATGCAAGAAGCCTCGTGAATAAAATACCTGAATTTCTCTTCCTCCTAAATATGGCTAACTTCGACATTATATTTGTCTGTGAAACATGGCTCAATGCATCTCTCCCGACTCCATTACCACAGTAAGAGACTATCATGTTTACAGATCAGATCGTGAAAATCGTCGAGGAGGTGGAGTTGCTATATTCTATAAAAATCCTTACATCTAAAAAAATATCCAAGTTACCCAGGAGTTTGCCCTTCCTGAAACCATCATCTGTGAACTATCCTCAAATATCACAATTCGATTCTTACTATGTTACAGAGCACCTGATTATGACATCGAACATGTAAACAAGCTAAATACATTACTAACATGGGCTGCATCCTGCCCATACCCTTTTATCCTTCTTGGTGATTTCAATCTACCTCATATTAACTGGACCCTAAATGATTGTACAACTGAAATCATACACACAACCTTCTACAATGCTATTACAAATCTGGGACTGGAACAACTAGTAACCAACAACACTAGACTAAACAACTGCCTCGATCTCATCTTCTGCAACAGTTTGAACCTAATCTACGTGAATACAATCTAAAGAACCCTTTTCCAGTAGTGACCACAATATGATCGACTTTTGTCTCAACATACATCCACACAAAAATCACCACAATGATGTAATCCCCTATTGTAACTTCAAAAAGGCAACTATGATCTTATAGACAACGATCTCTCATCCCTTGATTGGCAATCTCTATTCACTGGATGCAATACCGTTGAAGACCATTATAACATATTTTTACTTGAAGTCAAAAGAGTCATCAAACTATATGTACCAACAACAACTCCCAAAACAAAACAAAAAGCAGATTACCCATATCAATAAGGAAACTTCAATCCAAAAAGAGATCACTCTGGCGGAAAAACAAATCTGGTCACGTTGCCAATTTCAAAAACCGATACAAAAATCTATGCCACCAGATAAAGACCGAATGCACCAATTATCACATTAAACAAGAGGAAAACCTTCTAAGCACCAATTCCACCGCGCTTTTTACAATTTTGTAAACAACAAACTAAAAGACTCAAGGTCCATCCCTAGGACCTGATGGTAAAGACTGCAACGACGACACCATTAAAGCCAACATCTTTAACACATTCTTCGCTCAGTATTTGTAAACAGCAATGGATCATGCCCAATATTTCCTAGCCGTACCACAGATAACAACAATGATCTAATACATATCGATTTCACAGAAGACAATGTTGAAAAAGCAACACGCAACCTAAAACCATCTCTATCTATTGGACCGGATGGAATATGTGCCTACTTCTTAAGAAAGCTATCCACTGCCATAGCCAAACCTCTAAGCATAATCTTTGAAAAATCTTTCAGAACCAGCTCCTTGCCTAACCTATGGTCACAAGCCACAGTCATCCCCATCTTCAAAAAGGAGACCCAAGCCTAGTTGAAAACTACAGGCCAATCTCCTTATGCTGCGCCACCTGTAAAGTCATGGAATCAATTATTAACCAATCCATCATCCTTCACTTAGAGACAAATAACCTACTCTCCAATAAACAATTTGGTTTCAGGAAAAAACTATCCTGTAATCTGCAACTCTTACACTGCAAAACATATGGACGACACAACTCGACCAGGGCAAAACAATAGACGCAATCTACATAGACTTCTGTAAAGCCTTTGATTCAGTGGTACACGACAAACTACTCCTAAAAATAAAATCCTATGGTATCTCTGGACAACTGAATAACTGGATAGAAGCATTCCTGTCAAACAGACAACAAATGGTCAAAATCGGGAGCGTCTCTATCAAATCCAGTACCTGTCAATAGTGGTGTCCCCAAGGGGGCGTGCATAAGCGCACCAACGTGCCTACCGTCCCTGTCCTATTGTTTCTCTTATTTTTTTATTTTTCTTATATGTACCTATTTCATATATTCACAACCATGTATACACTTGTACTTATTATCTTGTAAACAATTGACAAATCAAATAAATAAATAAATAAAATAAAGGCAGTGTTCTAGGACCAACTCTCTTCATACTCTACATAAACGACCTCTGTGATCATATTAAGAGCAATTGCGTTCTCTTCGCTGATGATGTAAAGCTGTTCAATACCACAGACAATACTGCTACCCTACAAAAAGATCTTGACTATGTATCCGAATGGTCAAACAAATGGCAACTTCAAATCTCAACAAATAAATGCTCTGTCTTACATATTGGCAAAAAAAATCAGAAAATAAAATACAAGCTGAATAGTCAAGATCTTGTTGATGACCCAAGCTCTGTAAAGGACCTTGGAATACTCACCTCTAATGATCTAAGTGCTAGAGCACACTGCAACTACATAGCCAAAAAGGCATTAAGAGTTGTTAACCTAATCCTACGTAGCTTTTCTCTGGTAATATCACACTACTAACCAGAGCATACAAAACATTTGCTAGACCAATACTCGAATACAGTTCATCAGTCTGGAACCCACACTACGTATCTGATATTAGCACAATTGAGAAAGTCCAGAAATATTTCACAAGAAGAGTTCTCCACTCCTCTACTCGCTGTAGAATACCTTATGCCACCAGACTTGAAATTCTAGAACTAGAAAACCTTGAATTACGCCGTCTTCGGTCTGACTTAAGCATGGTATACAAAATCATACATTGCAATGTCCTACCTGTCAATGAATACTTCAGCTTCAACCATAACAACACAAGAGCACACAATAGATACAAACTCAAAGTAAACCGCACCAAACTTGATTGCAGGAAATACGACTTCAGCAATAGAGTGGTCAATGTCTGGAATACTCTACCCGACTCTGTAGTTTCTTCCCCAAACCCCAAAAACTTTAACCTTAGACTGTCTACTATTGACCTCACCCCTTTCCTAAGAGGTCTGTAGGGGGCGTGCATAAGCGCACCAACGTGCCTCACGTCCCTGTCCTATTGTTTCTCTTATTCTTTATTTTTCTTATATGTAACCATTTCATGTATTCACAACTATGTATACATTTATACTTATTATCTTGTAAACAATTGGCAAATCAAATAAATAAATAAATAAATAAATAAATAAATAAATAAATAGTAGCTAAGTGGATGATTACATCAGAGAGAAGGCATTTCCTGGTATTTGCATACTTAGTTGCTAATTTGACCACTAAGATTTTCTCCTTTTCAATGAATTCAACCTTTTTCTATCTTGTCTTTTTTTTCTTCTGTTTGATCTTCTTCCCTTGGACTGATGAAACAAGTTTAAAATAGTGTAATTGAATTGCTGTAAAAATTATACGTTCTTCCACACCAAGGTAGAATAAGAGTGGTAGTGAATTGGTGATGCTCAAGGAGGCTTTACATAAATTGTGAATACATTTCTTTTAACTTCTTTACAGCCATTACCCAAATTCGGATGTAGTGAATTTTGGAACCTGGTTCTTATTCAGTTTACCTATCTCACTCATTATGCTGGTGTTAACCTGGTTCTGGATGCATTGGCTTTTCCTTGGTTGCAAGTAAGTGAAACTGTGATGATATGTAGTAGGCTGGATTCCCAGGCAGGAGGGAGAGGGGGCATTCCAGAGGAATAAGGGACAACTTAATCCAGATATTATGTGTAGGAGAAAGAGACTGAAGACAGCCCCACTCTAATAGTTCACAGAGTATATGGCAGATGCAGATAATAGAGTGTTTAGTCTGGCAAGTTTCTGTCTGTAGGTATGGAAACAATAAAGAATATGGCTTGGAAGAATCACCACATGTTATTCTTGGTTTTTGGGTCCAACAAAAAACTGCCCTATCTATCAACATTCCCAATCTATAGTCAGAGCGCTACATCACGCTGGTATTACATCAAAAATGTCCCAGTATGGAACATTAAAGCTATGAAACGGAGGCCAAGGACTAGCATCAGCAAGTAACGGATAATATATTCACAGTTACAGTTACAAGAATTGGGCCGCAAATATCCAGATAATCAGTAGATCAGGGCACAGAATATAGAAATAATTTAGTGGCTGGAATTTTTGTAGCCCAGCTCTGTTAACCTAAATGATTCTTGTATTCTTCTGTTTCTAATAGCAGGTTTTGTTTTCAGCTGTTTTAGATTTTGTATCATTTGTTTTAGTTAATCTTTTTAAAAGGAGCCTGTTTTGCAACCCTGAGGATTATTATACAGAAAGAAATTGTATTCATGCTAGTACACAAATAGCTGGAAGCTGGCAATGACCTCAAGCTGCCATTGGCCTTATCTGGAAGGGCTCCAATCAGTCTCTTGAGACATTTTGTTTCCTAATAAAAATAAGATATAATAAATCAGAAATAATGTATACTCTTGCAACAGGTCTGAACATGATTTTTGCACAATGAACAGTTAGTTACATTCTGTTGGCACTGCCAACTTCAAATGTTTTTTAGTGCAAAATGTACATTTTGTGGCTTATTATTTTGTAATTCTGTTTACTGCAATATATTCAAGAATATATTATGTTAAAAAACTTGACATAGCAATAATCCAAAAGTTGGAGTTTTAAAGAAACCCAAAGCTATGTTGTCTGTTCCAAGTACTGGGGAAAATATGGCAGTGGGAAGCAGAAGCTGAAAGAGACGGGATAACCCCCCACCCCCAAGAACAGAAATCAAGCAAAAACCCAATTCTTATTAATGGAGAGCATCCCAAGTCAGTAGAATTTCGTTTCCCATGCTTCAGAAGTTTTCTGAAATTGGATCACAAGAGCTGTAAGTGCCATTGCCCATACTTTTTGCTATAATGTAAAATGAAAATTTTACATTATGCAAAAAGAATCAGAAAACAAAATAAAATTTTGAAACCACTTCAGTTAAATCAGAATGCTTAATTTTGCATCAAAAAAGCTTGGTCGGATGCAAGTTCAAACTGAGATGTAAATCATAGTTGTTTAATTTTGATCTTCACACTTTGGTTAAATTGAAATAAACTTAAGATATGTATATATTGTTTACTTGCACTGATGGTAAGTAATGTGGGTCAGATGCTGGCTTATATACTCCTGTGATCTGATTCAGAAAAACTCTTATGTGGTTGTTGTGCTTAGAAACACCAATTTCAAAATGAATTATGGTATGAATCCATTTCATTTCACAAAGGACTTTAAATACTTTATGAACTAAATCTACACAGAAGGACCTCCTTCTGTTCCTTTTTATGAGTATCGAGGAACAAACCCAGTTGGTAAACTGAATACTTTTTTCTGGCATTAATTCAGCTCTCCCCAGAGTGTGGTTGTCGAAGCCAATATGGATTTGCTGCAAATCTTGCTGCAGTTTCATACTCTAACTTCCTTCCGTTTTCCCATATCCTATTTATTTTCAGTTTCAAGGAAACCTGCTCAATAAGCAAGAAGAAGAAAACCAAGAGGGAAGAAATGTCTGAGAAGAGAATCCAAGAAGAATACGAGAAGCTGGGAAATATTAGGTAGGAAAAAGGGTACCCTTTTTGCTTATTGTATTACACTGAACCAATCTCTCATTTTCCAGATTTATTAGAACTTCCATGATTTCCACACACAATAGCTGGATAAAAGTTCCAGCTATTGCTGTTTCAGTACATTTGGAAGTGCCAGATTGAGAAAGACCATTCAATTATATATCAATGGACCAAGATCCAAGAAAAAGCATGGATGAAATCAACGTGGAGGAACTGCCTTCTACATTCTGAATAGAACTAATCAACAAAGTATTGGGTTGTGGGATTCTATTTTAAAAGCTTCTTTTAAAGTATAAATAAATATTTCCTTTCTAGCTATCCTGAGATGATGACTGCATTCTTTTTCATTTTGATGGCTTTGCTCTGGTTTACAAGAGAGCCTGGGTTTATTCCAGGCTGGTCTTCCTTCTTTGAACAGTAAGTAACTACAGTACTTAGAAGCACAATGTTAGGTTTCCTGACTAGAACTCAACTGTAAATCAGAGAACTCATTATATTATGTCTTAGTTTGACCCTTAGCTGGACTTAACAGAAGATTCTTAGCTAGATTAGACCACTATCTGACTGTCCCTATCATTGTGGAGTTTTTGTTTTCAAAATTTAATCAGTTTAAATCAATTTTTCATCTTCTGTGTATGTCCTTCTGTGTGTTCAGATCTTCAAAGTTTTCTTCCCTGTCTTCTACTGTTTTTCATTTCTTTTTTTATTGAAATATTTTTAAATCGACATTTTTTTAGGAATGCTAGTTTTGAGATCTTTTTCTTGCTAACTTCTCCTGACATAGTAGTTGTGTAATATGTAGACACGGTGGCATAATAAATTCAAAGCAATCCTATTCATCATTGCTCTGAGGTGTGTGTGAGGATGTGTGCATGAGGTTGTGTTTAGATTCGGTTTCAGAACTCCTCCATTACACGATCACATAACAATATAGTAAACTATACATATAATCCCCAATATTTCTGATGCTCCCATTTCTCAGCTGAGTTTCTCTATAAAGTACAGATAACAGATAATCAGAGTTGGAAGGGACCTTATAGGTCATCTAGTGACTAGTCCAAGCAGGAGACCCTACACCATTTCTGACAAATGACAATCCAATCTCTTCTTGAAAGTCTCAAGTGATGACCTCAGCTTACAACAATTTATTTACTGACCATTCATGGTTACAACATCACTGAAAAAAGTTACTCATGGCCGTTTTTCACACTTACGACCATTGCAGCATCCCCATGGTCATGTAATCAAAATTTGGGAACTGATTCATATTTATGACGGTTGCTGTGTCCCAGGAAAATGTGGTCACTTTCTCACAAGCAAAGTCAATTGGGAAGCCAGATTCAATTAACCACTGTGTGACTAACTTAACAAACTGCAGTTATACACTTAACAGCTGTGACAAGAAAGGTAATAAAATGGGGCAAAAAATTCACTGTCTCATTTACCAAGAAAAATTTGGGGCTCCACTGTGGTCATAAGTCAAGGACTACCTGTACTGTTATAAACTTTGGATCTTCTTGTTCATTTCTCCATTTTTTGAATGAGAAAATAAACAGCAGCACAAGTTAGGAATTTCCTGGAAGAATCATACTAAGCTGAATGTGCCTTCCACCAAATTTTGGGGGTAATTAAGTTCCCATCTCTAATACTACATGTTCCTTTGAAAGATCTGTAGTCTGCTTCTGGGAGCCACCATCCACACTTACTCATTGGTTGTGGAGACAATAATGCAGAACAATATCAGTAGTCCTCCACTTATCTTATCTCTTTTCTTGTTCCTTAAATTATTTATGTACCATGCTAGATAAAATTGCCTGACTCGGTAAGTATTACAGAATGTTCTTGTAAATATTTGCGTACAGTGCTAAGACATAGCTTGACTCAGGTGTGGTACAATGAGGATCCAGGCATTATAGCATGGAATTATGTGAAAACCAGGATGCCATGGCTTGTTTAACAAACCATGATTCATAAAATAAATGACATGTGCATGGAGTCAGTGAGGGGAAAGAGGACATGCATCAGAAAATGAATTTATGTGCTGATTATAGTCAGTGTCTGTTGTAAAACTGTTTCATGGTTTTCCTAGGAAAGGCTATCGGACAGATGCCACTGTCTCTGTTTTCCTTGGTTTTCTTCTCTTTTTGATTCCAGCAAAGAAGCCATGCTTTGGAAAAAAGACGAAAGGTATGAAGGCTTATATATGGAGCAACATTTGACGTTATTTTATTTCAGTTGGTATCAGTATCCAAAACTGAGTTCACATATTCACATCACAATTGTTGGTCACAATTATACTGTTACTTCCCAGATTGTCTCCTTGGGGTGAATGTTTAGCTGGACAACAGATCAAATTATGATTTGCCATAGGCTAGGAATTACAGACATTCTAACTGATCTTAGCTTGTGAATGCCAAAGGCAAAAAGCAGGATAAGGAAACTGCAGCTTTCAGATAGCTATTTTAATTGTGACCTGCTGCTCTATGACTTGAACTGAAAAATAAATAAATTGAACTGAATTGCCAGGTCAGCACCCCAAACATAGGATAGGGTAGAGTAGGGTAGGGTGGGGTAGGGTGGGGTGGAATAGAACAGAACAGAACAGAACAGAACAGAACAGAACAGAACAGAACAGAATAGAATAGAATAGAATAGAATAGAATAGAATAGAATAGAATAGAATAGAAGATTTGGAAGGGACATGGGAGGTTCTGCAACAGAAACCTCTTCTTTTTTCCTATGTATTACTTTAGACTAGATTTTCTTAACCTGATAGCTTCCAGTTGCATTGGTTTTATTCATCTAATATGTACAATAGGCGTCAGATTTTACCTTAGAAATTGCCGCTTTCCAGATTCTGCGGAAAAAGTATTTCTTTGTAGACATTTTTAGACTGTGCAGTTCCTAACTGCAAAAGATTTCGAAACAAAGCAAGTGTATTTTATTTTGTCATAGGTCATGTTAGTAAGTCTACGGATGTTAACTCAGGAGAGTCCATAATCACCTGGAAGGACTTTGAGAAAACAATGCCATGGGAAATAGTAGTTCTGGTTGGAGGAGGTTATGCTTTAGCAGCTGGATGCAAGGTAAGATAATTAACCTCAGGAGATTCACCCCTGGTAACACTCTATGTCAGTGTTTCTCAAGCTTAGCAGCTTGAAGATGTGTGGACTTCAACTCCCAGAATTCCCCAGCCAACCAGAATTCTGGGAGTTGAAGTCCACACATCTTCAAGCTCCCAAGATTGAGAAACACAGTTCTGTGTGATGAAAGTGTTACACTGCTTCCAAAACTAAAATACTGCCAGTGTGAGGGACTTTCCCCTCTTAGTAGCTTCATTCCTTGATGCATGGTCAAAGCACGTTAACAGGGTGAAAGCCCAATCCAAAAGAGGGTAGGATCGACCCACTTCTCCTTATCAATTCAATTTTTCCTTCCCATATTCTTTGCCCGGTGACTACCAGAAAATGGAATCCCTCCAGGGATCTGATACAATCACTTTCCAAGTGTTACAATATTCCAACTATTCCAAAAATGGACTTATAATTTGCTCTGAAACTGATTCTTTTAAAAGTTTGCAGTTTAATTATCACTTGGGCCAACTAGTAGAGGTAGTCTTCAACTGAGTGACCATTCAAAGCTACAGCAGTACTGAAAAAAGTGACTTATGACCAGTTTTGAGCCATGGTGGCACAGTGGTTAGAGTGCAGTACTGCAGGCTACTTTTGCTGACTGCTGGCTGACTGCAATTTTGCAGTTCAAATCTCACCAGGCTCAAGGTTGACTTAGCCTTCCATCCTTCCGAGGTGGGTAAAATGAGGACCCAGATTGTTGGGGGCAATATGCTGACTCTGTAAACCGCCTAGAGAGGGCTGTAAAGCACTATAAAGCGGTGTATAAGTCTAAGTGCTAAGTTTTCACATGATCACTGCAGCATACCCATGGTCATATGATCAAAATTCAGGTGCTTGGCAACTGGTTTATATTTATGATGGTTGCAATGTCCTGGCATCATGTGATTGCCTTTTGTGAACCTCTGATAAACAAAGTCAATGGGGAAGTCAGATTCACTTAACAACGATGTAACTAGCTCAATAAGTGCAGTGATTCACTTAATGACTGTGGCAAGAAAGGTTTTAAAATGAGGCAAAATTCACCTAACAACTGTCTCACTTAGCAACAAACATTTTGGAAGTCAATTATAGTTGTACGTTGCAGACTATCTTGAGAACTGGAGGAATTAAAATAACTGCATTGTTAACCTTTATCCTTACCACTAACTAATCTGTCACCAGATCTCCACTCTCCAATGATAAACATAGTTTTGAGAAATATGCAATAGAGACAGAATTCATCTCTTTTATTTGAAAAGATGCTTGTGATCCTGAAATGCCAGGGAGCACTAGACTGTAGTATGTTCTTTGTCTTCAGATAAGTTTGGACTGTGGGGAAAGCTATTTTTTTATGTTTTCTAGTAAGAAATGGTGCTACCATTTCCTATTAAGCAGAATTCTTCCCAGTCACTAGTGAATCCTTCTTTCCTGTGATTGCTTACTTCATCTCCTTTCTCAATTGCTTCTCTTTAGCAATAGCAAAAGCACTTAGACTTACATACCTCTTCATAGTGCTTTACAGCACTAAGTGGTTTACAAAGTCGGCATATTGTCCCTAACAAAACTGGGTCCTCATTTTACTGTCCTCATTTTATCAGAAGGATGGAAGGCTGAGTTAACCTTGATCCAGTCAGGATTGAACTCCTGGCTGTGGGCAAAGTTAGCCTGCAACACTGCATTCTAACCACTGCACCATAATAGGTCTTTAGAAGAAGGATAAAGCAGACAGAGACATGGTCGATTCACTTCTTCATAAAGTCTTTCCCAGACTTCTTTTTAGTAGAATCTCAAGGGAAGACAATAAATGAGAGTAGATGCTGAGGCAAGCCAAGGAGAATTCACACATTGCACAAACAACCTAACTGCCAGTATGTGGAAGCGTTAAAACTAGAGGTGGTATTCAGCAGATTCTGACCAGTTCTGGAGAACCAGTAACGGAAATTTTGAGTAGTTCGGAGAACCGGCAAATACCACCTCTGACTGGAGATTTTACAGTATCCTTCCCCTGCCATGCCCACCAAGCCACACCCACAGAACCAGTAGTAAAAAAATTTGAATCCCACCACTATTAAAACCACTTTTTTATTCCTTCAGAACTGGGGGTTAATGCTTGGAGCAACTACTGCAAGAACTACAATCTGTTTGTTTTTCCTGCCTATCCTTTCTTTGCCCCTCAGACCTCTGGACTTTCGACATGGATTGGGAGGCAAATGTTGTCCCTGAGTAGCCTTCCATCCTGGGCAGTCAGTCTGCTGGCCTGCCTCCTGGTGTCCATGGTAACGGAGTTTGTTAGCAATCCTGCAACCATAACAATCTTCCTTCCAATTCTATGTGGTATGGTGAGTACAGTTTTGGATTTATTAAAACAAGGTTAGGCAATCCTTTAAGATAAGGATCACATTTAGAGGGGGAGAGGGCAGTTTTCCTTTTTACATGGACTAGTCACAAAATAGGGATGCAGTGGCTCAGTGGCTAAGACACTGAGCTTGTCAGTCAGAAAGGTCGGCAGTTCAGCGGTTCGAATCTCTAGCGCCACGTAATGGAGTGAGCTCCCATTCCTTGTCCCAGCTTCTGCTAACTTCAAAAGCATGTAAAAATGCAAGTAGAAAAATAGGGGCCACTTTGGTGGGAAGGTAACAGCGTTCCATGCACCTTCGGCATTTAGTCATGCTGGCCACATGACCATGGAGATGTCTTCGGACAGCGCTGGCTCTTCGGCTTTGTAACGGAGATGAGCACTGCCCCCTAGAACCAGAAATGACTAGCACATATATGCGAGGGGAACCTTTACCTTTACCTTTTAGTCACAAAATACACAGACATCAGAAAGTAAACAGACAAGATTATTCCTACTACCCCTCCTACCTTCCCAGAATAACCTATATTACCCAGCTTACCTTGGTTACCAATAAAGGAGGATATTTGTAGCTCAGAGTTGAAATGAAAGGTCCTTGGTGCTCTCTGAGCTTGGTTGCTAGTTAGCTAGCTAGCTAGCTAGTTAGTTAGTTAGTTAGTTAGTTCTTAAAATTTATATAGCTGCCAGCTCATTCACAGCAAATCTTGTTGACTTACAGATAATAAAAACACAATATAGAAAAAATAAAAATAATAAAAAGTAAAAAAATAATAAAATAATATCCTCCACCCCCACCTTCTCGGAGACAACACACACTCAAATCAACCATTTAATGGGCTCCATCCCACTCTGGGTTCCCCAGGGAAAACCATATTTTCAGGGCTTTACAAAAAAATATCATAGTGAGGGTCAGTCTAATTTCTGTTCCAAAGGAAGGCAGACACAATGGAGAAGGACCTTGATGTACAATTCAGAAGAGACAATCAAGCTCAAACGGAAACAAAAAGACCAAAACATCTCCTCACCAGCAATCAACACCTAGGTGAGCATAGATTAACTCCAAGATTAACATCAGACCAATTCTCAAGAAGTACACAATATTGCAAGCAAGGAATTACCAAACAAGCTAACCATAAACAGCCCAACTCAAGAACCATCTAAACCATTCTCACCAACACTGACAGGGCAATCCACTGGAATATAAAATGAGAGACACTCCACTCCCTATTAGCACTGATGATGTTATCTAGTTTGGGTAATGAAATATCTTGCAAGAAAGCAACCAAGTTTAGAGAGCATCAAGGATCCCTCATTACCTTAGCCAGTTTTTTTGAGTAAGGACATAGCCACACAAAGCAGTGAACTGAAGCTCTCACCCTTTTCATTTTTGGAAGAATCTGGTGGAATCTTTGCAAGAACCAATTGTTGCTGTACTTGAAAGGCAATGAGCCACTTTCTTATGTAATGGTTAATAAAAATCATTAAAAAAGAAAATTAAAGTCAGCTGGGATAGGAAGTCCAAATGCCACCAAAAGAGGAGAAAAATGACGACACAATCCTGTTGCTATCACCTCATCAATGCTCTAATTTATATACTTGCATCAAACCTTGGAACACAAACACGTAATGGGGACATTTGTGTGATGGCATCTCTGTGTAGTCATCGTCAGTTTAGCAGCGTTGCAGTTTGCTAGAGATAATGCTACAACTATGTTGTCTATAACTTATTGAGGTAGAAAATCTAGGTAGAGGGCCAAACCTATAGCCAATCTTGGATGCTAAAATACATGACCATTGGTTGTAGTATATTTTCTACATGAATTATCATTTGAATACATGTGGATTTCAGTTTTATCAGCACCACTGCAGTATATTTCTCCAATGACTTGCATTCTATTCTATGGTTGAAACAAAGTGTGAATGAATCAAGATAACCTGTATGTTAGTCTAATATTAAGCCATGACCCTATATCTAATAATATTGTTTCTCCAGTTTTGTTATGCATATCACCAAAAGAATTACTCTTCCTCATTCTCTTTGTAGTCCGAAAGCCTCCAAATCAACCCACTGTACACCCTGATCCCTGTCACCATGTGCATCTCTTTTGCGGTAATGCTACCAGTGGGCAACCCTCCAAATGCCATTGTCTTCACTTATGGGCACTGTAAAATCAAAGATATGGTATGTACAAATTATATTTAGGATAGTTTGAAATTATGGGTTTTACTACCACTATTATTACTACTACCATCTCCAACTCGCAAAGAATGGTGTCAAAAATGCTACAAAGGCAAAAATACGGTAGTTGAGGAAAAGTCTTGATTAGAATTAAGGAAATCTCAGACAGAAAATATAGATTAGTGTTTATCAACCTTGACAACCTTAAAACTTTATGTGTTCATCCATCTTAAAAATGCCAAGGTTGAGAAAAACTGACATGGATAGATCAGAGATAGAGCTAGGGTTATTTCAACCTGGTTAGTGCCTTGTTGGTTGTAGTTTGGCAAAGTGAACAAGGACACATCTGGAAATAGAAGGAAATGATTTAACCCAATTAAGTAGCTGATCTAAATGCTCTCTGGATTTGGTCTATGAAAAAAATTCCAGAAGCTATCCAGACTTGGTGTGCTTGAACTATAAACCCTTATTCAAATTGATACTCATTATTGTGATTTTTCTTTTTATTTGTAGATCAAAGCTGGCTTTGGTGTCAATATCATTGGACTAGTGATTGTTACATTGGCCATAAATACTTGGGGAATTAGACTCTTCCAACTGGACATATTTCCTGATTGGGCCCAAGTCAGTAATAACATTACTGCCCCATCATAGACGACATCGGCAAAATTTGCCAAATCCCAGAAAGTGGACACACATTATTGTACAAACCTGTATTAAACAAGGAGGCTCAACTATATATATTATACCAGGAATGGGAATAAAATAAGATGTAACTTAATTGAAGTTCTCCCAAATATTACATCTACCATCTAGCATTTTTATTTTCAACTGTTAAATGAACACTGAAACATGTTTTCCCCCCATTTCCATTTGATGGGATGTATGTAACTCACGATACTCTAGTGTAAAATTGAAGATTAAGGGTTAACTCTGTAAATGTTTGTGTAGAAAACTGTATATAATAGCTAGTTTATAAGGATTCTTATAAAGGATCTTTAACATTATTTTGATGGTCTCGGTGGAAATGTGGGCTCTATTCATATTCATAGCATAAAGCCATCCTATACATACTGTCTCTTGGGATCTCTAAACTTTTCTTTTTAAATGTTTAAATTGGATGCTCTACTGTTCAGTAAATGCTGTCTTGCTCATGCTGCTTTTCTACTGTTCCCTCTCCATCTCTCTCCGTTATTTATTTTCTTTTGCTAATTTTGATTAGAAAAGCCAGTTTGGTGTAGTGGTTAAGGTATCAGGATAGTAACCAGGAGACTGTGAGTTTTAGCCATACCTTACATACAAAGCCAACCGGGTGCCTTAGGCTGTTTATTCCTGCTGAGCCTTAGGAAACAAACAATGTTGCTTCCAAACCATTTCCAAAATCTGGCCAAGAAAATTGCTTTGACACAATTGCCAGTAATCAAGACTGACTTGAAAGCACAAGAAAAGTGTTCAACATAATATCCTACTTGAAGAAACCCCCACAAAAACTGCTGGGTAGATGTCTTTTCTGTTTGATCAGGGGTGTCAAACTTGATTTCATTGAGGGCCACATCAGGGTTGTATTTGACCTTGGGGGGCTGGTGTGTGTGTGTGTGCACAGGGGTGTAACCATGGTAGGTGTGGCCAGCTTGTCGTCACTCATTGAGGCTCCGTTTCTGGCTGTGATGGCCTCCTACAACCCTCTGTCAGTGAAAACTGAGCCTAGGGAGGCCTTATGGCCTCCCTGACCTCCATTTTTGCTGGCAGAGGGCTGCAAGGAGACTGTCATGGCTGAAAATGGAGCCCAGCCTTCCCGTGCTCTGTTTTCACTGGCAGAGGCACCGCGGCCCAGTCATTCACTGTTTCCAGAGCAGCCCCACAGGCCAGATCTAAGCACACCGTGGGCCGAATCCAGCCTGCAGGCCTTGAGTTTGACACCGTGTTTGATAATGTGTTTTTGTATTGCACTATTATCATTATCAAACACAATTAAACATTTCATAAAATAGACTAACTCACTTTAATGATTTGTTTTCTCTTACTGAAAAAAATTGCCTGGTTTCTCATTTAATCCCTATACAGAGGTCTTCCTGAATTTCTTTTGCAATGATAAACCTGCTTTCGAAATGCAATTTGAGGCGGGGGGGGGGGGGGAATAGGAATCTTTCCTGTGCTGAAATATGCCGCTGATAAGTGTAAGAAGGATTTTAAAGCATCTGCATTTCTGGTTAGCTGTAAATACAAGCACTTAAGCTCCTTAGTCCTTATTTAGCTCTGAGAAACAGCTTGAAGAAAAGGAGGCATTGTTAGGACTGGCCTCAGCTAAGAATCTATGAATAACTTTCAGAGAACTCCTAATAAATGCAGATGTCCTGCAGTTTATTCTACATACAGTTTAGCATAAGAACAAGGGAAACTGTTGTGCAGAAAATTACTCTCCAAAGCACCAGAGGGAAGGACAAGAAACAATGGTTGAAAACTAACCAAAGAGAGAACCAACCTGGAATTAAGGAGAAATTTCCTACCAGTGAGGACAATTAACCAGTGGAACAGCTTGCCTCCAGAAATCATGGATGCTCCATCACTTAAGAAGATTCTAGACAGTCACTTATCTGAAATAATATCGGTTCTCCTGCTTGAGCAGGGGGCTGGACTAGAAGACCTCCAAGGTACCTTCCAGCTCATTCATTCTAAATCTAAACAATGTCCCAATGAAGAAACTTTTCAGGATAACAAGGCTTAAGGAAGATTGTGGTTGCCTCATGGAAACATTTTTGCTGGAAACATTGCTTTTACCCTGCTGGAATTGCAGACTATGGACAAGATTCACAAAAATATGCCAGTGTGACTTTGCTGAGCTCCGGAAGGATCAGGCATGTTCCCCTTAAAACATCCTGTGACGGGACAGCTCGAATTCCTACAAATTTATTCTGCACTAAGTGCCTTTACAATAGACTTATTATTTTCATAATGCTTCTGTATTCTTATCCTATTACAGATGATACATAACCTGTAATAATTATACCCTGATTGCCTTTTGTATGTTTTTTTCCACTAAGAAAAAGTAATAACCATCTTTTGTTCCCATTGCAAATGTTTCTGTTGCAGAAATTGCTTGGTAATAAAGCAAAGTCTAGAAACTATTCATCTTCTTGTGGTGAGTAGAAATTGTAGTGTGGATGTCCAAACACATTTTCCCCTTTCTCTTTTTTGTCTGCTTGTTTTTTAAGGTAAGCACACTCTTTCTACAAGGAACAGAATGGCAAAAGGCTTTTTCTCTAGGGATATGAGGGTGACCTGGTTACAACATCTGTCTGCCCCTTTGACTGATAGGTTTAATTTCACTGGCTAACCAAATGTCCTCTTATACTTCTAGGTGTTTCCACCAGAAGAGGGACAATTTCCATATAAGTGGCAAAAACCACCTATAAACAAATGCTCTGCTTTTATTTTGTACTATAAATGTACAAAACTCCTGTGAGAAACCTTTGTCTGGATCAAAACATCCATTTTGCCCTTAAAAATAAATTTCCTCTCACCATGAAAAAAAAAGAAAAGGATATGATTTTTCATCCCTTTCTCTCTAGTGATGTTGCCTTGTCATCAGACAATTCCCCTGCAACCTTCAAGGGTGAAATCTGTAACTATGAAAAGTGTCCCACCCCACAAAGTTGATTGCCAACTGTGCTTTTCTAACAGAACCTTCAGTGTGGACTTCAGTGGTTTCTGCTGAACAATAGCTATTACTTATTAATTAAATTTATACCAGTCTCTTCCAGGTATAGAGATGAGGGGCTCACTGAAACACACAAAAGTGTATTTGACTCTTTACTGCAGTAGCACCTGAGCTAGTATCTGTACTTGCTTCTCACTCAACTCCAACAACATGACCATCTGCTATAATGTTTGGAATATTGGCCAAATGTTGGCAAGATACAAATTCAGATCTCCATCAGCCATGCATTTCTTTAGCTGAATTGTGCAAGCCCCTAGTTTTCAAAATCATTTCTTGTAAGGATTTGGTTATTTGAAAGAAAAGGAGGAACAGACAAGAAATAAATCTGCATCACACATAATAGGGCATGGCTAGATATAACATAGGACCAATTCTTCAACCACTCTCTCTCCAATGACAACAGGTACAAGTAAATTTGTCAAACTTTGCCCATCCTTACACCCTGGTTATGTATTTGATTTTCTTGATATAAGAAAGAACTTGAAAAAAATCATGAGCAAATGACTCCTATCAAATCTAATTTATGAATTGATCTAAAGTATATGTGTGTTGTTGGGCTGTAGAGTTTCCACAACATTCTCTAACATGAAAAGGCTGTTCATTCTCTAATAATAAAAAATTAAAAGAAATAAAATGTTAACCTTACTGAAGACCTGAATGTAGGCAAAGAATATCACTAATGTCTTTTAACTGCAAACTTATATCCTATTTAGAATGCCCTTGACTATAGATAAAAATAGGTCAGGACTGAGAAAAATAATATTACCAGTAACGTTATTATCGCCTGTCCTTTATCCCAAAATGAGAACTAATCAGAGTAATAATTGTTAAACGACAGCAGCAAAAGAACTTCCCTGCTAAACCGAGTGATATGGAAGCCAGTGGTGTATTATTTTCAACACATGTATTCAATATAGACTTGGTTGGTCCTTTATTATGTCCATCATAAATTGAAATAGTAAATAAATGATGCATGGCCGCAGCCAATTTAACAAAATACAATTAAGCAGAACATCATTCAGTATATTGTATAAACCCAGCCATAATACGCAGCAAGAGTTGTATTATTATCATATTACTTGGAAATAATAGAGAAGAAAAAAATTAATACCTTATGATTATTAAAAAGAGTGATTAGAAATAAGTTTCATAATGGAAACAATTTGCAAATAAAAAAGAAACAAAACTTTCTTGCATAATTAGGACACTTAATTTGAATAGTACCAGTTTAAATTTCCCAAATTAAAATTTGGTACACAAGTCCAGCAACAGATGCATACACAAATGCCAATATTTAACACTTATAAGGATTTCTTTTGCTATTAAAAGGACTATCAATACATGCTATGGTATTTGATTGTTTTAAGGGCCTATATATATAAAATTATGTTGATGTGATCAACTGACGTTCAACACCTTTGATAGCATGAATAGCTACTCTGACCTTTCTCCAGTGAGAATTCTGTTCTTCTAAGGACATAGCAGTAATTTTAATATCAATCCATGTTATTTGTTGCCTTCTGTTTCTACCTTCCCTCAACATTCCTAAACATACTTTTCTTGTATCACATGCCCCAAATATGAGTTTTCTAGTTCAAGACAATCACATCAAATGAATTATACATCTGCATATAGTCCAGAATAACTGAATCCTTAATTCTTACCTTCAAATTCATAATTCAAATACACAAATATTATGGTTTAAGAGGTATGAAATTAACCATTACTCTAAGTTGAATTCCTTTATTCCACAAACTCCACACATATATATATGTAGTTTGCATATGCTTATTCCTGGATAGACAGGTAGATACCCAGGTGGATATAAAATGTGCACCATGATTACTTCCCTGTATAAGACAAGGACTTCTGTTTATTTACTCAACCTCACATGCTAGGTGGGGAATTCTGGGAGTTGAAATCCACATATTTAAAAGTTGCTGAGGTTAAAAAAACACTGATCTACTTCATCTTTTCTTATAATATAATGTGTACAATTCACAAAGTATACTGATAGGTAACACACTAATTTATTAAAATATTTCATGTTATTCTAAAACTCTTAGTATTCAAGACAGTTGTATCTCTTCCATCAGTTGCACAGGAAAACTATCCTAGAAATTGTGTTGGCTAAGTGGGATTGAAAGAATGTAATTCAAAGAAAAACTGGCAACTGTCAATGGAAGTGAATAACCAGATTTTATTTTGTACCATCATGTGTACTGTTTGAACCTTCATATTTTGCAGACATGAGAAAGAATTTTGTAATTCTTCAAAATCCTATTTGTAAATTTCAGAAGATGGCCAGAATTATAAAGCTGAACTCTGCAGACCATGACTTAAGGCAACAGTTCCATTGATTTAATGGTAACAAATATGCAATCTAGAGAAACATTTCATGCTATTTCATGTAAAATTAGCATTGATCTCTCAAAGTCCTCCTTTCCGAAAATTTGCATCAATTGGGACAACAGTCCACTTTCCCCTCTACCCATATAGACAAGCTTCTGAAAGAGAGAAAGAAAAAAATTCTGATAAAATTAGATTGGTTGTGAAATCAAGCAATTTTAGCCAAATACTTTGTATTCTGTAAAAAAGGCAATTGATAATGATGCCCTAACACTGCATCTATATGTGATGGTATGATGATAATACAAAGAAAAGTTTGATATGATGAATATAAATCCACATAGAGAACTAAAAGTCAAGTCAAGGGGGAAAGGTTCGCAGTGATATCACTGTGAATTGGACACTTTTTAAAATCTGAACTTTCTCACAATACTTTAGTATTTATTTGTTACAACATACACATTTTTGAATGCACATATTAATCCATAAAGCCATACTCAACATAGTATAGGAGCATTGTTATAACCCCACGCCTATGATTACCAAAACTTGCTGTTTAACAAACAAACAAAATAATAAATTCAAGTAATTTTCGTGTAAAATATATAAGTAATCCATTTAGCATATGACATAAAACTAGAATTCTAGGTTCTATGTTCATCTGGCCACAAGCATATTATCTAGTCCATTATTAAACCTTAGAAAGCCAAAACCTGAACTTTGATATTGTGGTAAGGAAGGGTTTCGGTAGAATAAGAGACTTGAACTTGGGATGAATACTAGCCCTTTTTCACACTGCCAATTTTTAGCATTTCCGTTAACAATATTTAATAGAGTGATCAGTCAGAGAAGGCTACAAAAATGTTTAAAGGGAGCCTATGATAGATATGCTTACCCCTATATAGACAATGGAATCTGCAAATATTGTCCAGCATCTTCTAAATACATGCATCTTTCTTTGTTTCAAGAAAGAGCTACAACAGATACAAGACAGTAAAATTCAAGCCAGTTTGCATAGTTTCATGTTTTCATCATCAGAATACAAGTGCAGACTCCATCAATTCCTAGTTATATCAAAATGGTAAATCCTTAAAAACATTACAAACAAAAATACCAACTAAGAATCGGAAGATGAGTACATTTTGTTGATACATTGCAACAATTCAATTAAGTTGTTCAATTTTTATTTTTATTTTACAATTTTTACAAACAATGGATGAAGCATATTGGCTTCATATCACATCACTATGAACTGCTCAACATTTTGACATTCAATTTACTGATTATATGCAGACTATACATGTTGCAGGAATGCTCAACAATAGAATAGAAAGGTCATATTTCAGCAACAAGATGGGCATTTTTATCAGACAGATTTGGTATCTTACAGATAGATGCCAATATTTGTAGAGTTAGATGTTGTTTTTAGATTGGAATAATTAATGGCATATCTTCATTCTGTTCCTGACTCTTGTTATTACTAAATATAGAGTATTACTGAAGCAATATACAGAGAACAAAAGTCCAGTTTGTGTATGTGTATGTGTATGTATATGTATATATATATATATATATGATATTGCAAGGAGGCCACGTGGATATAGTAACACTAAGCCTGATTGCTTTTTAAGGCCTTCTGAAATCAGGCCTGACAGCATTCATTAAAGCCAATAAAGTTTGACACCTGGATGGTTAAAGTAGACCATCTACATTGAATAGTAGGATGCCTAAATCAGCATCATTTATCGTTTGGAGGCTTCTTCTTAGCTTCGACGTCTTTCTTGATGTCTTCAATCTTCTTTGCAATGTTTGGAACCTATAAACATATAAAGAACCATTGCAATTTACAGAGTCAATTCAAGGTAATCTCTGGGTCCATGATATAATGTACTGTATTTTGTATAATTCGCTGTGTATCTGTATTTATATTCAACGTGTTCATAAACATTTTGTACAGTTGTATATGTTCATATATGTGCAGTCACACTTATCTTTGTGTCTCGTGTACATACATTTTGTTGTGTTTTCCATTGACATATTCATAGATGCCTTGCATATTTGCATACATATATTTATATTTTACTGGTGTCTTGCACTCTAGTTGGATGCTAACTATATTTCATTGCCTGTATCCATGGCAATGACAATAAAGTTGAATCTAATCTAATCTAATCTAATCTAATGTACAGGAATGAATTTTCTCCTATTCCCTAGTCTGCACTATACTCTAGTGCCGTGATGGCGAACCTATGGCACACGTGCCAGAAGTGGCACGCAGAGCCATTTCTGCTGGCACGAGAGCTGTCGCCCAGAGCAGGTCCACTGTGTGGGTGTGAGCACCGCCCGCCCGGCAGTTGATCATCGGGTAGCTACCCTGATGTGCCGGGGGGGGGCAAAGTGAATGCAGGAAATGCACATGCATGCAGAGATATGTGCAGCACACATGGGGGGTTTTGCGTGCATGCGCAGGTGTGGGGAGCCCCACGTGCATTGCCTTATGGATGCAGGCACACATATGCGCGCACACTTTTGGCACACAAGGACGGAAAGATTAGCCATCACTGCTCTAGTGTCTTTGCAAGACTGACAACAAATTGATTTATTCCTGTGCTGTATTTCAAGTTTGGCTGTTGGAATTAGTAGCAGTAGAACAATAGGCAAACTTTGGTGCCTTCTTGGACAAACACTCAAGAAAAAAAATAGCATTCTGAAACTTGTAATGCAGGCTTCAATGGAAAAGTGTCAAAATATACCACAAATATTTCATGCAAATAAGTAAGAGGAGGTTAATGTAGAAACAGAATGAAATGAAGGTATGGATGAAGGAAAGGAAAGCTGATCTGGACTCTCTTTATTACACAAATCTAAAGCTCCGGGATTGTGGTTCCATAGCAAAATAGGAAATCAATAGCCTTTCAGATATTGCAAATCAACAAGTCCCATCATCTTTGATACTTTTGACCACTGCATTCTAGAAAAAAAAAATGGGAACTGGAGTTCAGAATCATCTGGTGTTTGACAGGCTCTGCAATGCTCACAAATTCCAAGTTTTAACATAATTTCAAAAGCAGCAAAAATACTTACATCATAGTTCTGGGCCAAATACATTCCAACTACATTGCCAACTGCAAAACCGAGCTGGAGAAAGAACAAAAAGGATAACATTGAGGATTTTACTTCTCTCTCTCACCACACATGAAATGTAATTTAGAAATGCAACTAGTTTTCCATTCTATCTTTTAAAACAAATGTTTTGCCAATTTCAGGCCAAAACCTGATTTTCATTAAAGTGTTTATCATGTTCTTAGCTAATGTTTTTGCCAAACGGTTTCCACCATGTGGCTGAATTCCATGTAAACTACATACAAATAATTCTATTCGCCATTTGCAATTTTAAACACTAGGATTGTGCAAACAAACCAACAACCAGGCTAGGATTTGGGAAGGCCTTAGACAAATATTCCTAGTACAGGTGCGAGAGAAAGAGACAGGATAGGGGAGCTTCCTTTTTCACTGGCATAATTGCCACTTATTTAATTGCCAGCATTTTCTCGTGGCTGTTTCTACTTCTCAAGTGTGAGATAATAAAGATGATAAACCATTGAGGGATGTGGCAAGTGGGTAACTTTTTTGTGGCTAGAACATGCACTTCCTTCAAAACATCATTCCCCAAACTTTGAGGCTTGGCGGCCTGGCTGGGAGGGAAAAAGATGGGAATTGGGCCACACAAGTGCTAGGGCAGTGCACATGAGCATGTACACATATCTGTGCCAGCCTGCTGCTCGCACAAGTTGAGCTGCACATGCACATGCCCATCAGGCCGCCTCTCGCGCAGCCCAGTTCCAAATAGACCATGGCCCAGTAGTGGGTTGGGGACCCCTGCTTTAAAAGAAGAGACCTCTCAGAACCACAGCAGGAATATCAATGGCCCAATGGGAGGGGGGAGAAAGTCTGTAAGATTTTAAAAGGGAAAAAAAAAACACCCTATACTGCAAAGGTAATATACCTGTTTTGAACCTTGATTTTGCTCTCCTCCTGCCAAAATACTTCTGTGTGGAAGGAAGCATGCAGTTAGATAACTCAAGGTTTTGTCTTGGGCCCAATGCTTTTCAACCTCTTCATAAATGACCTAGACGAAGGGACTGAAGTGGCATTCATCAAATTTGCAGATGACACCAAACTGTAAGAGAGGCTCAAGAGTCAGAAGGTTCTTCACAGACTTGAGCATTGGGCCCTATCCAAAAGATGCAGTTCAGTGGTAAGAAAAGTAAGATCTGCACGGAGGCAGGAGAAACCAAATGCACAGGTACAGAATAGGTGGTACCTGGCTCAACAGTAGTATCTATGAGAGGGTACTAAGTGTCCTGGTGGGCCATCTCAGGGGATTGGACTAGAAGATCTCCATGGTCCTTTCCAGCTCTATGATTCCATGATTCTATATTAAAAAATCATGCCGTAGCATGATCAAGGGGGCATAGAAAGAGATTAATTGCTTCCAAAGTATACACATTCCCTTTTATATTAATGCATACTGGGACATTTTAATTAGAGTAGCATATAAACCCCTAGCAAATTAATACACAGGTAACTAAATCCTTAGATGAAAAACATAAGCCCAAGAACTGTGTCAAAAGAAACAGAGCATGAGTTTCTCTAAGGACCTTCATGGGCATTTCAAAGATGCCTCCATGGAAAGCCAAATGGGAGAGTAGTCAGACTAACAGTTTAAATGTTGATGAATGACCATCCAAACTAAACTCTGAATCACATAAAATGTTTTGCTTAACATAGCTTCATAGTGTAGTCCAGTGCTGCTGTCAATTTGTGATGGCTTACTCCTGCGCATACAGATTTATCCAATTTTATTCATCTATTTTCCAAAAACAAGAGTTTTGGACTAATTTAGATGTGCACTTCTTAAATGGTTTCCATCTGGGTAATGAAGTCTTCAAATCTCATAACACTGAAAGAGTAGTGAAACATTAATATAACATTCCAACGCCTGGAGGTTAATTGGTTTTAGCACTTGAAAATCTCAGCTTCAGCCATGAATGAACTGCAGGTTTTACTGACAACCAAGAATAGAAAGAGCTATTAAAAATATAGGCATTAAAGCTATCGTTGTTTTCAAAAGTCTGCCATTGTATGCCATTCTCATTTCCTGTACAATATAGTAGATTTGGTGCTTTAAAAAAGTGAAAAAAAAATCCATTTAAAATACAATGTGATACACATTGTAAAGTACAATGTGATATTAATGCAGTAAGCCTAAATTTTTATTCTTATTTTTATTCTTCATTTAATTTAGCCTTCCCCAACAATATGTCCTCTAGACATGTTGGACTACAACTCCCATGACTCTAGCTGGTTCTAGCCAGGTTGAGGAAAGCTGCTTTGAAGCCTATGTTTGCTTTACTGTCTTGGAAATGGGAAAGATTTAGAAATCACCATTTTCTCCCCAAGTGCCCAAAGTCCAGTCCAATTTGCCTAGCTGTGTGCTTGCTATGACAGTAAAATCTTGATCTAACAAATTCCATTTTGACAGACCTCTGCAACGGACACATTTTTTTCATCTAGACATCTCCTTGAAATAATAACAAAGCTCACTGAATTAATTTGGGCAAGATAGATACATTTATGGTAATCTTACCTTAATTTTACAACATCTGTCACAATTTGTATTTTGCATCTGTATGACTCCCCAAGGATCACTTCTCATAAATTGTTCAAAGTACCTTTGAACATTATAATCTATGAAGCAAAATAACTGGGCTCAAGTTCACCCACATAATATAGAAAACTACCTATGGGGCATATAACAAGATATCTAAATATAAGAAGCTATACAAAAGATATAGAGGGCACAAAAGCCTGCTAGGTTGGGGGTTCCCAACCCCCAGGCTGCAGCCCACTACTGGCCATGGCACATTCAGAACTGGGACACACAAGTGCATGCGTGCATGCAGCTCAACTTGCACAACTGGCAGGCCAGCACACATGCATGCAGCTCGACTTGTACGAGTGGTGGATCAGCGCGCATACATACAGCTCAACTTGCTTATGCTGGCCGGTTCCTGTCTCCGCCCCCACCAGGCCGTAAAGTTTGGGGATTGTTATGCTACTTGACAGGGCTTGGCACTCTCTCTCCCTCTCTCAACCCAACCTATCTCACAGGGTTGTTCTTGTGGGGAAAAAGGAGAAGGAAGGAGTATTATGCATGTTTACTGCCTTGAGTTACTTATTAGGATTTTAAAGGATAAAAATAAAATAATATATCTATATATACACACTCTTCTCTGATAAAGGATTACTTACTATGCTAATGAAACTAACGTTTCCAGAAACTTAAGAACACTTTATTCCCCAATTATATGTCCAAAGACTGACTGACTATGGAACTAACATAAAATTCCACCACTGAGCAAGGATCCCAATGATGCTGTAATTCGATTCATGTGCTGATACAACCATACTGATACAACCATATGCACAAGACTGACCCATGGAAATATTCATAGTAATTAGAACGTCCAAGCAGAATCTCAGGGAATCAGATAGAACCACCATCTTCTTCCAGCCGGAGAGGGGAGATCACTATGAATAATTTATAGACTAATTAAATGAAAAACGTTTTTCTGCCTTTTTTTGGACATCCAAAGAACATGAAAACACAGAGGTTTCCAGTAGCAGCATCTTCTTTTAATTCTGAAAAAGCATGCTTGATTCTGAGATTTCTCATATTTCTCTCTGAACCCCCAACCCTGACCATTCATCATCATCAGTGTCACGTGTACCATACTATTGTTTTCAGGATAGATACTGAACCATTTACTTTTCTAGAGATTTAAGTATTTTACTTCTCCAGTAAGTCCAGTTTGTTCCTGTTACAGCAAACTTGGCCCTCTTTTTTCAGGTTGAAAGTATAAAATATACACTGAAATTGTTCCATCAAGTGGTGGATGGAAAACTTGACTCCACTGGCATTTTTTTTGACATGCTTTCTGGAATTTTGAAATGGGATTAGTTTTTACACAAAAATGCAAGACAGACCTCAAAATTCCATATGAGAACAACAGGGCCTTCTATTTAATTGGCTCTGACAATGAGACACACATTCTTATATGCATTGTACTCTGAAGATGCAAGAATTTCCTTTGTCTCTGATCTGTATTCCCATTTCCTATTTATTTCTATTATTCTGCCACATGATTTCATACTCCCCCTTTCTATTAATTTATCATTAAATAGTTCAGCTTCTTTCAGCTCCTCAAAGTTTGTCCCAGTTTGGCTGGCTTCTTGGGAATGGAAAGATAAACTATTCTCAATGCTAAAATTCCAGAACTAGCTGGGAAATTTGATTACAGACAAGAGTCTGCAAAAAATTACTGATGACAACAGAATAACAGAGTTGGGAGAGACCTTGGAGGTCTTCTAGTCTAACCCTCTGCTGAAGTAGGAGACCCTATACCATTTCAGACAAATGGTTGTCAATCTCTTCTTTAAAAAAATACAAAAATAAAATGCTCTACCCACATGTTTTTACAACATGGGAATTTTCCAAATGTATGAAATTCAATTTTGAGAATTCTCAGTCATGACCAGGCTGGCTGGGGAATTCTGGGAACTAAAATTCACACGGGGAATTGCAATGCAGTTGGCATTGTGTATTCTAATTCTAATTGTATTTTGATGTGGATTTTATGCCCCAATTCATATCTTATATACATACTATTAAAAATAAATTCAGCAGAATTGTCTAGCATTTATTTCAAAAGCTAGTCTTAATTATATCATTCCCCAGGAGAATAGAGAAAAGAAACGTTAGCCACAACCCTGATTAATTCCACACTTCTTAAAATAAGAATTCATATTAAAAGGGCAGATTAAAAATAAAATACTACCATTACTACTACAATACTTGTTTATATCAACCTTATATGTAGATCTCAACAATTTATACAAGAATCTGATCTGATTATGATCTTTTGGAAAATGTAGTATTTATTTGTTGTATTTTCTATATTGTTAAAATATAAGCAACTATAATCACTTACTACTATGGGTAGACCCAGTCATTGTACTTTAAACAAACCATAGCTTAGCACATTAAGTTTCATAGAATCTGCATTTCCTAGAATCAAAAATCTTTAAAATGCTGCAAATATCTTTTTTTTTTTTTACAAAACATCAAGAACCACTGATTATGCAGGATGATGATAGCAGAAGTTTTCCTGCCCAGGATTCCAAGGTATTCTAAACTTGGGCAGGAAAAACCAGATGCATGAATAAGCGGTACCTGGATTTAGCAATAGTTTTACCAAAAAGGATCTAAGATGAAAATAAGCCAGCAATGTGTCCGAGATGCCAAAAAAAAGTCAACAAAGTTTTGGGGTGCATCCACAAAAATGGTGTTATGATTACAAAAAGTGATTATACTGCTCTTTGTTATAGTGGTCAAGCCACACCTAAACTACTATGTCTAGTTTGTCACCGTAATACAAGGATACTGAAGAACTGTGTAGAGTGTACAGAAGAGCAACAAACAAAGTAAAGAGCTTGGAGACTAAATTCTATGATGAATAGTTTAATCTAAGAGAAGAGAAGGCTGAGAGACATGACAAGAAATCTAATATATGAGGGGATGTCACAGAATAGAAAGTGCTGGTTTCTTCTCCAAGACTAAGACAAGAACCAATGGATAGAAGCTTAACAGAAAGAGACCAAAATTTGAAATAAGGATGAATTTCCTGACTGTGCTTTAAGCTATTAAGCAGCGGAAGAGCCCACTTCTTGAAACTGCAGTTGCCCCATCACTGGAGATTGCCAAGAAAAGGTTGGGAAGTTTGTATGAGGATTGCACGTTTTCTTCCAAAGTAGGAACAGAATATAGAGGAATTGAAGGTGCAGCTAACGGGAAAGAGAAAAGTTATTTTCAGGGGCAGGGATGCTTACAACCCAAGCTTACAACCTATCCTTGGACAGAAGCTCCACAGTTAAGATTCACATGGAAGTTAAGCTCAAGAAATACCATAAAGCTTATAGGATTTAAAGTCCTAAAGCACATCAATTTTCAGGAGGCTGGCTTAATTACATCCGACAAGAAGAACTAGCAACTATCTGTAGTTCTAACAGTGGGAGGCTTTATTTAAATAAATTGCCCCGACTCTCCCGGGTGTTTTTTGTTTGTTTGTTCGTTTTGTTTTTGTTTTGCTGGACAGATCCCAAAAACAAAACAAACAAAAAACAAAAAAAACCGCCTTCCTTCCGGAAAGTTTGTCTTTTTTAAAAAAAAGTTCCAGTCCCTGGAGCATTCCCATTCGAACGCCACCAAGGCTCGACCCTGTTTAGCTTTCCAAACCACCCAAAGTCGGCCGGGCGTCGCCACCTAAAAATTCTCTTTTTTTTTTTGCAGTGCTCCCCTCAGCCGGGCCACCCCTCCTTTTGCCAAAGTCTTACCAAAAATTGAAACATGGTTGCCAGATGTCACTCTCTGTCCCTTCCCAGCGGAAGGGAAGATTTACAGCTGATTACTTTTTTTCTCTTCCGGATACCCGCCTTCCTTACTGCGTTTGCCTCTCGCATTGGCCGAATGGCTTGATGGGCTCCTCCCTTTTCCAATCCCTATTTCCTCCCCTTCCTTTTTTGTTGCTGTCCGGCTTCAGGTACCCTCTCTTCCAAGGGCAAAGCGCTGTTGGCTTTGGAGGGGGAAAGGGAGGCGTTATCATTGTAATTTATTTGGAAATAGCCGCCGCTCCTTCCGTGGAGCGATTGATGGAGAATTGCTCACGGTGCAAAACTGAGCAGAAAGTCGCACTCAAGGCGATTGTGTTTTATTCCCCCTGATTTCAGTGGGGAAATAAAACCGCTAAACTGTGCAAGGAACTATATTCCTACTCAGAGGAAAGCCCTGTCGAATATACCATAGTAGGGCTGAATATCTGAGAAATGGCTATAGATTTGATTGAAATCCTGAATATTAGTCAAATATATAGGAATAATAACAACTATAGTATAATCCTGTTTTTCTCTTTAACAGACACTACCACCATCGATCTGCCCAATAGCCTTCCCGAGTAAAATAATAACAATAACAACAAAATAACAATAATAACAACAAAATCATCACCTGTCAATTGCAAAAGGCAGCTTTAGTTGGAAATTTACATCCTGCAAGGATATCTTTAACACCATCAAACATCCACATCTGCCTATCCCAGTTGCTTGAGGACTTAAAATGCCAAATCCAGTCCGAGCATCTGGCTGATTGTATACCATAATAATAAATTGTATGCCATAAATAGTAAGTTGAGGGGAATGAGAAGACGGTATTTGGTTCACCTTAAAAATATTTTAAAGATTATTTTAAAAAGTACATGATTAGGGCTATCAGAACTGGGCTGCAAAACTCCATATATCAATTGGAAAGAAGGTAATGCAGGAATTTCACGTGATTTGAGTTGGTCTAGAACAGATACCTGAGCCTTAAAAATGTTCACGTTTTGAACAGAGCACGACATATTTAAGAGATGAACTATAAAATGAAAGAAATTTAAAGACATTGAGATTGTGAAATATGTTACACATTGCAGTCTCGAATGCTCAGGAAAACAATGCCAATTATCTTAAGGAAATTAAAACAAGTTCAGTTATTTGTTCTGCTATATCTTTACATTTTTTCTTAATCTTAAAATTAATCTTTCTTGTTGATGCATATTTGATTGCATTTTATTTCAAGGAAAGAAAAGATTAAGAAAAAATAAGAGTTTAATAATTAATTACCCTTTAATTACACAGGCTATTATACATGTTTAATTGACCTAGCCAGTCAAGGAAAATGAGAAATAATTCTAGCGCAACAATACAAAACACATGAATTTTGTATACTATGTAGAAATGGCATTCTATGAAATGAACACAAGATGGCACCTCACATCCACATTAGTTGATTGTTTTTCACACAGCATTTCTTTTATTTAGTAGGGTAATAGGGATAAAGAGAAACTTAGTTTGAAAACTGCAAATCTATTAAAGAAAATACATTGAACATCTTTAAAAAAGAAAATAAAACTAAAAGTACTTTCATTTCTGGTCCCAGTTCCATTTCTGGGTTTCATCATAGTTAATTTATTAAAAAAAACATTCCACAAATATCGGGCATTGCTGTTTCCAAGTTTCATTCAATGTTTTCATCTTTATTTTTGTTGTAGTAATTCTGTAAATAGGTTCTGAAAGTGTCTTGGGAATCCAATCACTGAGTTTCTCAGTTAAATGCTAGGAAAGTGCACTGCATAATTCAAGTCTTTGTGTTCAATATAGCCACTGCATAATTCATGCAGCGCACTGCATAAAGATGCCAATTTCTAATGTATATTAGAAATATTAGAAATATACAATGTATACTGTATATAAAGTACATCTGAACATTTTCCTCAAGAAGTACCAAACTTCTCTTAAAACAAGTTATATGCTGATATTTTGGATAAAAGACACTAGATGGCAGTGTTTTTCTTCTTAAACTAGTTGAAAAATTGTTAAACAACCAAAATCATCTTTGGATGCAATCCATTTGTTTAAAAAGTATATTTCTGTGTGTGTGTGTAAGAATTCTAAATTAAAACAGCCATTATACGAAAAGGAATAGTTAATGAATTGCTGAAATAAAACAAGATGCAAAGTGTTTTTCCTGTTTATCATGGCTGCATCTCAAAATAAGCCAGGATATACATAAAAATCATATCTAGGTGAATGTGTGTGTGTGTGTGTGTGTGTCTGTCTGTCTGTCTGTCTGTCTGTGTGTATACACATAATTGCCCCTACCCCATTTTTCTGTGCAAAAGATTGAACACTAACCACAGATATTAGAAGGTCTGTATTATAAATTTCAACTTGCAACTGACATTTCTAACTTTCAAGCTTCCAGTAATTTCATAACAGGCAAAATTGATATAGTCAGATTTATTTTGTGCATTGGCTGCTAAAGGAAAAATATGGTTTTTTTTTACCCACAATGCTAATGGGAAAAACAAAAGAAATTGGGATTTTAGGCTTATATACTGCCCCATAGTGCTTTAGTTTAAAGCACCCTCTGAGCAGTTTGCAATATAGAAGCATTATTTGCATATTGCCTCCAAGAAACTAGGTCCTCATTTTACAGATCTCAGAAGGATGGAAAGCTGAATCAACCTTGAGCCCCATCAGGATCAAACTCCAGGCTGTGGGCAGAGTTTGTGTGCAATGCTGCCCTTTAAGCACTGAGACACTAAATATCTCCACAAAGCACCAGGAATTTGCAACACACAATCACAATTCCATGTAAATGCATATTAAAGGTATGCATGCTTCAAAAATGATTTGGCAGAAGTGTTTTAGAGCTCAATACAGTACAGCATTTCTTTAGTATTATTTTATAAAGCCTGAAAACATATATAGTTTTTCTGAGAATTAGATTAATTGACTCTTAAAAGCAGCCCTATCTTTTTTGTAGGTTCACGAGAACCCCTGGGAAAAAAAGATGGCTGCATTACTTAGTGATAAAGTACACAAATGCCTTCTGAAATAATTTTTCTAAATAATTTTCGAAGCAGGCACTGCCTGAGTATATATGTATGAGCATTAAAAGTTCTATTACTCATTTTGAATACAAATGTGAAAAACTTTTCTAAGTCAAAACATTGACTCATTTGCTAATGTGTCATTCCAAGTGTGCCAGAAGAGATCCAATCTCAAAACAGACTATTCTGACATCCTGAGAACAACTTGAGTTCAAAATGTTTTTCCTTCCTCTAGATTCAGATGTTGCTACTAGGACTTTTTGAAAGTCTTAGTAGTTTAGAACTTTACTTCAGCTTAGTTTAGGACTTCACTTTAGTACAAACTGTTGTGGAAGAAATATCCTTCTGTCTTCAGTTCTAAGTGGGGAAATAAGACTCCCAAGGGCGGAGGTCTTAACTAACTTTGTAGGCTTTGTCTGGACCACATGGCTTTACCTGAGTGCTGGCTGATGCAATCTTCCCAGGCCAAGTGGTGAGATGGGTAGAGGGCTTTGTTATGTAAAATAATCTAGCCCAGGCCTTAATGGCCCACCCATTAACAAAGGTGGGGGAGAGCTTCTGCTTCCAAGGTGAGTTTTTGCTTCTGAGTTTCTATTTCTCTTTTTAGGGAAAATATTCTGCCTTTTTAATATATCCTAAAATATTTCATTTCTCCAGGAGAGGAGTGGGTGCTAGCTTCCAACACTAGATATCATCATCATCATCATCATCATCTGCACCAAATAAGACTAAATATGGTGTTAGAACAAAAGCAGCAACAAAAAGAGGCTTATCCTTCCATGGGTTACATCAAAAACTTGACATCCAATAAGGAGGTCAAATGAGTTAACTCATTTTTTAAAAAAAGGATGGCCTTGATACATTTGCAAATTATCCAAGGGGTTTGAGGCAACCTTCAGGTACATCAACAAGAATCACAACACTTCTTAGTGGTTTCTTATAGGTTTCTCATGCAAATCTGTGTCAATCTCTTGTTTCAGAGATTGTTCCCCTGAAATCTTTAAATTGTAGTTAAAATGTCATTAAGAAAGACTGATGAGATCAAAGTCTGTGACAATAATTCTAGGCCAATAATGAAAACAGCATCAAGCATAATTCTAATACATATCTGCTCTCTTCTGACTGGGAAATATTAGTTGTTTTTAAAGCAGCCTGATGGGTGAAGTACTACAACATGCGGTATCTTTTAGGAAATCTGCAATCCAATGATCATACTACAGAATAAAACTTGTTTTTTTTTAATTAAAATTTTTATTGGTTTTTAAAACAAATATAAACAAACAAAACATAAAAACATCAAGCCATCTTCCATATATATATATATACATACAGTGTGCCAGTTGGTTTACAAATTGCTTTGTGCTTCCATTTCGTAGTCTTCAATTACAATTACACTGTATATAATCTCGTATTTTCAATCAAATATTAAATACATTAATATCATTATTAATCAATCATTTGACTATACTTTTATTCATTCATGCTTTACGAAATAATCATATTTTACTTAATTTGTTTTATGACAGTTCATATTATCATCCCAAATTTATCCTAGAATCATTTTGTAGATATAATAAGAAAAGAATACCTCTTTATATATTTAGTATTTTCTAAAAGTCTACATATTTCATTACTATATTTTATTGTCTAACCATTGATAGAATAGATCCCAAATTTTATAAAATTGTTTATTATCTTGTTCTCTAATTTCAAATGTCAATCTACTCATTTCAGCACATTCCAATATTTTCTTAATGATTTCCTCCTGTGATGGTGTTTTCTCATTTTTCCAGTTTTTAGCAAATACAATCCTAGGCACTGTTAATACATTTACAATCAGGTATTTCAAGTCTTTACTATATATTTCAGGTAAAATTCCCAATAAAAATATCTCTGGTTACAAATCTATATATTTTTTTTGTCATTTTTTCCAACCACGTGTGGATTTTAGTCCAGTATTTTTTAGCATCCGCACAAGTCCACCACAGATGGTAATATGAGCCAGGTGTCTGATGACATTTCCAACATTTTTTGGATTTATTCTTGAGCATTCTTGCTATTCTTGTTGGGGGAAAATGCCACCTGTAAAACATCTTATACAAATTTTCTTTATATGCTATTGACATTGTCATTTTATAATTTTGAGACCACAATTTTTGCCATTTCTCTAGTTCAATCCCATATCCAAAATTCTTCCCCCAAGCAATCATAGTTTCTTTAACTTGTTCTTCTTCTAGTTTAATATCCATACACTTTTTAAATCACCTTTTCATCAGTACCTGTCAAAATCTTATCTAAGTCAGTCAGTTTATCATAGAAACCTTCTGTTTTAGAATCTTTATCATACCTTGAATGTATTTGCGCATATGAAAACCAATTCATCTTTATACCTTGTTCCTCTAGTTTTTCTATAGATTTAAGTTCACCCTTTTCATTCAATATTTCACCATATCTAACTGTTTGTTCCTTTTTGTATATTATAGGATAAGAAAATGCTTCAATAGTCAATAGCCAGACTGGAATTTTCAAATGACATTGTCTTTTAATCTTCTCCCAGTTTAACCACAGAGACTCCCGTATATAATGTCTTCTAAAATACCCCTGTGTTTTAGTTCCTTTATACCATAAAAAAGCATGCCACCCCAACAACAGATCATGTCCTTCTAATGTCAACAATCTATTGTTTCGTAATGTTATCCATTCCTTAAGCCACATCAAATTTGTAGCTTGGTAATACAACTCCCAATTAGGCAAACCAAATCCTCCTCTTATTCTAGCATCTTGCAAAAGTTTTTACTTTATTCTCGCTTTCTTACCTTGCCATATATATTTCAACACAATTCTATTTAAATCTTCAAAGTAATCTTTTCCAAGCCTAATTGGAATTGTCTGGAACAAATATAAAATTCTGGGTAATATATTCATCTTGATTGTTGATATTCTCCCTATTAATGACAGTTGTAAATTTTCCCAATTCACCAAACCTAGTGCTATCTGCTGTTTAAGTTTGATATAATTGTTCTCTTTTAGTGTACTGCATCTTGCTGTCAAGTATATCCCCAAGTACTTGATCTTATTCGTGACCTGAATTTTCAATAGGTCTGCCAGTTCTTCCTTTTGTCTTGATAGCATATTCTTTGTCAAGATCTTTGTCTTATCTTTATTTATTTTCAAACCAGCCACCTTTCCATATGTCTCTATCTTTTCTATCAATTTTGATGCTGTTTCTAGTGGATCTTCTAAGATAAAAACCAGATCATCTGCAAATGCTTGCAACTTATTCTAGCATCTTAATTTTCATCCCTTTTATATTCTTTTCATCTCTAATATTTCTATTTAGCACTTCCAAAGTTAACACAAACAACAGAGATGATAGTGGGCACCCTTGTCTTGTTCCTTTTCTTATATCGATAGAGTCTGTCAGTTCTCCCTCTATCATTACCTTTGCTGTTTGCTTATGATATATAGCTTCTATTGCTTGAAAGAATTTTCTAGCAAAACCCATCTGTTCCAGCAGTAATAACATGAATCGCCAATTCACATTATCAAATGCCTTCTGTGCATCTAGAAATATCAGAGCCATTTGTTTTTCAGGATGTGCCTCGTAGTATTCCAAAGTGTCCAAGATTACACTTATATTGTCTTTAATTTGTCTCTTTGGCAGAAATCCATTTTGAACAGGATGGATAAAATTATTTAAGTATTTTTTAAAGTCTTTCTGCCAATATTGAAGTAAAAATTTTATAATCTGCGTTTAGTAGGGAAATAGGTCTATAGTTCTTGATTTGTAATGGATCGGTCTCCTCTTTTGGAACAAGTGTAATATAAGGCTTCTGACCATGATTTAGGTATCCTCTTCTTTAACATAACTTCATTCATAACTTCTAGCAATGGAAGGTTCAACGATTCTTGTAATGTTTTGTAAAATTCTGCCAGAAGTCCATCTGGGCCTGGTGCCTTTCCATTATTTTGCTTCTTGAGTGCTTCAGTTAACTACATCATCGTTATATTACTTTCTAACATTGTTTCAATCTCTTTAGGTATCTGGGGTAACTTAGCATTCTATAGGTACTGTTTAACTCTTTCCTCATCAATATTCTCTTGTGTGTATAGTTTCCCATAATAGTCTCATATGATTTCCTTCTTCTCTTTACTACCATAGCAAACTTGGCCTTGATCATCTATTAATTGTAATATTTTCCTTGATTCTTTCTCCTGTCTCAATCTATATGCTAACCATCTACCTGCTTTATTTGCATCTTCAAAGTAGTTCTGTTTAGCACCTCTAATTTTCTGTGCTATTTCTTCTTTTTCTATTAGACCCATTTTATGTTTGGTTATATCCATTTTTAACTTAATGTCCTTTTTCTGTGGCATTTTCTGTAGCTCTTTTTCAAGTTCTTTATACTCATCCTCTAATGCCTTAGAGGATAATCTTTTCATGGTATTTCTTTTCCTTGTATAGTCTATTATCAAGCCTCTGGCATATGCCTTCATTGTATCCCATACGTTCTGGATTGATGTATCTTCTTTTTTGTTTTCTCTAAAGAAAAAAGCCAGTTCTTTCTCCATCCACTGTGTGAAGTCTTTTTCCTTTAAAATAGTATTATTTAAGGTCCATCTAGATCTTCTTCTTTGTCCTTTCCATTTAATTGTCATTGGATTGTGATCTGCCCAAGTACTTGTTTCAATATTTATTTCTTGAATATTAGTTAACAATTCTGCTGACATCCATATCATATCTATTCTGGACCATGATAAATGTCTATTTGAATAGAAAGTGTATTGTTTAGTTTTAGCATTTCTTTCTCTTAATGTATCTTTTAAGTTTATTTCATCTACCATTTTAAAAAAAGATTTAGGGAGAGTCTTTCTATTTTGCTTTATTGTTTTCTGTGCTGTATAGTCCAGTTTATTATCTACAATTCCATTAAAATCTCTCATCATAACTATATTAACATAGTCCAGTTCAATTATTTTCATATGTAATTTTTTATAGAATTCTTCTTGATTGTCATTCGGGGCATAGATTGCAATCAGGAGTGTTTTCGTATTATTGTCCATTATTTCCATCATTAGCATTCTTCCATCGTCATCAATATAAATCAATTTCGCTGGGATGGTCTCTTTAATATATAAAACCACTCCTCTTTTCTTGCATTGTGTATGGGAAGTAAATATTTTCCCTAATTTTGGCTGTATCAACAATTGTTCATATTGCTTTTTAATATTTACTTCTTGTAGGCAGATTATATCAAATTTTAATTTCTCTAATTTATGGAAGGTTTTCCTTCTTTTAACAGCTGAATTAAGTCCATTTATATTAATTGTAATCATTTTTTTCTTTTCCATGGTTATATTTTGTAGTTGGGTTTGACAGCTCTCGTGGATCTTGGTTCACGTTGTTCTTTGGCTTCCTCCTTTCCACCTACTGCACCTTCTTCTTTTTCAGTCGTCATTTGGCAGTCCTCTTGGAGTTCAATTAGTGAAATTTCTTTTTCTGCCTCTTCCTCTTTCCCTCTAAAAAATTCTGTGTAAAATGATTCAGCTTTCTCAATTGAATCAAGTCTATATCTCTGTTCTTGCCATGTGAACATTAAACCTTCTGGAAGCGGCCATCTATAATTCACCTCTTTTTTAAGTAGCAATTTGGTCAAGAATCGGTATTCTCTTCTCATCTCTCTCACTCTTCTGGGTACTTGTTTCAAGACCACAATCTCCTTGTCTTTGTATTTCAATGTTTTCTCTCTTGCCACTTGCAATATTTGCATTTTAATGGCTTTCTTTGTAAATCTGATGTGAACTTCTCTTGGTAGGCTATTTCTCATTGCATATCTTGTGAAGACTCGATAGACCTCATCTACTCCATCCATCATCTTCTCTTTAGTTATTTCCAAAGCTTCAGCCAATATTTCTATCATTATCTCAGCTAGATTTTGTCCCTCTATGTTTTGGAATCTAAGATAAAATTCTGATCTGTCCATCTCCCATCTCAGCATACCACTTTTATCTTGTTCAACCACAGTTAATCTGTTATCAATGTCTCCAATCTTCTTGTCTCTTTGTTTATCTTCTTCTTCAATTTTTTGGAGTCTCTCATCATACTTCATCATCATTTGTTGGATGTTCTCCACTTTTTCATCAGTTTTCCCTGTTCTTTGTTTGATGTTCTCTATTCTCTTTTCAATATTCTCTGATCTTGTTTGAATATTTTGAATTCCTTGCATAATCATCTGCAGGGTCACTTTTTCTTGTTATTTTTCTTGCCTTAACATTGTCTGTATTGAACGTTGTCCTCCAGATGGTGGAGAGGAAGAAGTAGAAGTTGAGAAACCAGGAGCTGTTAATTTCCTACTCATTTCGAGCATTTCAAAATCTTCAGGTTCTTCTGGACCTTAATCCAATTGTGAAATAACCAATTGCAGTTCCAAATAAAAATAGTAGGAAAAAAGAAGCCAGTAATAATAATAATAATAATAATAATAATAATAATAATAATAATAATAATAATAATAATAATAATAATAATAATAATTTTCTTCAGGGTTTTGTATACCTTAATCCAATTGATTGGTTAGATAACAATAAAAATTTAAAAATGAAGGAAAAAACCATAAACACACACAAAAAAGAAAAAGTTGTAAAATCCTAAAAGAGGCGGAAAAGTGAAGAATAAAAAGCTAAAAAAAGAAAGGAAAAATTCTTCAGGTTCTTCAACACCTTAATCCAATTTAGAGGTCTCAAATATAAAAGAATGCATAAAAAAAAAGAAGGCCAGAAAGATAAAAAAAAAAAAAAACAATATGGAAGGTAGATGGAAAGACAAAAATACCAGGAAGGGAGAGAGAAAAAAAGGCTACTCCCTTAAAAAGAAAAGGAAGGGAATCATTAATACTGAAGCTTTTCCTTTAAAATAAAAAGCAAGCATAAATATTTAACTTCCAAAAACAAGAAAGAAAAAACAAAGACAAGTTCCAAAGAGCCAAAAATCCAAGTAGCTATTACAAAAGGTGAACTGATGAGGAGGGGTAGTGCAGCTTAGAAAAAATTAAAAGAGCACACTGCACTTTGTTTAATTATCCAAGGCTCTTGTTATAACTCTCTTCTCCAGAGACTTATCACCTTTTCTTTTCTTATAAGCTTCAACACCAGACTCCAGCTGTTGATAGAAACCCAGAAGAGCACCTGCAATAATACTCTCTCATGCTCTTCCCTCTATCTTATCAAATAGCAATGTCCTTGAAAAGAAATCTCAGTTGTTTCTCAGCTTTGTCTGGTCAAAAGAGAAATAAAATATTTCCAAGCCTCTAGTTGGCAGTGTTACAAAGTTTCTTTTGCTTTCACTTTCCCCTCCTTTTCCAAGCAAAATATAATAAGAATTAATTTAAAAATGAAAAAAAGATATTTAAAAAAATAACTAAAAGGTGGTCTCTAGCCTAAAATATTATAACATCAAAAAGGAGAAAAAGAATAAAAAAAGAAGAAAAAAAAACTAGTCCAGTTTCAAAATATAAAATCATGTATAGAAAATCCAGCAATGAGGAAAAAAATAAAAATATTACTTTGACATTCCTGTTTAAAATCACTGCTTAATCACTTCTGTCAAAACTTTTACAGATTATTTCTTTTCCTTAGGGTGTCCTTTCAAATCTTAGAATAAAGAAAAAGTTCTCACCAAACCGGCATATTCTCTCTTTCTGTTCTCTTTCATTTTGGAGCTGTCCCAACTTCCGCAGCTTTAATGGCTGCCTCTTTGCCGCTGGCAAAAAGAGCTTCTCCTGGATCTACCAGGGACTTTGCAGTATCCCTGGGATCAACAGGATGCGCTCTTCACTTTCACCGTCTCTTCAGGATGGTTTAGATCCAATTGGACCGTCTAGGAGCAAAGATATCGGCAGCGATCTCAGACCTCCAAGATCGCATGCCGTATCGTCGCGATGCCAGCTCCGCCCTCCTTGAATAAAACTTGTTGAGTAAACTTGATTTAGTGGTTTAAGGCACCAGGCTAGAAGGCGGTCCGTCCGGAACAAGTCCACCGGCACGGGCTGGGCGCGCCTTGAGGGGGAGCCGGTGAGTCGGGTAGCTCACCGAAGCTATAAATGGCGGGCCCATCTGTGGACCGGGCGGCGCCCAGCTGATGCCGGGGGGGGGGGGGGTGGGGGGGGAAGGGGGGGGGGGGGGGGGGGGGTGGGGGGGGCAGGCTGAGAAGCTAGGAAAGAGTGAGTTCTAGTCCTGACTTAGACGTGAAGCCAGCTTGGTGATTGTGAGCAAGTCATTCTATCAGCCCTTTCACAATAGATCAGATCAGAAAACATCCTACACACATCTGATTGGATATAGGCTATAGTTATTGAATTTTGAAAGTTTGTCTGAACATCTTTTTTGTGCTTTTTCTGTAGGCCAGGCTGTAGCTCTCTGGATCTCCTTTTCTGTAATAGAATCAGTGATAGGCAAAGCAGTGTGCGCTGCCAAACAAAATGTCTGTGCATTTGGACAGAATATAAAATAATCTTCAAAGGTTTTGAATGCAGTGCTGATCTTTTTTCTTAACTATAGTCTAGCCTAACCAGACTTGGGAACCAACCCCTGAAGATGATACTTGAATCCTAAGGGGCCCTTTAACATTTCCTTCTATGCTATCTTCTATCCAGTGTCAAGCTGAAGATTTAGTTCTTCCATTATCTGTTCTTTCCAAAACATCTGCAGTTTCTCAGCCACCAAAATGTTTTTAGATCTCTGGAGTCAATAACCTGGAAGGATAACACATCACTTCATCCTACCAGCTTTCTTTAGACATAAATTGATGATAGGAAGGTCCTAGAATAAATGTGTCTCTTGTAGTGAGCTTCCCAGGGAACTGAAGTACTTTGTCAAAATTCAGATTTGTTCTTGCTTCTCCCACTTACTTTGAATACCCATCCATAGCTCAAGGTCTTCAATCAAAACAAAACTATTTGTGTATTCAATAATCATGAAGGGACTTTAAAGATAGAATTTCTTCTAGCTGATTCCCATCATTGAATAGCAATGCTGAAGGCAACATCAGATAGCTGCATACCAATTCAAATAATGATACTGTTAGAATTTTCATTATTTGCTGCTGGTGAGTACCAACAAATTGGAAGCCAAAAAGGAACTTGGAAAAGCAAGTAGGAAATGAGGGATATAAGACCCACAGGTTTTGGAATAGGTGAAAAATGTATTAATGTTATATTGATAAATTGCATTCATGTCCAAATATGTTTATTTGTAATTTCAAAAATATTTTCCCCATGTGTTCCTATAACTGAATCTTTTGATTGGATGCCCACTTGACACAAAACTCATCTAAAGTTTGTTTTTGCCTCATACTCTATACATACATATGAAAGCTGGAGGGCTCAAGAGAATAATTTTAGTGATTTTACAAACTGCCTGCCAGAGCATCTGCCTAACAAATCCATGATACAGTCTTTTGATTGCCAGAATGCTGTTTTTGAAAAAGCAAATTCATTTCTAAGATTCTCAGATCTGTTAAAATGCTTCCTTTCAATACTTGACAGTACCATTGTTATAGGACCAAGATTAAACAAATTTATTTCAATCCCAATTTTGATACTTTTTTTTCCATAAAAATATGGTATGGTATGATTGCCATAATACCAGGGGTGGGATTCTACGTGGTCAGTTCGGCTCTATAGAACTGGTTGTTATAATTCTGCCCAGTTCGGAGAACAGGCAAATCGCTCCACTGGCTGGCCCCGCCCATCCCCGCCTACTCACTCCTTACCTGGCATACACGCCATCAAACTTGCCTGCCTTTGGTAAGTTGCTATTTTTCCTTTTTTTCTTTCCTGACCATCAGCTGTTTTGCTGTGCCGGAAGATTTAGATTAGCTAGAAAGCAGGAAATCATTGGATTTCTTGCTTTCTAGCTAATCTAAAAGCAGAGCTGAACCTTTCTTAGGACTGAAGCTTCTATTTTTCAGTGCAGACTCAGGCAATAGATTGCAGAAAGATAGATCTCTGAGTGAACCTGTGATTCTGTGAGCAACTCAATCTGCCTGACTGCTTTGCCTGATTTGGGTAAAAGTTGCTCTTTTTTTATAAAAAAAAATATCAATATTTACATAAATATTTACAATATTTACATACAAGCCATACCCAGCCAGTCACGTGATCACCAAGCCACACCCGGTCAGCAAGCCACACCTATCCAGTCATGTGACCACCAAGCCACACCCACAAATTAGGCCATGCCCACAGAACCAGTTGTTAAGAAATTTGAATCCCACCCCTGCATATTACTTTATTTATTTATTTATTTATTTATTTATTTATTTATTTATTTATTTATTTATTTATTTATTTATTTGATTTGCCAATTGTTTACAAGATAATAAGTATAAGTGTATACATAGTTGTGAATACATGAAATGGGTACTTATAAGAAAAATAAAAGAAGAATAAGAGAAACAATAGGACAGGGACGATAGGCACGTTGGTGCGCTTATGCACGCCCCTACAGACCTCTTAGGAAAGGGGTGAGGTCAATAGTAGACAGTCTAAGGTTAAAGTTTTTGGGGTTTGGGAAGAAACTACAGAGTCGGGTAGAGTATTCCAGACATTGACCACTCTATTGCTGAAGTCGTATTTCCTGCAATCAAGTTTGGTGCGGTTAACTTTGAGTTTGTATCTATTGTGTGCTCTTGTGTTGTTATGGTTGAAGCTGAAGTATTCATTGACAGGTAGGACATTGCAATGTATGATTTTATATACCATGCTTAAATCAGACCGAAGACGGCGTAATTCAAGGTTTTCTAGTTCTAGAATTTCAAGTCTGGTGGCATAAGGTATTCTACAACGAGTAGAGGAGTGGAGAACTCTTCTTGTGAAATATTTCTGGACTTTCTCAATTGTGCTAATATCAGATACGTAATGTGGGTTCCAGACTGATGAACTGTATTCGAGGATTGGTCTAGCAAATGTTTTGTATGCTCTGGTTAGTAGTATGATATTACCAGAGAAAAAGCTACGTAGGATTAGGTTAACAACTCTTAATGCCTTTTTGGCTATGTAGTTGCAGTGGGCTCTAGCACTTAGATCATTAGAGGTGAGTATTCCAAGGTCCTTTACAGAGCTTGGGTCATCAACAAGATCTTGACTATTCAGCTTGTATTTTATTTTCTGATTTTTTTGCCAATATGTAAGACAGAGCATTTATTTGTTGAGATTTGAAGTTGCCATTTGTTTGACCATTCTGATACATAGTCAAGATCTTTTTGTAGGGTAGCAGTATTGTGTGTGGTATTGAACAGCTTTACATCATCAGCGTAAAAGAACGCAATTGCTCTTAATATGATCACAGAGGTCATTTATGTAGAGTATGAAGAGAGTTGGTCCTAGAACACTGCCTTGGGGGACACCACTATTGACAGGTACAGAATTTGATAGGACGCTCCCAATTTTGACCATTTGTTGTCTGTTTGCCAGGAATGCTTCTATCCAGTTATTCAGTTGTCCAGAGATACCATAGGATTTTATTTTTAGGAGTAGTTTGTCCTAAACTACTTGTCCTAAACCTGAATCAAAGGCTTTACAGAAGTCTATGTAGATTGCGTCTATTGCTTTGCCCTGGTCGAGTTGTGTCGTCCATATGTTTTTGCAGTGTAAGAGTTGCAGATTACAGGATAGTTTTTTTCTGAAACCAAATTGTTTATTGGAGAGTAGGTTGTTTGTCTCTAAGTGGAGGATGATGGATTGGTTAATAATTGATTCCATGACTTTACAGGTGACGAGCATAAGGAGATTGGTCTGTAATTTTCAACTAGGCTTGGGTCTCCCTTTTTGAAGATGGGGATGACTGTGGCTTGTGACCATAGGTTAGGCAAGGAGCTGGTCCTGAAACATTTTTCAAAGATTATGCTTAGAGGTTTGGCTATGGCAGTGGATAGCTTTTTAAGAAGTAGGCACATATTCCATCCGGTCCAATAGATAGAGATGGTTTTAGATTGCGTAGTGATTTTTCAACATTGTCTTCTGTAAAATCGATATGTATTAGATCATTGTTGTTATCTGTGTTATCATATTATTAGACTAGGGGCTGAAAGTTTCTGGTTCTATTTCAATCTTAGCCACTGTCTCCCAGTCCATCTTACCTTAAAAAATTATTGTGGGGAAAAATAGGAGTGCTATATATGCCATGTGAACTTTTGAACAAAAGGCTGGATATAAATCTAATAATTAAACATGGATGCATGGATGGACACATGGATGCATGGATGGATGAAGGATGATAAATTCAGAAATTCATTCTTTTTTTTAAAGTTATGCTTTCAATGTCCTGTCCCAGTTCCTGAAGGCTGAGTGATATGGATAGTGTAAAAACAATTTTGACTTAATCCTACAAAGACTGAATGGTTGTGAATATTAAGACTCCCCACATCTTTAAAGAAAAAAGCCAGTTCTTTCTCCATCCTCTGTATGAAGACTTTTTCTTTTAGTATATTATTATTTAACGTCCATCTAGATCTTCTTCTTTGTCCATTCCATTTAATTGTCATTGGATTATGATCTGCCCAAATACTTGTTTCAATATTTATTTCTTGCATATTGGCTAACAATTCTGTTGACATCCATATCATATCTATTCTGGAGCATGATAAATGTCTCTTTGAATAGAAGGTGTATTGTTTAGTCTTAGCACTTCATTCTCTCCATGCATCTTTTAAGTTTATTTCATTTGTCATTTTAAAAAAGAAGACACACTTCTGCACTTCCCCATTCAAGAGTGATATATCTAGGGGTCTCCAGTGGTGAGATTCAAAATATTTTACTACCGGTTCTGTAGGTATGGCTTAATGGGTGTGAGGTGGCTTGGTGGGTGTGGCTTGGGTATGGCAGGGGGAGGATACTGTAAAATCTCCATTCCCACCCCACTCCTGGGGGAAGGTTACTGCAAAATCCTATTCCTTCCCCACTCCACTAACCTGCTTTCCAGCTCCGTTCTCTTGTGCAAGGCAACAAAAGAAGACCCAGCTGATCAGCTGGGACTTGGGAGGCAGAGAATAGATGGGGGTGGGGCCAGTCAGAGGTAATATTTGCCGGTTCTCTGAACTACTCAAAATTTCTGTTACCGGTTCTCCAGAACTGGTCAGAACCTGCTGAATACCACCTCTGGGTCTCCTTGGACTCACAGCTCCTGCTCGGCAGCTGTGGCCAAGGAAGACTTTGCCTAGTAAATTTGCATAGAGTCTCCTGATTGGATTAGATAACCTCCAAGGTCCCTTCCAACTCTTATTATTTTATATTCTATGATTGAGTTTCCAGTTGTGCACCTCCTTGGAACAGGAAGCTCTTATAGATAATCACTCACTAGCTTCCCAACTGCACGGACCAAAATTATATCAACTTGACTTACATCATCTGATATCTTAACATAGTATTAAACTACTAATCAATAAATGGACAAAATGCCTGACTCAACTGAGAAACTCTTCAGTAAATTAAAACTCCCAAATAAGATGTTTAATATGTGCCAGGGATTACATAGAAAATATTGCCCAGTGCATAAAGTAAATAAGAAGATGTAACTATAGATGTTAACCCTAACCTGAAATCTTTCACAAAGTTTCTTTTAAAGCCATTAGTTTAGAACTATTCAATCTGATTATTCTACAACAATCGAAGGTCATCAGCATACACAAGGATTTTATTTGTTTTATTAGCTTCTGTAATGGGAGATGCTCGATCAGCAATAGAAAACTCTGAAATCAGAATCCCCTTTATTCTTGTTTGTCCTCCCATCTCAGTCCTGAGTGGTTAGTAACGTAGCAACAAGCTGCAGCTTTTCGTTATCATCATAATTTGCTACCTTACCAACATCCAAAGGTGACATTTCAGTCAGGCCAAGCTAGTCCGTAAACGAGCTGAAGTATGAAGCTTTCCGTCTAAAGGAGAGAATGAACATTGAACAGACCCATCCGACAAAGCGTTTACATAACAACCTATAATACTGCTAATATTTTAAGTGAAGAAGGGATAAAATATAATCACACTTAAAAACAATAATTACGAAGCTGGCAGGATGGCTACAAAATTAGGCCAATTCACTCATCCCACATTTACAAACAAAGCAACAGTCTTTGATTGTTTTTTTTCCTCTCTATTGTATTTCGTGAAGGAAAATGTGAAAAACTAAATGGAAAAAGTTACATGAAAACCTCAAAACCACATGAAAAAAAAAACCACACGAAATAAAGAGCATTTAGATTAGTAGTAGGGGTGACATGATAGCAGTGTTCCAGTATTTGAGGGGCTGCCACAAAGAAGAGGGGGTTAATGTATTTTCCAACGTACCAGAGGCAAAGACAAGTCAACCAGCAATGGTTGGAGACTAACCAAGGAGAGAAGCACCCTAGAACTAAGAAGAAATTTCCTAATAGAGAGAACAATAAACCAATGAAACAGCTTACCTTCAGAAGTTGTGGGTGCACAGTCACTGGAGATTTTTAAAAAGAGACTGGACAGCCATTTGTCTGAAATGGTATAGTCTTAATGTTCTAACCCTTGTGACTTTGTGCAGGAATCCAGTCTTCCGATATATTCCACCATGTCAAATACAGGGCTGTCTGTAAAATCCTGTTGCTTTCATCAGAATGAAAACAAAAAAAGAATCCTGACATCACCTTGCAAACCCCACCCCTTTAGGGTCATGCATGCAATATTATGAAACACATAAAAAAGTATTGAGGCTTCCATCATGAACCCCAATGCCCATTTTCATTAGTCTGGTCCTTGCTTGTTTGTCTTGCAAACAGCACTGATTGGATAGTATACCTTTGACACCTAGTGCAATACTTCCCACAAAGTGCTTCCTTCTGTTTATTCTATAGAGCAGGGGTGTCAAACTCACATCATCACAGGGAAGCCACATGATGTATTGGGACTTTTCCCCCCCTTTGCTAAACCAGGCATGGGCGTGGCCAATGCATGACGCATCTGGCCCACAGGCTAGGAGTTTGATAGCTCTGCTATACAGCCTATATCCAGAAATGATGAGTGCTTACTCAGGCTTTCCATCCACTTGATTCTACATTGCTTTAATCAGTCACTGCAATTCCTTCCACTTTTGCTCAGTGGTTAGCATTGTCAGCACCCTTGGGACAAGCATGACCTGGATGACCGAGTATCTCCATAGATATTATCATGGAAATATCAAATTTATCTATCATGTCCCTTTGGCACAAACTTTTTCCATAGCCTTTCTTTCTGTCACATTCTGTCCATTAACCTGCTTCCAACATTAGCCTTATCGCTTCTAGCATTTTTGGAAATGTCTACAGTCAATCAAACTCAGCACCTGCTGACACTGCCCCAAGGATCAATTTCAAAAACTGTCCTGCTACTTTTTTGATGTTATCGTACAGGCATCTTGGCTCTGATAATGTTGTCTCTTTCTATACTGTAGGTTCAGCTTATCCCAGAAAGTTCCCTAGTGTCTATCAGTCTAAACATTCCTTTGGGCTCCAATATCTCATCTATGACTTAGTGCTACTTGTCTAGACAATTCTGCACAGAGATATATAATACTTCTGCTATGTTTAGCCACCCCAGACTTCCTAACACCCTAGAAATGTAACTGCCAACTGAATTTGGCTTCCAAGATTGGCCAACTACACCCTAGTGACATTGGTGCCAATGGAACTACTACCTTCTCACCAGAAATACCCAATCATTTATCTGCTCTACAGAAGCTGACTGAGATTAATGGGCATTTGTAAAACAGCCAGCAAGTGTAGTGCTTAAGAGGTTGGCTTGGCCCAAGAAAGACTTCGGTTGAAGTCTAGCCTCGGCCACAGAATGTAGCTGGGAGTCTTCAGGTCAATCCAAATCCCCATCCAGAGTTACTGTTGGGGGAAGGGGATTAAGAAGAGGCTGAACAATGTCTTGAGCACCTGAAGAAAAACCAAGGGATGCATTTAACCATTAGAAAATCTTTCTGGATCTCTACTTCCACTCGACTTCCATTTTGTCTGAGAACCTGCTTAATATTATCTCCTAGACTGAGACAAATCTTTGAAAACACTGAGTCCATGGCAAATGATTCCCTATAAGAGCACTCATTGGTTTTATTTATTAATATTTACATAATGGAGCTTTAGTAGAAATATCAGGGGAAGGCTAGGTAAAGCACATAAACTTTTTCAGCATTTAAAAGGATAACTGTAATCAGGCAAATAGCACATTGTTACCTAGAAAATGCTTTTCTCTGTAATGAGGAAAATAGGAGAGCTTGGCAAGAATTAAGCTCCCCCCACCCCAAAAAAAAAAAAAAAACCTTGAGCAAAATGTTTATTACATTTGCATGGCCTGCTCTTTTGACAGCAATTTCACTAGCTTTCATTTTAAAAAAAAAATCATGCAGATAATATATTAGATACTGCTGGAAGAGTTTTCTCAGCAGTTTAGAATGTTAATCTGCCTGGGCTCATTTGGTGAGATTTCAGTATATCCAACTGCATTCTGAAAGTTATTAAAGGAAAAACGTCAAATGCAATCCTATTTCTGAGAGTCACAGAATCCCAGGGTAGGCCTGTGTTTGAAATTTCTATCTAAACCCAGCTGTGGTTTACACATATTTTTTCAAAAAGAACTAAGCGACAGATTTCAATGTTTATCCCTATCTGCAGTTTCTCCCTCCAGTGCTGCTGCTGCTGTTGTTATTTATTATTGTTATTATTATTGTTGTTGATGATGATGTTGTTGTTAAAATTGTATGCCCACTGAACTTTCAGGGAAGAAATGGTGAACTGAAGTTGGCTCTGCTAAAAGCCAACAACTCCGGACAAGGAGTTGCTCTTCTGAGGAGACCACAAGAGAGTAATTCTCTGGTCGGTTTAAAGCTCTGGGAATGACAGAATCAGGGGTGGGCAGCAGCAGAGAACCGATCTGCCCCAATTCGGACGAACCAGTAGCAAATTTTAGACTGTTCAGTGCTGACAAATCCAACCACTGTCTGGCCCTGCCCACCCCACCCTGTCCCTCCCAGGAGTCCCCACACAGCTCATTTTGGATCCCAGGTAAGTACAGGGCCTGTGCAGAGGCTCGGAAGGGTGAAAAATGGGCCTCCCAAAGGCTCCAGAAGGCCAGAACAAGCCAGTTTCCGCCCTCCAGAGAGCATCCAGAACCCAGGGAGGATGAAAATGCCCCCCCACACTGTGGTGCGGGAGGCCGATTAGGCCAGGCCCACTATGGCCACACCCACCCAACAATGGGGCAGAGGACCGGTTGCTAAAATTTTTGAAGCCTACCCTTGGAGAGAATAGCCATCTCAGAGTTACCAATCTTTCCATCAAATATCCATTAATTTTAAATAGAGTATCAGGGAAAAAGAAACTTCCAAATGAAGCTCTGGAACACACTGCAGATCTATAAAATATCTGATTTTTTTCTACAATGCAGTGGGTAACTAATAGTGGTGTTTGGACTACAGTCTTGTCTGCAGTAAATATTCTAATCAAACAAGTCATATCTGGGACCTTTCTGCCAATCCCAGGTAATAACTGAATTAAGACTTAACTGTATGAAGTTAGAGAATTTGAAGTAGAATTTGGATTCAGTGCATTGTATTTACAACTATCGAATTGCATTTGCTGTAATTTTTATTCAGAGAAATCCCTATCATAAATATGAGCAAGTTACTTTCCTCAATTTCATTAATAATACAAGATGTATCAAATAAATCCATACAGTATATGGTCCAAAATCCTTTTTTTGGGGGGGTAATATTTTATTTTTAAAAAACAAAAATACAAATCTCTATTCACATTAACAGTGTTTGTGTCATTATTAATACATACCTCTCCTTTTATACATAAACACCAGCTCTTATTTCTATCTCCACCCATTGATCGAGTATCATCCAAGATCGATTATCTCCATAGATATTATCATGGAAATATCAAGTTTATCTATCATGTCCCAAACCGCATAATAGTCTGAATCATCTTTGCCTCTTAATTCCATTGTAAATTTATCCAGTTCCGCACAATCCATTATTTTTTGTGTCAAGTTTTCTTCAGATGGTATCTTTTCCTTCTTCCATCCCTGTGCGAAGGCTATTCTCGCTGCAGTTATGATATGTATAATGATGTATAGGATGACCTTGCTCAATTTTCCCTTAATTATTCCTAATAAGAATATTTCCGGTTCGAGTTCTAATATGTGCTCTGTAATTTCTAATAACCATCTTTGTACCCTTATCCAATATTTTTTAACCTCTGGACACTGCCACCACATATGGAAGAATGTTCCTTCTTTGTGTTTACACTTCCAACATTCTGCTTTTGTGTTTGGATACATTTTGGCCAGTCTTGCTGGGGCTAGGTGCCACCAACAAAACATTTTATATTGATTTTCTTTAAATGCTGTTGACAAGGTCAATTTACAGTTGTCAATCCACATTTTTTCCAATCCTCTAAATTTATATTATGCCCTACATTTTTTGCCCAGGCAATCATTGATCCCTTTACTATTTCCTCTTCCAATTCCACTTCCAACAAATAGTTATACATTCTTGTTATAAATTTTATCTCCTTGCCTGTCAAAATTTGGTATGGTCCAAAATCCTACTTGGAGGTCAAGGTGTTGAAGGGGAGCATCCATGCAAAGAGTAAAAATGTTAATTACAGACAGTCCTTGAGTTGCAACCATTTCTTTAGTGATCTTTCAAAGCTAAAATGGCACAGGAAAAAGTGTTTTCCATTCTTATGACTGTTGCAGCATCCCCATGGTCATGTGATCAAAATTTGGACATTTGTTCAAAATTCTTGGGAATGCAATCAAGAACCAGGCACGTAATATCATATGTGGTGGTCTTGTAAAAGAGCAAATTGGCAAACAATTCAGACATAGTTGGAAGAGCTGATTGGATGAAAAATAGAATTTAAACCAGAATTATTTTTATTAGGAATCACAAATGAGAGATATAGCAAAGGGGGTGACTTATTTAACAATACATATTATAATGGCAGCAAGAATGGTCTTTGTCCAAAATTGGAAAAATAGGGAAACTCCCTTAGAATGTGAAGTCATTAAGAAAATACTGAGTTGTGCTGAAATGGATAGATGTTGGAATTGAAAAATAAAGGTGAGACAGAATACTATGAGATATGGAATAAGTTTTATCAATGGTTGAAACGGAGAGGAGAGACCCAGAATAAATAACCAGGATTTAGAGAATGGAGAATTTAAATTATGTATCTAATCACAACAGAATATAATTGGATAAGACAAAAGTTAAAAATTAATATAGATGAGATTATAACAATAGCAATAGCATGTGCTATAATCTCATCTATATTAATATATACTTATATACTGCTTTATAGTGCTTTACAGCCCTTTCTAAGCGGTTTACAGAATCAGCACATTGCCCCCAACAATTTGGGTCCTCATTTTACCCACCTCGGAAGGATGAAAGGCTGAGTCAACCTTGAGCCTGGTGAGATTCAAACTGCCAAATTGTAGGCAACTGGCTGCAGCAGAAGTAGCTTGCAGTACTGGACTCTAACCACTGCGCCACCAAGGCTCTTTCTATTATTTATGATTATGATGTCTTTATAAATGTATATACTGGATAGACCAATTGTACAAAGGTAACAATGTATATATGATACCTATCGTATATTTTAGTATGTAAGGCAAAGACGATGCCAGGACGGTTACACTGTGTCCAATGTTTTAATGTGTAATTAATAAAATTTATATTTTAAAAAGTTGGACATTTGGCAACTGCTTCACATTTATGTCAGTTGCAGCATCCTGAGGTCATGTGATCACCTTTTGTGATCTTCTGACAAGTAAAGTCAATGGGGAAGCCAGATTTACTTAACAACTATGTTACTAATTTAACAACTGCAATGATTCACCTAACAGCTGTGGCTGTGCAAGGTCATAAAATGGGGCAAAACTCACTTAACTGTCTTAGTGAGCAACAGACATTTGGAGATCAATGGTGGTCGTAATTCAAGGACTACCTGTATTTAGCTCGACTACCTGTATTTAGCTCAGTCATGAAAAATTAAAAGCTGCTTCTTCTTCTTTTATCTTGCCTTCCCCTGCCATCCTTTGGAATCTAGTAGGAGACAATGATTCCCCACTATAAAAGTTTTCCAGTTGGACTTTTGTCATGGCCAGGGGAGATGAGAAAATAACCTTTTTCATTTAACATTTCAAAATCCCAGTTAGAAAAATTGTAGGGTTTAATTGCCACAGCTGCTGCTCTAGGTTACATCAAAAGAAATTATTTCCAGAAGGTAAAATCAAAATGGTTTGATATGAGATGAAGTCTCTGTGTGGATTTTTCCCCCCCAAACATCTTCCCGGGAACCGATACTCCTGTAGTAGATTTGATTGAGCTGGATATCTATCATCGGTTGCCCAAGTGGGCTTTTTGGCTGTGAAGCATTGTTTCTGCCATCCTCAATTTTCTGTAAACAAAGGAAGCAATCAGCACTGTAGCTTTTCTTGTGATGAGAGAGAGGCCAATTATTCTGTCTTTCTGGACAACATGACCCTTGATAAAGCAGTGACATTGCAAGTGAAGTTGGATATGTTGGTACAATTAATCTGATGGTGCAATGTACAGGCTGGCTCATCAGTGAGGTGAGTAATGGTCCCAGATCAGGATTCATAAATAAATGTTAGAGGTAATATGAAGGAACATTTGCAGAGCTGGCCATTTCGTGGTGGTTTCTTAGATTTTCTAGGATTCCAAACAGGAGAAATAGTCTGGATTCTGAAATATAAGAAGGTGAACCAAGAGAATCAGGAAAATCAATACTGGATTTTTTTTTAAAAAATCATATCCAGTAAGGATTCTGGAGACTACATTTAAAGAACTTGGTTTCTTCCCTGTCAGCATGTATAATTTAAAGTAAGCAATTATGGTTAAAGAAGATAGGGCCATCATTGTTGTTAAGTTCAAGATTGACTCAGCCTTCCATCCTTTCGAGGTTGGTAAAATGAGGACCTAGATTGTTGGGGGCAATATGCTGACTCTTAGAGAAAGCTATAAAGCACTATGAAGTGGTATATATGGTAAGACTAAATGCTATTGCTATGGCTATCTCTTTAGGTCTTCTACATGAGGATAGTGTAGCCTGCAGCTCTATGTATCCAGTTAACCAGATCATATGTAGCTAGGAAATTTACATGGCTTAAGTAGTTTACTAGTTTTGAATTGAGCAGAAATTGTTCAGACTCAATGCAGCATGGCAAGAATAGGAAACTGTTAACTCCAAAAATGAATTTCTCAGAACTCTGATTAATAAAAGAAATAAAAATATTGCATTATATTCTCTAGTGATTGTATGATCCTAATCTTACTTTTAATGTTTATTAAATATTTGCCACTCTCAGAGTTTGTGATAAAAGGCATCATTATCAGTTTCAGAAGAACTCAATTCTTATCAGTTCCAGTAGGGGGCTGGACTAGAAGACTTCCAAGGTCCTTTCCAGCTCTATTCTGATTCTGATTCTTGTCATAATGGTGACTCAAACCAAGAAGCCTCTTATTGAAGATGCCAGTTTGCTTTGTGAATTCACTATCACATAGAGGCAGATGTGGTAGACAAATAAGCAATTGATGATTGGTGCCATTTTTTGCTCTTTCCACAACTGAGTTTCTCCTACTTTGTTTGCTCTTGGTCAAAGGAGACAATGCTATGTAGGTTTCAATGATAAGAAGGAAGTACACCAGGGGAAATAGATGAAAGATAATCATCTCAATGATGGGATGTGAATTTTAGTGAAAGTTTTCTCCTTGATGACCAACAGTTCTGTTGATAATGTGATTCACCAATCACCACAGTTAAAGCTAAAGCTACCTCAAGACATTTTCTTACTTGGGATAAAGCACAAAATAATACAATATTCCCTATATAGAAAAGATGGTTGGGATTGCCAACTGAATCTTGTCTGCAACAGGGCGTGTTATTCCAGTTCATCAGCAATGGTAGTCATGATAAGCTGAAACATGAGCAATCACACAGGAGCTTGTTTGTTTGTCACAATTTTAGTGTGCCTTTCTTCCTGCATCTCTAAACAACTGATAGAGCCCTTCTTCCTCCAAATTTTCACAAAGCCCTATAAGAAAGATTGAGCTTGAGATGAAGTAATTAGCTGCAAATCACCTAGCAAGCTTTCCTTGAAAAAGCTAAGCTTATTCTTCCCAATTCTATACCAGTTTACCACCATCACCAGTAATTTGACAACTTGCCACAGTCTTATGAATTTCACTGATCTGCACTTATGTTTCCAAAGCACACAATTTGAAATTCCATTCATTAATGAATAGATCCATAAATAATAGATCCATAAAATGGATCTAATAATAGATCCATAAAATCATTCATAAAAGAGCTGGTGGGATACAAGAGCTGACAGTTATTTTCATATATGGCATTTACAGAATTGTACCTCCCTCCTGTGATATTTACCCATTTTTTTTTTCATTTACAACATTCTTCAAATATGCTGGGATTGCAATAACTAAAATTGCCAGCCAGAATTACCATTAGGTCTGTTTAAAACTTGAAATGTGTTTGGTTTTGCTGGCAGTTTGGGCCAATCAACCTTCTGAAGCTTCTTCCTGAAGCAACATACTCTATCCCTTAAACTTTTAAAAATGAGATGGCCATACTGTTTTACCTCATCTCATTCTGCGCACTTTATTCAGCACTTTTCAGCTAGTGTAACGGATGGAAGAAGATTCAGCTTATGTGAAACTAAGTGGAAGGGGGGAAAAACTCGCTATTGCTACTGGAATTTCTGGATTGAGGTAACTTGAAGTATCTCAGCAAGGTGATTCACATTGCTACAAGGAACAAAGAATCAATTGTATGGAGCAAAATGGTTTTTGACCTGAATAGTAGATACTGGAAGATACTAAGTAGTCTAAGAGTTTAAATATTAGGATTAAATCCATATTAAACCTTTTTTTAATCTTTTCAAAGATTTTTTCCCCCAAAAACCAGTCATTATTATTATTACTCAAAATACTGCTCTAGTCCAACTCCTCCTGCTCAAGCAGGAGAACTTCTACCATTCCAGACAAATGGCTGTCCAAACTCTTCTCTAAAACTCCCAGTGACAGAACATACATAAATTCAGGAATCAAGTCATCCCACTGATTGTGGGGTGTTCTTACTGTCAGGAAATTTCTTCTTAGATCTAGATTGGATCTTGTCTTGACAGGTTTCCATCAGTTCCATCTTCTCCTGTCCTTAGGTGCTTTGGAGAATAGGTTGATCCTCTCTTCACTGTGACAGTCCTACAAATAATGGGTTACTACCATCTAGACATGTTTAATCTTTGGAATGGAGGGAAGAAAAGATATTTTTTTCTGGAACTCCTCAGGGAGTCTAGCATTTGAGGTTACAGAAGCATTTAGCAGCAACACAAATGGAGACAAAGCTTTTTCTCCTCTTTCTTTAGCTATACTTTTATTTGTCTCTGATTATCATTGTAAAGGCATTCTCTGATCTGGAAGCTACAGGCAGATTTGTTCACTTAAGAGCAGCCTTTTCTCCTGTTTTCCTTTTAATTTTTTTTTTTTTGAAGGTTTAACTTTTAGTGGACTAGTTTTGTCTGTTCCTTTTCTTTCCTCTCTTTTTATTTAGGATTATTTATTTATTTTATTTCTCTTTGTAATATAATCTCAGTCATCAACTTGGCCCCTTCTGGTACTTATTGTTTTTATATCCATGTCATCTCTAGTGGTTTCCTCAAAGCATAAAGTATATTTGCAAGAGAAGATGGATTTTTAATTTTAAAAAACTTAAACAGAAACAATGTAGAATATCTTTTATAATTGAAAATTAGTAGTTGCAACAATAGGGGGTACTCACCAATTAATATTAGCTTTATTAGAGATCACCTAGATCCTGCAATGCGTATGCGATACACATACACCCATGCCGTGCACCTCTACACATGTGTGAGCGTCTCTCGCACACGCATCTCCCCCCACACATGCCTGGGAGATATTCAACAATCAGCTGGCTGGTGGGGGGCATGCACACATGCATGGTGGATCAGTTCCAGCCAACAGCTCGCATGCCAGCAGAAATGGCTCTGCATGCCACTTCTGGCACGTGTGCCATAGGTTCGCCATCATGGACCTAGATATTTTTTGTGCATTTGTTTTACTTTGGGCTTGATCAAGTAACTGAGTTTAGGTTGTCCACGACTTACAACCATTTGACAGCACTGAAAAAAGTGATTACAACCAGTCCTCACGCCTACAACTGTGGAAGCATATTCACAATCAGGTAATCAAAATTTATTTATTTATTTATTTATTTTATTTATTTGATTTGCCAATTGTTTACAAGATAATAAGTATAAGTGTATACATAGTTGTGAATACATGAAATGGGTACATATAAGAAAAATAAAAGAAGAATAAGAGAAACAATAGGACAGGGACGGTAGGCACGTTGGTGCGCTTATGCACGCCCCCTACAGACCTCTTAGGAAAGGGGTGAGGTCAATAGTAGACAGTCTAAGGTTAAAGTTTTTGGGTTTGGGGAAGAAACTACAGAGTCGGGTAGAGTATTCCAGACATTGACCACTCTATTGCTGAAGTCGTATTTCCTGCAATCAAGTTTGGTGCGGTTTACTTTGAGTTTGTATCTATTGTGTGCTCTTGTGTTGTTATGGTTGAAGCTGAAGTATTCATTGACAGGTAGGACATTGCAATGTATGATTTTATATACCATGCTTAAGTCAGACCGAAGACGGCGTAATTCAAGGTTTTCTAGTTCTAGAATTTCAAGTCTGGTGGCATAAGGTATTCTACAACGAGTAGAGGAGTGGAGAACTCTTCTTGTGAAATATTTCTGGACTTTCTCAATTGTGCTAATATCAGATACGTAATGTGGGTTCCAGACTGATGAACTGTATTCAAGTATTGGTCTAGCAAATGTTTTGTATGCTCTGGTTAGTAGTGTGATATTACCAGAGAAAAGCTACGTAGGATTAGGTTAACAACTCTTAATGCCTTTTTGGCTATGTAGTTGCAGTGGGCTCTAGCACTTAGATCATTAGAGGTGAGTATTCCAAGGTCCTTTACAGAGCTTGGGTCATCAACAAGTTCTTGACTATTCAGCTTGTATTTTATTTTCTGATTTTTTTTGCCAATATGTAAGACAGAGCATTTATTTGTTGAGATTTGAAGTTGCCATTTGTTTGACCATTCTGATACATAGTCAAGATCTTTTTGTAGGGTAGCAGTATTGTCTGTGGTATTGAACAGCTTTACATCATCAGCGAAGAGAACGCAATTGCTCTTAATATGATCACAGAGGTCGTTTATGTAGAGTATGAAGAGAGTTGGTCCTAGAACACTGCCTTGGGGGACACCACTATTGACAGGTACTGGATTTGATAGGACCCTCCCGATTTTGACCATTTGTTGTCTGTTTGACAGGAATGCTTCTATCCAGTTATTCAGTTGTCCAGAGATACCATAGGATTTTATTTTTAGGAGTAGTTTGTCGTGTACCACTGAATCAAAGGCTTTACAGAAGTCTATGTAGATTCGTCTATTGCTTTGCCCTGGTCGAGTTGTGTCGTCCATATGTTTTTGCAGTGTAAGAGTTGTAGATTACAGGATAGTTTTTTTCTGAAACCAAATTGTTTATTGGAGAGTAGGTTATTTGTCTCTAAGTGGAGGATGATGGATTGGTTAATAATTGATTCCATGACTTTACAGGTGACGCAGCATAAGGAGATTGGCCTGTAATTTTCAACTAGGCTTGGGTCTCCCTTTTTGAAGTTGGGGATGACTGTGGCTTGTGACCATAGGTTAGGCAAGGAGCTGGTCCTGAAAGATTTTTCAAAGATTATGCTTAGAGGTTTGGCTATGGCAGTGGATAGCTTTCTTAAGAAGTAGGCACATATTCCATCCGGTCCAATAGATAGAGATGGTTTTAGATTGCGTAGTGATTTTTCAACATTGTCTTCTGTGAAATCGATATGTATTAGATCATTATTGTTATCTGTGGTATGGCTAGGAAATACTGGGCATGATCCATTGCTGTTTACAAATACTGAGCCGAAGAATGTGTTAAAGATGTTGGCTTTAATGGTGTCGTCGTTGCAGTCTTTACCATCAGGTCCTATCAAGGGAGGGATGGACCTTGAGTCTTTTAGTTTGTTGTTTACAAAATTGTAAAAAGCACGGGTGGAATTGGTGCTTAGAAGGCCCTTGGCATCATTCTGATCCAGCCTTCATGAGTACTACTCAACTGCTTACTCATGAGGAAAACCCCTTTTTATTTAACAAGGCAGGAATAGCACTTCAATCCCAACATAGAGTCCTGACCAACCTGGGTATTGGCAAAGAAATCCTGGCAAGGAAATCCAACAGAAGGAAATCTCCTGTAGTGTGAACAGTTGTCTACCGGTGCCTCCACACCCCTCCTCTTTATGTTCCAGCCAGGAAGGGGCTTGTTAATGTCTCCTTTTCCTGGAGAGCTGGCTCCAAGCCCTCTGTTGCTCTCCTCTCCTCTCTGCGCATATGCGCATCTGGGACGGGCCCCAGCTGTTCCTCCTCTTAGCTCAGCTCAAGGCACCTAAAACAGCTGTCTCTCTGCCTGAGTGTGAGTCCCTGCTCTGCCTCTGGCTCAGAGTCCTCTTGCTCCTCAAAGCCTTCCACAGGCTCTGATGTTAATCCAGGCACCAGAGGTGGTATTCAGCAGGTTCTGACCAGTTCTGGAGAACCAGTAGTGGAAATTTTGAGTAGTTCGGAGAATCAGCAAATATCACCTCTTGTTCTGACCTACACCCTTTTCCAACAAATCAAACACAATTCAAAAAGAACAGAAACCTTGTAATGTTTTTACAAAATAATTAGCTGTGATAAGCACAAGCCTTGCCAAACTGTGTGAGACTTGCCAAAAGATAACATACAAGAAATAATTTGCAAAATAAGAATCTTCAGATACAACTCAGGATACTGGAATGTCCACAAGGCTGTAGTTTCAAAACATCTTTGCCTTAAGCTGGCTTTTAACTTCTTGAAGGAGGGCCCATTACCTTGCAGCCTTACTCCCGAGTCGCCGGTGCTGTTGTAACTGCTCTTTCCTATGAGCAATCCTGCGCGCACATGCACTTGGTACAGGCTCCTCGGGAATCTCCTCATCACTGCTGCCAGCCCCCACAATCTCTGAAGGCAGCAGTCCACTCCCTGATGGTCCTGGCCCCTCATCTGAGTCCTTGCTCTCCTCAGCTATCTGCACCTGCTGCCAGCTAACCACAACACCTCTGACTGGAGATTTTACAGTATCCTTTCCCTGCCACTCCCACCAAGCCACGCCCACAGAACCTGTAGTAAAAAAAATGAATCCCACCACTGCCAGGCACCCCCTCTGCAGCCTCTGATTGATCTGACACAATAGGCATGTTGCATGATGGTACAGTGTCCTGCAGAGTTACATGATTGCCATTTGTGAATTTCCCACCCAGCTTCTGACTAGCAAAGTCAATGAGGGAAGCTCAATGACCACTAATTCATTTAATGACCAATGTGATTCATTTAATGACACCTCCCCAGTTAGCAACAGAAGTTCTAGTTCCAATTGTGGCTGTAAGTTGAAGATTACCTATATCATAGGGTAGCTATGTAAGTGAAATCAATAAATAAATTGATCCTCATGCTGATGATTTCATCCAGCAGTTGCAGCCAGAGGTTGAAAAGGAATGGGGAGAAAATAGAGGCCTATAGAAAGCAGGAATATTGACAATGGAAAAAATGGTACATTATTGGCCTCCCAATAAGCTATACTGACTAATATTATTCCTACAATTAATGGTCTCCAAGGCAGCATTAGTAACTGCTCAAAAAAATAAAGGGAACACAAAAATAAGACATCCTAGATCTGAATGAATGAAATATTCTTATTAAATACTTTGTTCATTACATAGTTGAATGTGCTGACAACAAAATCACATCAATGGAAATCAAATTTAGCAACCCATGGAGGTCTGGATTTGGAGTTACACTCAAAATTAAAGTGGAAAAAAAACACTACAGGATGATCCAGTTTTGATGTAATGTCCTTAAACAAAGTCAAAATGAGGCTCAGTAGTGTGCGTAGCCTCCACGTGCCTGTATGACCTCCCTACAATGCCTGGGTATGCTCCTGATGAGGTGGCAGATGGTCTCCTGAGGGATCTCCTCCCACACCTGGACTAAAGCATCCCCCAACTCCTGGACAGTCTGTGGTGCAACATGGTGTTGGTGGATGGAGCGAGACATGATGTCCCAGATGTGCTCAATTGGATTCAGATCTGGGGAATGGGCGGGCCAGTCCATAGCATCAATGCCTTCATCTTGCAGGAACTGACACACTCCAGCCACATGAGGTCTAGCATTGTCTTGCATTAGGAGGAACCCAGGGCCAACCGCACCAGCAAATGGTCTCACAAGGGGTCTGAGGATCTCATCTTGGTACCTAATGGCAGTCAGGCTACCTCTGGCGAGCACATGAAGGGCTGTGCAGCCCCCCAAAGAAATGCCATGCCACACCATTACTGACCCACTGCCAAACCGGTCATGCTGGAGGATGTTGGAGGCAGCAGAACATTGTCCACGGTGTCTCCAGATCCTGTCACGTCTGTCACATGTGCTCAGTGTGAACCTGCTTTCATCTGTGAAGAGCACAGGGCGCCAGTGGCGAATTTGCCAGTCTTGGTGTTTTCTGGCAAATGCCAAACGTCCTGCATGGTGTTGGGCTGTAAGCACAACCCCCACCTGTGGACGTCGGGCCCTCATACCATCCTCATGGAGTCTGTTTCTGACTGTTTGAGCACCCACATGCACATTTGTGGCCCGCTGGAGGTCATTTTGCAGGGCTCTGGCAGTGCTCCTCCTGTCCCTTCTTGCACAAAGGCGGAAGTAGTGGTCCTGATGCTGGGTTGTTGCCCTCCTATGGCCTCCTCCATGTCTCCTGATGTACTGGCCTGTCTCCTGGTAGTGCCTCCATGCTCTGGACACTACACTAACAGACACAGCAAACCTTCTTGCCACAGCTCGCATTGATGTGCCATCCTGGATGAGCTGCACTACCTGAACCACTTGTGTGGGTTGTAAACTCCATCTCATGCTGCCACTAGAGTGAAAGCAAAATAATGATCTGTCTCTTCCAGCAGACAGCATCATGGACTCTAGCAACTGGTAGCCAAATCTGACCTTAGACTTTGCTCTCACCAATAAGCAACTGAGTCAGAAGATAATTTAAAGCAGCGGTCACCAACTGGTGGGCCACGGCCCACTGGTGGGCCATGAGAAAATTTTGTTGAGCCGCAGAGAAATCTCACTCCCAGAGCACCACCCCCCCAAAGCAATTAATCCAAGCTGCGCAGAAATACAAGGCTGCGCTCCCCACATGGCCCGTGGGAACCCTCCCCGCCCACTCACTCCTTACCCGGCAAACTTGTCTGCTAAGTTGCTATTTTTCCTTTTTCCGATCATCATTTGTTCTGCTGTGCCAGGAGATTTAGATTAGCTAGGAAGCAGGAAATGGTTGGATTTCTTGATTTCTAGCGAGGCACAGCTGAACCTCCCTTAGGACTGAAGGTTGGCTTACAAGCAAATTCAGTGCAGACTCACAGCAAGCAAATTTGAGAGACTGAGCTAGCCGATGGCAGATATATAGATCAATTAATGATTCTGTGAGCAACTCAATCTGCCTGCTTTGCCTGTTTTTGGATAAAAGTTGCTTTTTTATAAAAAAAATCAATATTTACCTACATGGTGTGTTGTGAGTTAATTTTGTGAGTTTGCTTGCTAGCAAATTTTGTATGACAGACTGAGCTAGCCAATGGCAGATAGATAGATTTCTGAATGAATCTGTGATTCTGTGAACAACTCAACCTGCCTGCCTGCTTTGCTATTTTTTTATAAAAAATTCAATATTTATATAAATATTTATAATATTTACATACAAGCCATGCCCAGCCAGTCACATGGCCACCAAGCCACACCCACAAATTAGGCCATGCCCACAGAACCAGTCAGTGGTCCCTGGGATCTAAAATTATGAGTTTGGTGGTCCCTGAGGTCCAAAAGGTTGGCGACCCCTGATTTAAAGGCAATTTATTAGAGTAGTATGGTGAAGTAGTATATCTCTCTGAAGGTGGAGAGCGAATGTTGAAAAATAGCTTAGGTTTACTTTACCATAAGCACAACAAGGAAACTTCAAAGTAAAAGTTGATTGGTTTAAAAATAATAACCTGTCCAGTTATCTCATAAGAATTACAGCATCCAATAATATGTGAGCATAGCCATAGAAAAGAGCTTTGTATTCTGAATAAGAGCAAAGGAAACTCTAGCAAGGAAAAAACATCAGAATGGCCATGGATAAGATACATTCTCAATGCTTCCCAATGCTGGGCTTGAATATTTGCTTTGATTGTTAGCTGAAAACAAAACTGTTTTATAGGTTTTTTTTTTCTCCAGTCCTGGTTTTTAAAAGGCCTTTTACATTATTTTTTAAGGTTAAGGCTTATAGCACATTATTACCAATACATTTGAAAAATGCAAATTTAAAATACAAAAAAAAAAAACCCATGTTAGCCAGTATGACAGTATTACAAAACTCAAATTGCAAGTATCACAAAATCCATCCTACATGGCCCTCACATAACATCAGCATGTTATGACTATTTTAATTTTTGCATTCCCTGGAATTAGAGGTGGTATTTAGCAGGTTCTGACCAGTTCTGGAGAATTGGTAGCGGAAATGTTGAGTAGTTCGGAGAACCGGCAAATATCACCTCTGACTGGAGCAGAGGTGGTATTCAGCAGGTTCTGACCAGTTCTGGAGAACCGGTAACGGAAATTTTGAGTAGTTTGGAGAAGCGGAAAATACCACCTCTGACTGGAGATTTTACAGTATTCTCCCCCTGCTACTCCCACCAAGTCATGCCCACAGAACCTATAGTAAAAAAAAATTGAATCCCATCACTGGACTGGAGATTTTACAGTATCCTTCCCCTGCCATGCCCACCAAGCCATACCCACAGAACTGTTGTAAAAAAAATTTGAATTCCACCACTGCCTGGAATGTTTATTTGATTTTTGTTCTACTGTAATATGGCAGTTTCAATATGTCCCATATGCTGTGTTGATTGGGCAGCCTTAAAAATCCAATGCAGTGAGCAAATAGATCAATAATAAGATAGGAGTTGACTTGGCATTGTTAACATCTTGCTCACCTACCATTCTATGGAATAAAATTAAGATTTGAGGATGACAAGATTAAAGGTGAGGCTCCCGATTAACTAGCGGCTATGCCCCTGTGACAGAGCTGAGGTTGAAACTGTGGAGCATGTCCTTTTATATTGCCCTATGTACAACACAGGCAGATCTAAGTTACTGTCTCTCCTTGAAACAGACCCTTCTAGTCCCAATGTTAGTAATTTGTTCTTATATTGTCTAGGGGATGGCTCCTCATATATCACTTCTCAGGTTTCCATTTTTTTTTAAGAGCTGTAACCATCAGAGGAGAATGCTGTAATTCCCCTTAATCAAGTTTTTGGTGACCAATTGTTCATGATTAATTTTCCCATGTTCTTCTTTTGTTGTACTTGTGTTTTGGTCTGTGACCGCAAATAAAGTATTATTATTATTATTATAAGATTAAAGGTGAAGTCCCAGGTCCAAAGTGAGGTTAGTCTTGTCACTACAGAAACATGGTGTCAGGTCCTGAGTTTCAGCAGGTGATGAAATGATTGGAAGCTATTTATGTCACTCTACTCAGTCTCCTCCCTATATTTATGGAAGTTCTGTAAAACAAAAAGCCCATCAAATCTACAAAGAACTTCAGAAATTTTCAGGACATTTTTTTTTTAATGCTTCAAAGCTCCTGAATGTAATTTGAGCTTTGAAGCAGGAGTGATTGAACTGAAGCTTTGTGGAATCAAAGCACTGCTTCAAAGTTTTGTATGGACCTATTACTTAATACAAGGCCAAAACTGATATTGCTGTTCACTATTATTTGTGAATTATTCGCACATCCAATTCAGTAAACTGGGTTTTTTCCCCCCTACTTGCCATCTATTATCCTTGATGTGCTCTGCAGTAGTAGTTCCTGCTGATGTAGTGGGTTTCAGCCACTGAATTTACAGTCTGGCTCTTGTATATGCATAGCCTCCCCATGTGACCAAGACATACTGAGTTAATCAATTGGCTCTAAGTGTTTTTTTGAATTGGACAGTCAAGTCAAAATGATGCTATTTGTCCAGAAGCCTTGCAATTGTGATTATATATGTTAATATATATAATAATAATGTGACAGCAGCAGAAGAAATAGCAACAGCCTACAAAATGTATTAAAACTTCAGTTTTCAAACCAATATTGTGACAGCCTGTGGTTGCATTTGGCTCTCTAGCATTCTGTCCTATGCGCATCCAGTCCAACATGTTACTCTTTTTCAACATGTTCTTTAATGGGTCATGGAGGGAAGTAAGCAGTGGGGTGCCACAAGGTTCCCTCTTAGGCCCAATATCTTCAATATCTTCATTAATGATTTAGATGAGGGAATAGAAGGGGAACTTACCAAATTTGCAGATGATATTAAGCTGGCAGGAATGGCTAACACCCAAGAAGATAGGCTTAAGAACCAGATGGATCTTGACAGCCTAGAACACTGGGCCATATCTGTTGAGGTTTATATATTTCCTGGTTTATATATTTTCCAACCCAACTGTTAGGTGACTTACATTCCTAACAATATCTAACAAAATGAAATTCAACGTAGAGAAAAGTAAAGTCCTACACTTAGGCAAGAAAAACCAAAAGTACACATATAGACTGGATGAAACCAGGCTCAATAGCAGTAACTGTGAGAGGGAGACTAGGGATGACTGGGGACTAACCATGCCCAGTTCCTGTAAACATTCTTCATATGTTGACATCCTAGAAAAAATACAGAGAAGAGCAACCAGGATGACTAGGGGGACTAGAGATGACTGGAGACTAAAACATATGAAGAAAGATTACAGGAACTGGGCATGGCTAGTCTAGTGAAGAGAAGGATCAGGGGAGACATGATGGCAGTCTTCCAATATTTGAGGGGCTGCCACAGAGAGGAAGGGGTCAAGCTATTTTCTAAAGCAGCTGTAGGCCGGACAAGGAACAATGGATGGAAACTGAACAAGGAGAGATTTAACCTGGAAATAAGGAGAAACTTTCTGACAGTGAGAACAATCAACCAATGGAACAGCTTGCCCTCAGAAGTTGTGAGAGTGCCATCACTTGAGACTTTCAAGAAGAGATTGGACTGCCATTTGTCAGAAATGATGTAGGGCAGGGGTGGGCAAACTTTTTGGCTCGGGGGCCTCATTGACTTTTAAAATTTGACAGACGGGCCACCACCTGGTGTCGAAATGCCTGTCATTACAAGTCAAAATCAAATGAATGCAATCATTCAATCATTCACATCAAACCTTAATTCTGTACCAATTTTCGGCGGGCGGATTAAAAATACCAACAGGCCGGATGTGGCCCGCGGGCCGTAGTTTGCCCACCCCTGATGTAGGGTCTCCCGCTTGGGTGGGGGGTTGGACTAGATGATCTACAAGGTTCCAACTCTGACTATCTCTTAATCTGTTAAATGAATGCTCTTGGCACTTCCCTTTCTCATTATTGTTAGGCCCTCAGATACCAAAAGCCAGCTAATGAAAAAAATTATACCACTTTCTTGTGGCTCCATTCCCTGACTGCTTTGATATGAAATTGTTAAACAGAATGCTATATTTGCATGCAATCATGATTATTTTGCAGCAGCTGGATCATTTAATTATTTAGCAGCATGTTTATAAACTTCTACTTTAATGACAATGTGTCCTAATGATTTCTTGCAGGATCATTACCTTGGCGAGCAGTAGTTAAGTAACAATATTATGGTTCTCTGTCTTTGCATTGCCTGTGGAATTTTAGGCACATGTTGGAAGAAGTACTGTGGATCATATGCATAGTTTTTATTAAGGGATGGCCAGATTCACCAAAGAAATTGCCAAAATCAGTCTCCATAACTGAAAGATTTGCTTGTAGGGCAGATTTTTTACTTTCAAGAATCTCTTTTCATCTTACATAGCAACGACCACAGGTGGCTGGTCCAGAAATGTTTGATCTAGAAACTGGGACAAATTGAAGAGCACACCTGAACGTCTTCCTGCCCTTACCTACCTCATCTGGATCTTAGAAATCAACCATACTTTCTGTAATAAGAAATATGTTTGAATTGGTTTCACAACCGACTTTTATATGGAAATATGGATGGGAAATGTTGAAATGCCTTTCTTTAACTAATTCCTCTGCATCAATTGAATCAGGATGGAGAGAATTGACAGCAGCAATAAAATGTTGAAATGTATTCATGTTCATTTCATGTCCTTCTTTCTCCTCTGAGGAGAAGTTCTCTCCCTCTTTTCTCTTGGTGAACTTTTGATATCAAAGCATTAAGAGATGCTTCTGAAAATATTGAATTTCAAGTGAGTTGAAGAGTTGGACAGCCAACTTCAGACAGTACAGCTTCAGGTACTGTTGAGATATCAAGATTAAGAGTCTAAATATCAGAATTGAAGAAAATTTCAGTTGAAGAAAAACACATTTAGATCGGAGTTGGATCTAAGGGGAGCTGTTGTGCTCTTTCTTCTTTGAGTTTATGCCTCGTTGGTCAAATTGAATATTTTAATTCTAAGTCAACAGAAGTAAACACAGAACTCTACCTGATAGAAAATTAAAAGACAACTTTTTGCAAATTTGAATGCATGCTTATTATTTATGTGGATATTTACTATTTAAGTGCTAATACAAACAAACAAAAAAGAAATAAAGTCAGCCCTTCGTAATATCTCCTTTGGCAAAAATAAGCTTTTGAAAGATTCCTGTAAGCAGCTAAGAAAATTTCTGTTCTTGCTTTTGATTTTTTTTCACCCAACCTTCCCTGAGGTATTTTAGCTCAAAAGTATTCTTAGGCCTTTCTGCAGGTGTTTCATAGCTGAGATCTCTTTATTGATTTTCAATAATATTCAGATGTGGAGAACTATCAAAGCTATTCCAAAACATTCCTATTTATTCCTGTAAGCACTTCTTTATGCTTGATTTAGAGTGGTGTTTTTCATTGCTGGCTGAAGAATTCTGGAGTTAAAGTCCACATATCTTATAGTTGCAAAGCTTGAAAAACACTGGTTTAGAGGTATGTTTCTTGAAAATGAAAAATTACAAAGTACTGACTGAAGGGTGTCCAAATTTCTATAGCTGTTCTCTAGTTTACTGCTTCTCAGCTGCTTCTTAGTTTAAATTTGTAAACCACAGCATTCGCAAAGGTTTTCCAGATTGTCAAAGCAATTCAAATGCATTTGGCTCAATATTTTGTTTTGACTTTTTGATTTGATTTGTAGAGCTGGCTTTATTCAGAGACTTGGTTGAATTAGCTTATAGTCAACTCTCCAAATTAAAGATTTGCACATCCCTATTAACCACGTTGTGGTAGATGTAGTAAACCACTACATATACCTTGGCCAATGGATCTCAGTGGAAGGGGATACAATAAAGGAAATTGAACAGCATGTTAAATGTGGCTGGCAGGCATTCAGCAAGCTAAGCATAATTTTCAAGAACAACCTCTCCCTATGCCGGAAGAGAAAAGTTTTTGATCAGTGTGTGGTACCTGCTCCAATATATGCCAGTAAAACATGGACACTAATCACACAGTCAGTACAAAAACTAAGAGTGGTGCAAAGAGCCATGGAAAGATTACATGTTTTGGCATTACAAGACAAGATAAAAAGACCTGCACGTGGATTGGAGAACAAACAAAAGTATACAATATCATCAAGAATAAAAGAATGGAAATGAGCTGGTCACATAGCAAGAGAACTGATAGCAGGAAGACCAAGGAAGTCATAGAATGGTTGATAAACACTTGATAAAAAGTGTCCACGAAATTAGAATTAGAAGAACTTCATTGTCATTGTACAAGTACAATGAAACTGTGGATGCACCCCAACAACTGTTCGCAATACAATAAAACCAAAGCACTTAAAAATGAAGATAAGAAAAATAGAAAGATACCTAAAACAAGATGGGTCAATGACACCAACAGGAATTGCAGGTAAAATTGGTAAAAGAAAGCTCCGGATCATATTGGTTGGGAACATGTGGAAAAGGCCTTCATCCTGCACTGGATAGACAATGGCTAAAATGATGATAAGGATTAACTATGTCAGCTAATTACAGCCATTATATACATTTGACATATTTGGCAGATGGTGGAAATAGTGTTAACAGAACCTGAGATGAGTATTTTTCTTTCCAGTATGCTCTGGATGTAGCACTGTTCTGGGCATTGTAGAAAGTTTAACACAGAGACCTTGAATCACCTGGTACTACAGTCTAACTTCCTACTCAAGAGGTCATCTGTTTATTATAGCTGGCCACAGTTTGATAACAATTCCTAATTTGTTTCTCAGAAGCAGCTGGAAACAGGTTTCTGGATAGCTTCTCATAGAAAGTTCCTAAGTTCTGGGGGCACTTTAAACATGCCCATTCCAAGTTTCAAGAGGAAAGAAGCATAAAGCATAAACCTTCCCTCTATCTTTCTCTTCTCTGTTATTTGGCACAGATCTCGGTGTCTATGGTGCAAACAAGATATTCCTGCCAAAATATGCACAGATTGTGAGTTTGTTCCTTGCTGACAGTGTGGTTAGCCAAAACTGCAGGTTTGTGAATTGTCCTTTCTCAGCTGCAGGGCTAACATAATTAATTTATTTTCTGGAAAGAAGCCAAATACATAAAGGTTAACCAATCTGATTATTAAGGGTTATTAAACCTCTTGCTTATGCATTACTAAGAGGAGGGAGGGAATTCTGGCTGCAAATCATTCCTATTTCCCAAGTTTGGGTCTTGTTTTGTCCATATTCTACCACTGCTTTCAAAGGTACATAGTGACAAATAGGTTGTATCATTTATTTTCCTTTTGCTACTTTTGTTTTCTGGGTGGAGGAACAGTCCATCTCCTAATTAAGAAGGGAAACCAAAGGCTACATTATGAGAAAAATACATATTTTCTCTTTCTGCTTCATTTAATGGCTAATTGAACTGCTGTTGTTATTGTAATTTGAACATAATTAGAACAAGATGTTTGCTTTGGTCTCTTGGATCCTTGACTGTTTCTGCCTGCAGCCAAATTTGCTTGCCTTCTAATAAATTGGAATAATAATAACACTAGCAAATAAGCAGATGTAAAAAAAAACAGTCAAATGGAAAAACAATTAGTGTCAGTATTAAATAGAATAAAAACAGGTGTCTACAAATAAGACTAATAATTATTGTATCAATAACTGACCTTGAAATAGAGATCTCTAGTGCATTGTTTCTCAATTTTTGAAAGTTTACCATGGGTGAAGTTCAACTCCCAGAATTCCCCAGCCAACCTTATGACCTGGAAATTCTGGGAGTTGAACTTCACCCATCATAAATTTGCAAAGGTTGAGAAACACTAAGGAGAAACTTCCTAACAGTGAGAAAAATTAACCAGTGGAACAGCTTGCCTTCAGAAGTTGTGGCTGCTTCATCAGTGGAGGTTTTTAAGAAAAGACTGGACTGTCATTTGTCTGAAATGGTGATGGCGAACCTGCCAGAGGTGGCATGCAGAGCCCTCTCTGTGGGCAAGCCAGCTAGCTTGTCTTCGGGTCTCTGCTGCACATGAACAGGGAGCCAGGCGCATGTGGCAGATGCGCTGCATGCATGGGAGGGGAGGTGCATGTGGGAGCATACAGGCATGCACAGGGGGTCGCATGCGTGGGGGACACACACACATTGCATTTTGGGGGTTTGCATGTGCGCTTTGGGCACTCAATGCCAAAAAGGTTAACTATCACTGGTATAGGGTCTCCTGCTTAAGGACTACCGTAGAAGGACTCTACGGTCCCCTCCAGCTTTATTCTGATTGATTAACATGAAGAACATTATAGTATGCCATTAAGTACGTTTATTAAAATGGTAACTGTTAAGTATGGAGAATAAGGAGACCAGACATCTGACCAGTGACTTCAACTCTTTAATAAAGTGATAGACATAACAGAGCAATGCTATGGGCAGCAGTAACCCTTTTATAGGGTTAGCTGCTGCCTTATTAACCAATGAAAATGTGCAACAGGTTCCAACTACTGACCAATAAGGACAGTCCCACAAGTGGCCAATCAGGGACTGGTTCTGGCCCAATCCCAAGTTGTTGTATAAGGACCAATCAAGTGTGCAGGTTTTCAACCCCTAATTTGCATTTAGGTTATTTCACTTTTATTGATTCACAACAGTAACAAAGAGAGGCTTCCTGCAAAGCAGAGCCCTTTTTGCCACTTAAGGAACTGCAGTTATGTTTGGGATTGCTACTGATGTGGTTGGATGGTTTTTAGGTGAAGAGTGGTTGAAAACAGTGGAGGCCCTGGATCTACAGAATTGATCCTGTGGATACACTGCAGTGCAGAAGCATTCCAAGCTGAGGATCCTCTCCTTTGCTTCTATCAGATATAAGCCTTATGGATTGGGCAAACAGCCTCCCTTCCACCTGAGGGGCACAGGCTGGCCACCTAGTATAGATCCTAGATGGCTGTCATGGGTAGCTAGGAGGCACAGCAGTGTGTAAGACAAGGGTCTTCAAACATGGCAAGTTTAAGACTTGTGGACTTCAACTCCCTAGATTCCTGAGCTAACATGACTGGAGGAGGAATCCTGAGAGTTTAAGGACTACCGTAGTCCTTAAACAAGTCTAAAGCTGTCAAGTTTGAAGACTCCTGGTATAAGAGAACACTACCTTGGCTGGCACAATGTCTTGATGTGGAGCTAAAGGCTACCCTTCAGCTCCAGAATCAGAAACCTGAATGCCCTAACTTGTACATCTCTGCCAATCAAAGGAAGATCAACTATGGCTCCAGAAAGGATCCATGGTGCTTGTATGAGATTGGCAACCTAATGCCCTCTTTCGAGCTTCCCTCTTTCTCACTCTCTGGCAGTGAATTATGGATTTGATATTGTTCTTGGTTATGGGGACCCAGGACCATCATTTCTTCCTTTTTTATTCATCTGTCTGAGAAGGTCACTCTTGCCCAGTGTTTCTCAACCTTGGCAACTTAAAGATATGTGAACTTCAACTCTCAAGAATTTCCCAGCTGAAATAAATGCAGTGTCAACCCTGAAGTGATGGCTGAGGCCATCTTGGAGGCTTCAGTATCGCCACATTACTAGAGGGAGGGGGGAATAGTTATATAGGGTTTTGTAGCCAATACAACTTTCCTGTGGGAATCCAAGGATATACACACAGGTGGCTAGCCAGAGGAGGTGTGAAGTAACCAGAGGTGGTGTTCAGCAGATTCTGACCAGTTCTGGAGAACCAGTAGTGGAAATATTGAATAGTGGAAATAGTGGAAATATTTAGAGAACCAGCAAATACCACCTCTGACTGGCCCCGCACCCATCTATTCTCTGCCTCCCGAGTCCCAGCTGATCAGCTGGGTCTTCTTTGGTTGCCCTGCACAGGAGAACGGAGCTGGAAAGCAGGTTAGTGAGATAAGGAGGGAATGGGATTTTGCAGTAACCTTCCCCCAGGAGTGGGGAGGGAATGGGGATTTTACAGTATCCTTCCCTTGCCACATCCACCAAGCCATGCCACGTCCACCAAGCCACACCCATAGAACCGATAGTAAAAAAAAATTGAATCCCACCACTGGAAGTAACCAAGTAGTGGAGTGAAGTAACCAAGCAACCGGCCAGCCGGATTGGACAGCATGACCAGTGACTTGGGGGGAAGGGAAACTTTTACTTTTAATTAGCTGCAGAAACGTTTAGAGTTGCCTTTCACCAGTTGTGCCAATATGACATACCCAATAAAACTATTCTTTGAGGAATTTGCCTGCCTCAGAATTCTAATTTCTATGGGTGCATTAATTGGAACACTGACATGCAGCTAATGCCAATTGTGATACCTGCTGGGAGATTAAAATAGAGAAGATGGCAGATATGGTGTTGTGATCCAAGTTCTGATGTGCAGACAAAGTGTGTGTGTGTGGGGGGAGTTAGATCATGGGGATGTATTAGCCATCTTAATCCCTCTCAGATGCTACATGATATGGCTGAAGAGGGAGAAAGAGAGAGAGGAAAGAAAGGAGAAGAGTTATGTTAGGTTACATTATATAGTTTTTGAAATATAAGAAGTAATTCTGCTTTGATGGGTACTCATGTCAAGGACTACATCCAGTTCTATAACCATGCTGTAAGAATGTAGGGAGATATTATTCATACCTTCCTTGTTATACTTTAGAAATGCATCATATCTTCTGTTAGCTTAAGTATTAAAAGGCTGGGGTTCAGTGCTATGACCCAGGAATCAAGACAGGCAACAAAAACCAGATAGCCGTCCCATTTCACACCCTGGTCTTTCAGAAGTGTGAAAGAATGACATGAAAGGATACCCATACTATAAACAGTGTTTATTGTGCATGCTGATATTATCTAAAAGGATCAGACCCTAGTAGTAGTGAGAAAGAAGATAACAGAGAGGTCATTCCAATAGTTCATCCAAAGTGTTCCATGTGAGAATCATATTGTAATTTGCCACATTCCTTTTATCTTTGTTTCTATTGTGTAACAAACCAACGGTATATAATTTGTAGTCTTGCTTTGCTGAGGGGGTGGGTGGTGGGGCTCTTCAGCTCTTTTAGCAATTGTAGTTTCTGCAATTATCTCCAAGCCATTTGGTTTCTTATTTAAAGGAATAAATTCTTACAACAAAGGATGGAGAGGAACTGAAAGTGATTTCAAAGTGCTACATCCTGGAGCTAGGAGCTAAAGCCTACAAAGACAAATTAAAAATTCTGGCCAGGTTTAACCTTAGGAAGAAAAAGAAGGAATGTCTTAAACTTTCTGCAAATTACTTTTTATATTTTCATATAAAAAGAGGTCAAAATCAAGTATCTGTTTTTGCAAAGTTTTGGACACATAAGCTGGAAAACAGATTCTTACGGAACATTAGGAGAAACCACTTTCTGGCAGTAAGAGCAGCTTCACAGTGAAGCCAATTACCCAGAAATATGACTGGCTCCCTTTTATTGGATGTGTGTAAGGAAAGGCTAGACAGCCATCTGTTTGGGATGTTTTAATTTGGATTCCCGCACTGCAAAAAGGATTGGACTCAATAGCATAGTTGGCCATATCCAACACTAGAATTCTATGGTAATAATACACATTTTGCAATTTACTCTGTAAGTCCACATTTCCTTCCCCACAGTGGAGATATGGCTTTGACACCAAAGGATGCTCACAGAGAGATATATAGATTATTATTATTTTTTGTATAAATTGATTGTTCAGTTTTACCCCTTATATCTCCATTCCATGAATTCTTCCTCAAAAACTTAGATCATCTTTTGATACTGATGCTTAAGTGTTATATTTAAAGTCAATATGTAGATCCCTTTCATTACACCTTTTTACAATGATACATTTTCTGGTTGTGTCTGGGATCTTTAATTTCTGTCCTGACCTTCCCACATCCAACTTTAGTGCAATCACACGCTGGGGCAATTATTAATACCTCCCTCTTAGACAGACAGGATTTGTAAAAAGAAGCTTTTGATGTGATAGAAATAACAAAATGTCACACTCATTAGAAAATAATGCGGCATTAAATGATTTAATGAGACTTTGAAGTTTATTTACTTTATTATCTATTCTTAATGATTTTGCACAGAATCGGAGCCAATAGAAGTAGAAAAAGAGAGAAAATATTGAATGTTAATTTTGACAAATTGAAAAGTTAGTCACATGAGGATACACTTGAAATCAAAATTTGCAGTATTTACCATTAAAAAAAAAGGATGGCCTTCAAATGATCATTCCTATCTTTGTAGTGTTAATATCTGGAAGAAGGATAAAAATACCACCCTCCCTCAGATGTATGCATATATATTCATACTGAAAACATACACACACATATCCATATCTGCTCAGAGTTTGTATCACTTCATAATGCTCTGAGACAGAAAAACAAAAATCACGAGTGAGTGCCAATTAGTAGCCTTGAAAACCACCGTCGGGGACAATTAATTCCGCTGATGACATGCTAACTTTGAATGCAGAATATTGAATGAAACCATTTTCCTGCTTTTTGTTAAACACGAGGTTGCTTTTTCTGAATGAAAGCTCTTGTTAGGTTGTTATTGGTGGATGCAGGCACCCGTGCATTAAATTGGTGCTCACCTTGGATATTTTGATTCATGCCCGTTTCTGTTCAAAATGTTGTTTCACTTTAGACTCCTCTGCTTGTCGTAAAGTCTCACCTGGTTGGCTCAAGCTGTTTTAAAAGGTAATGGGTGTCAAAGTTGGTTTCAAAGTAATGGTTTGTGTCCAATATCTTCTTGACTGCTGTTGGAGTTCATAGTTGCTGAAAGGAAACATTTTATAGTTGATTTTCTATTTGTGAGTTTGTGAGGCAGGTAAACAAGAATAATAAATATACTATTCACTCTTAGGTCTTAAATGCTTATTTATTTGTTTGTTTGTTTGGCCATCCATCTTATCCCAGGGCAACTCTGGCTGGCTTACAATGTTAAAAATCAACCAGCAGCAGACCCTATACCATTAATGGCAAGTGGCTGTCCAGTCTCTTCTTGAAAACTTCCAGTGATGAAGCTCTGCAGAAGAGAGAATTAGAACTAGAGAGACAAGGGGGTAAAAAGGGGAGGGAGAAGATGAGAGGGAAGAAAGAAAGGAAAAGAAGTTATAAAGGACAGAAGCAAAATATAGAGAAACAGGGCCTATTTAGAGATAATGGGTTAAAACTTAATGGTAAAAGGGATTCTGCAAAGGTACATAAGATAGTATGGTTATATTAGAAGCAGAAATAATTTTAGAAAATTTGAAACAATGTATAATTAAAATGTCTGATAAAATAGCTATCGTAATTCAGTGGAATGCTTGTCAATAAATAAATGTAACAAAAGGTATATTTAATGATTTATAAAACTTATGTGAAGAGAAATAAGGGAAAATTAATTATGGAGATTATATGTGTTTTTAAGGAAGTATGATATTTAATTGAAAAGAAGTGTTAAAGATGTTAAGATGTTAATGATTATTAATGATAGAACTGAACTGGAATGGAATGAGGGTTTATAATTACATATATTTACAATGTTTCTTTTTTTAAAAAAAGAATATAGTGTGTATTATAAGAATGTACCAAGCAGAATTCGATTGGAAGTTATGTATTATGTATTATATTGAAGGTCATAAACTTAAGGTATATATTGAAGTTTAAATAAGAGTTGAATGGACGTAATTAAAAGATATAAAGGTGTCATACTCCAATTAGTAACTACAGGAGAAAATTTGTAAAGATAATATGAAATAGAAACAGAACAGACAAAAGTATAAATATAATGATTTGAATTGAGATGAGATAATCAAAATAAAATTGAGAAAATTAAAAGAGGGGAAAAACTATATAGAAAATGTAAAATAGTATAAGATATGGAATAGAATACAAAAAGGAGCATGAAATTGAGTTTTGTGTCTGTATAAAGAAATTCAACCCGGGACTATGCTATTTTCAAAAAAGATGTTTTAGACTTTATTTAAAAAAAGAGAGAGAGAGAGAGAGATTGGATGGCCATTTCCCAGAGATGAACCAGTACATCAAACAAGCCCTCAATCATAAACTACGCACATATGAATATGACAAAAATCATAAAAAATAACTGAAGAGTCAGTGTTCTTCCCAAATGCCCTCCCTGGCCAGATCAAGATCGTCCAAGGTTACATGCAATATTTCAATCGGGACTATAGAAAGTTATAACCCACCCCTCTCCTAGAAAAATGAAATATCCTAGGAAATATTAAAAAGGCAGAATATTTCCCTTAAAAGGGAAATAGAAACTCAGAGAGGCAGAAGCTCTCCCCCCACCTTTGTTAATGGGTGAGCCATTAAGGCCTGGGCCAGGGGATTCTACATAACAAAGCCCTCTACCCATCTCACCACCTGGCCTGGGAAGATTGCATCAGCCAGCACTCAGGTGAAGCCATGTGGTCCAGACAAAGCCTACAAAGTTAGCTAAGACCTCCACCCCTGGGAATCTAACAACCAATGGGATACATTTCTTACACAGGAACAGGAAACACTAAAGTGGGGCCCAACAGAGGGTATAAAACTAAGGGTCTCTCAGCATCTTGCCCCTCTTCCTCTTTTCCTTCACCCAAAATCTTGGAGCTCCAGGCCATGTGGTTCTGTCCACCATTAAACCTTATTTCCAAACAACCTCCATGTTTCCAGTGTCTTTTTCCCCACTTAGAACTGAACCCAGAAGGATATTTATTTCAACAGGACCCTAAAACTTTACATTGGCGATGGGCTTCTGAATCTTTTCACATGTCTTTATAGATTCTGATAATGCCAAAGCCATTTCTATAGTGCTGTAATTCTTAACTTAAAGTTTCTTCTTGTGGGAGCTGCAACTCCCACTGTGTGTGTATATATACAATTTCATACGCTTAGGATAAGGAAAATCTACTGAGCTTCAAATAAAGCTTCCAGTAGGAGTTGGTTTTTGAGCAGCTGTGAAACTTGTAATCCTTCACATTGAGAGCAGCAATGGGGGTTTCTTTTCTCTCTCCTGCATCTATGCTCCATGACTTATAACATTTCTTTTTTTTTTTTAATCAAATTTTATTGATTTTCAAAAACAATACACAAACAAACAAAACATAAAACATAAAAACATAAAACATCTTTTCTGAAAGCAGCTTGATCCCGGGTTACATCTCTTCGTACAGACACAAATTCAAATTCATTCTCATTTTATATACCATTCCATATCTTATTGCCATTTTACATCTTCTATATAGCTTTTCCCCTCTTTTAACTTTCTTGATTTGATTTCATTTATCTCATCTCAGTTCAGATCATTATGCTTATTATTCTTTGTCTGTCCTGTTTCCAGATATCTATTATCTTTTCCCTTTAAACAAAATTTCTCCTGCACACTGATTGGAGTATGACGCCTTTATCTCTTTCCCCTAAATTTATAACACTTAGTATAGTAGATAACTTCCATTTGGATTCTGCTTAGTACATTCTAAAGTTACACACTATATTTTTTTAAAAAGAAAAGATTATAAATATGTAATATAATTAAAACAACAATCCATACCAATTCAACTCTATCATTAATATTAATATTCATTTAAATCTTGAACATTTTACACATTACTTTTCAGTTAAATATCATACTTTTATGGGAACACTTATAACATTGTATCATTAAAATGTTCCCATTCCTTCCTAATTCAATTCTCTCATTTATTTCATTGCCTTCCTTTTGTTCACAAAAATTTCACTGAATTACACTGAATATTTTATCCCACTTTTTAATCACATGTTGTTTCCAATTTTCTAACATTATTTCTAATACAGATATAACAATACAATCTTATGTACCTTTGCAGAATCCCTTTTTCAATTAAATTTTTACCCATTATCTCTAAATAAATCCTGTTTCTTTACATCTTGCTCCACACCATTGAAACTTCTCATCCCTTCCTTCCTCCCTTGCTTCTTCTCCCTGCCCTTTTTATCCCCTTGTCTCTCCACCTCCATTTCCCTCTTCTGTATTCCCCCTTTCTGTTGTTTTCTAACATTATATCCAGTTTTCACCTTATTTTTCCCCTTTTTGGTTGTTTTTTTAGATCTTAAAATCTCCATTTTCTTTTCCTCCTTTCACCTTTCTTCCCCAAGTAAAGTTACTTGTTCATTGAAGATGACTTCTTCTTTGTCCCAATCATCTTGTTGCGCAGTCAGTTTCTCATAGGTACAAATCGCCATTTCTAAGAATTGAAAAAGAGAGCCAAGAGAGCCCTTCCCTTCTTGTTCCTCTTCTTTATATTTTTTGAATTCAATTTTCAGTTCATCCACAAGTGATGCCATTGTAGGAAAAAAAAACTGTTTTCCAAACAACCACCCAAATGTTTTTAGTCCTTCAAATATAATTTCCAAAAGTCCCAAAATCACCAAACAGTCCAAATACACTGTTTCTTTTAACACTTTCTTCTTTCTTCACTTTCTCTTCCTGGGGTTACTGTTTAGTTACAAAATTCCAGTTAACATGTATCTTTTAGAAGTCTTGTTAGTATTTAATGATTCTTTTAAGTTCTAGGCAATCTCCTCCTGTCTTCCAAATCCTGCTCCTATTCTTTTCCTCTCCCTTCCCACTTACAGCAAAAAAATTTTTTTTTTAATGTTCAGAAATCTTTATTATCCCCTTGACATTTAATTATCCAGTTTAGTTACCTATTGATGCCAAAGTGGGTTTTTCCGATTTCTCATTCTTTTCTGTTCGCTGTCAACATTAGGAAGGAGAGTGAAAAAAAAAAAGAACTTTCCCTTTTAACTTTCATTCGCCGCTTGCAAGTCTTTGGGAACGATGTATTTTTTGCAAATTTTAAAATCCAGGGTACCTTAGTTGTTACTTTGTGTCCTGGTCAGCCAAAAACTTTCACTTCTTAACTTCCTCCTGCACTTTCTTTTCCGGCTGAGTGCTTCTTTGAGGCGGCCATTTCTGACCGCTGCTCTACTGCCTTCGGAAAAGGGAGTTTAGCTGGCTGGGGAGGAGAGGTGTGATTCCTCTCGACCCTGCCAGATCTCCCCTGTCTTCACCACCTTCTACAGGGTGGCTTAGCCCCGAAGCCGGGTGGCTCAGGGCACTCCAGTGTTGAGCGCAGGCAGAAACCATGCACGATCGTGGATTCCTGCCTGCCCCAAAGCTCTGCAAACCGGAACTCCTACTTATAACATTTCTTGATATAACTGAATCAGATGTTTTAAGACTGTTCTTGTTTCAAGGTTCTGATAGAAGGCTCTTTTCCTATTAGTTTTTATTTACTTACTTATCTTTATTTATTAAGAATTCTTCATTAAAAAAAACAAATCAAAAGAAAAAGAAGAAGAAAGTGCAGGGAATTAAAAAAGAGAAGGGAAAACCCCTAAAGTTAAGAAATATAATGACCTTCTTCTAAAGGGATTGTTACAATCTTATAGACCCACCTTAGATATCCTTAGATATTACACAAGTGCTTTCAATTCCTCATTGCTGTGCATTTTCTTTAAGCTTTAGGGCAGGCCCATGGGCCTGATGCATTACGCACTGGCCACGCCCATGCCTGATTTAGCGAAGGGGGAAAAGGTCCTGATATGTCATGTGATGCTGCCATGACAATATGAGTTTGACACCCCTGCTTTAGGGCAACCAGAAAACATCCAGTGTACAGAAGAGAATAGTAGATTTTAAAATGTATAAAGTTGTTGTTGTTTAAAAGTATTTACTTATCAAATCTTGCTTTAGGAAGACTTTTTAAATGTGACACATCTACCCAACACAGAGATTTCTTTGCCACCTCATGATTCATTTTTTTTCCTGCATTTGCATGCTGCTAGTAAAAGCAAAACAAAATCTAACACTATTATTTCTTTATTTTTCTTTTAAAAAATAACTACAGTTTTCTGCTGACATATCTATAACACACAAATATGATTATTTGTTATAAGAATCAGACTTATCATAATGGATCTGGAAATCTGCATTAAAATAGTAAATGTAGAAGAGGAGCAGGCTAAGCTAGAGGGCAGGATAAAATGTGTCATCAGTTTGGAAACTTTATGTTCACACAAAAGTCCAGACTTCCATGAATTCCATTGACCCTTATCTAATGCCATTTCAGCTTTGACTGTTAGTTGGCCAGGTTCTTATGTATAGGTAACAATAATAAACTCTTCAGTGCTTTAAGCTTAGCAAGTGTTCCTGATTCTTTGTGCCTGTCAATAAATGATAAGAGAAATAAATAAAACAAAAAATGGATGAGGACATTCCTGTTTCTCTCAACAACATTTATTCTCTGTGTTGGGAGAAAATGCCAATTGCCTTGAAACTAAACCCAGGGCTCTCTGATTAATACAAGATCTTTAAATTCACATGCTAGCAAAATAATTCTTACTATAACATAGATGATAGCCCTATAAGGCAGGGATCCCCAACCTTTTCGACGCCGCGACCCGGTTCCGACATCAGCTGGGCGCTGTGACCGGTACAGTCGTAACAACTGGGCGCCGCCATCTTTTATGACGAAAAGGCGTCGGTGACGTCATCGGGCGCTGTTCGTCATAAAAAGATGGCGGCGCATAGCGCTTCTGGTGAGCTTTTTCGGCAGAAATGGCTTTCACCCGAAAAGCTCATCGAAAGCGCATGGCGCCGCCATCTTTTTATGACGAAACAGCGCTTCCGGTGAACTCTACCCGGAAGCGCTTTTTACCAAAAAGATGGCGGCGCCCAGCAACCAGCGCCCGAGTAAGGGTTGTTCCGCGGCCCGGTACCGGTCCGCGGACCGGCGGTTGGGGACCCCTGCTATAAGGGAAGGAAGATGCTAGATATTCGAATTTAGAAAAGGCTGATGAATTTGAAATATCATTGCTAATACATGCTGGATAATTGATATCAGGAATTGCTTCACTAATTATACAGTATAAAGCCCTGTGTATCAACCATGACTGGTGATGGGATGTTCTTAGGAATGTGGAGTCCCAGAATAGATCATTGTCCTCATGTGAAACTCATACACAAGGCAGGATACTTGATATGGTGAAACATAGTCTGGATTCCTAGGAGGGGGACCAAGGACCAAGGGACAGTTGAAGTTTTGATAGTTTGGTCAGAGAAATAGGGTCCAGATAACTCCTTCCTAGGACTTCTTGGAGTATATCAGTGGTGGCTAACCTTTTTGGGTCCCGTGCCAGCACCCAGAAGGCAATGCGCATGGGCCCCCATCTGTGCATGCACACAAGACCTCCCCCACATCCTTGCACATCTCTGTGCATACGTGCACATCTGCCACACCCCACGCCCCATGCGCATGCACTCCATGTACCCGACAATCAGCTGTCGGGCTGGCGGCACACATGCATGTGCAGTGGGGCTCTTCCAGGCGACCTCTCCTGTGCCAGCAGAATTGTCTCTGTGTGCCATTTATAGCATGTGTGCCATAGATTCACCATCACAGGAGTATATATTGAATAATGCAAGTACTTGTATTAGATTGGCAAGATTTCTGCCTATATGTGAGGAACACTAAAGGAAACTGCTTAGAAGTAACCTGGTGTGTCTTTCTTGATTTTTGGAGCCTGACACTACAGTGTCAAGGAAACCTAATGAAGCTTAGCTCCAGGTCATCAAGGGAGTGAGATGAGGCAATATAAATTGAATAAACAAACACACATACTCTATCCTTATTTATTCAAACTATATGTTGAATATATACAGAAGGAAGCTAGATTGGAAGATAATGTGTATCATTTCAAAATGGAAAGAGGGAAACTTGCACTAAGCTGATGACACCACTCAAATGACTGAAAATGCAAATGATCTGGAAGCTAAAATAATGAAAGTCAAAAGGTATAGTGAAAAAAATGGGATTAAAATTATAAACTAAGGACAATAGGTAGAGCAATACACCTTAGAACTGTCAATGAAGATATTGATGTGATGGTTAATTTATGCCCTTTAGACTTGACTATCAACAGTAGAGAAATGAGCAGTCAAGAAATATGCACTTAGTTAGGTAGTAATGAAGATTTTGGAAAAGATATTTAGCTGCTGTGATGTCTCTATGCATATAAATATTAGAATCATGCAGACAACTCTGCTACACCCAAAGAATGAAAAAAAGGACTTTGAAGATAGAGGATGTACAGAGCGCTACAGTTTGGGTTTGGTGTCTACCCAATAATTATTTTCTCTAAACAAGCTAGCATGTGAGTGCCAGGAGACCTTCTCCTCATAAGGCCTAATGTTTAGCTTTCTATCATTTTCTACTATTTTGTTTAGAAACTAAAGCAAAAAAAATGGGAAGGAAAGGAAAGTTTGTTTCCAGCCTATATCAGACGCTGTATATATTTGCTACCAAATTCAACTAGGCAACCAACACTGATTCTAGCTAGCTAAAATAGAGGAATTGATTTTGTGGCCAGAGCTTTATTTCCCCAAATATGTGCAGCAGAAAAGGTACAGATGTTCTTGAATGAAGCTTGACTTTTGATGACCACATATTTACAATTTCCTTGACAGGGTGTGTGAGATTATTTGCCATTGGCTTCTAGGGTATGATTTTACTTCTCAGTGAAGTGTATAGTCTTGGAATTCCCTGGTAGTCTGGCATCCAAATATTACCTAGGTCCATCCTGCTTTGCTTAGGGATCTAGATAGGCTTGGTGAAGTTCTTTCACTGGCTGAGACTCCAATAATCAAATACACTTCCATAATTATTATCATTGTTGTTGTCACTTTAATAATAGTGGAGAAAATACTAAAAGCAAAACTTTTCTGAGAACATGACTTTCACATTAACTATCTTGTTTATTCCATTCTGCCCAATGTCATTTTAAGTTTGCTTTTCTTATATCGTGATGGCAAATAAAACGGCTGAAATTGCTGGTTGCATTATCTTAGTAAACGAAGCAAAGTGCTAACAGAACAAGGCAGGAATGTTTTCAAAGACACAGTAAAATCCATGGTGCTTTTCTTATGTCAGTCTCGGAAGGGCAACCATAACCTGCTGTTTTGCATTTTTAGCAAGTTAAAAATAAATCTCATTCAAATTATTGAATGAATCACATTGAATCACATTAAATTGTAAAGCCAACCCAAGATCTATACTTAATACTATCTTTCAGGCCTGAGAGGATGAGAAAGACAAAAATCAGACTATGTTCACCTGAAGAAAAAATATGCCATAAATCCAGATGTCATAACATATCATCCTGTTCACATAGCTGAGAATGCCATGGTTTTACAGTTATACTGCTAATGAATCAAACTAATTGCTAGAAGAGTTGGCAGATTGACAGTGAAGTAATATTTCATGAGCTCTATGACATAATTCTCCAAATGATTTAGACAATATAAGATACCTTGGTGACAATTGCTTAAGAGTTATAATTTAATATGGGAGCCTAAAGCAATGTGCAGGATATATATTTGGAAAGCACATAATTAATCTTTTATCCACAGTGATCCAAAGGTCATCCACTTTCCATTGTTCACTTTCTCCAAGCCTACAGAATTAAATTCAGTTGACCTTGAAAGTTTCAGGATGTTGGCACCAAAACAATTGAATGAAAACTATGAAAAAATAAATCAATGTATTTCTCCCTTGTTCATTATGAATATTAAAAATAATGTTAATGCCTGTGTTCAACAGGGTAATATGAGTTGGTATTTTCAGCCTCTAGACTTACTCTTTTGTTCTGTCTTTAATTGTTCTTATTGAGCTATTGTTGTTTGTGACACTGGGATCAACCCGTCCTATTTAATGGAGAGCTTCACTAATAATGATGGATGGGATTTTTCAGGGAACAAATGTTTTCCCAGGCTATACTGCTATGGAGTGATATATGGTCTAGGTATTCATTACAATCATATACACCTCATAAGGTATCTGAGAAGATTACATATTTATTTATCTCAATGTTCATTAATAATTAAGGACAGCTGATGTTTTATTTTTGTTGTTGTTGTTGTTGTTGTTGTTGTTACTATTATTATTGGTGTATGGCATTGTTATAGTAGGCAGGAGACCACAAGGCTATTGCAGAGTAATAATTTGGCTTGGCAAGGTACCAGCCCTGTTACAAGACAAACTTGTGCACTTCCCAAAGTTTGCCACAAGAGGGCAAGCTGGCTTCACACTAGAGAGAAGGAGCAGCTCTTCCTGTAGTGTCACCCAAGGCCCCCCACTTCTCGGAGCTGCCTTGCAAATGGGAGCCATATCTGGGAAGGTTCAGAATCATCATGAACCTGCCTGCCTGCCCAGAGTACCAGCTCACCTCCCCACCAAACTGGTACCAGAGGTGGTATTCAGCAGGTTCTGACCAGTTCTGGAGAACCAGTAGCGGAAATTTTGAGTAGTTTGGAGAACTGGCAAATATCACTTCTGACTGGCCCTGCACCCATCTATTCTCTGCCTCCTGAGTCCCAGATGATCGTCTCGGTCTTCTTTTGTTGCCCTGCACAGGAGAACAGAGCTGGAAGGCAGGTTAGTGGGGTGGGAAGGGAATAGGATTTTGCAGTGTGGAAAGGGAATTTCACGAAGGCAGTAGTGTCACAAAAAAACAGGAAAAGCCCAAGGGGAACATCAGGTCAGCCAGAAAACAAACTTACATAGGAAAAGGAATCAAATAAAAAGTATTAAAGAATCCCTATAGACAAAAGCTAAGTAATTAAGAAAACTAGACAAATAGGAAAAGGAAACAAAAGATAATTTAGAAAACCCTTACAAACACAGGGCATACCAAATAAGCAAAACAAACAGACAAAAGACACAAAATATAAATTACAAAAGGGACAGACAGGAGATTGCCACAGAACAAATATGAAAAACTACCTTAAAGCTAAAAGAGATTACAGAAAACCAATAATACAATCTGGCCACCCCACGGAGTTTGCCGGAAATAGACAAACTCAAACAGGATTTGAAACATTAGGCACAAATACAAACACTCACACAAAATCAACTTACAAAGGGAGAAAAGGGTATAAAAAACCAGGGACTTACCATGGGAAGCTAGCTAGCCCAGGAACGCAGACTTCTCGCTGTTCTCCGCCTTCCTGAAAAATAAAAAGATCCAGCTTTCAAGCAGTTGTCCGTATCCTTGCGCCGGAGCTCTCCCAGCGGGAAAATCGAATCCTCGAAAGAAAGGCATTTTGACACCTTTCAACAGCAGTAACTTTCCCCTGCCATACCCACCAAGCCACGCCATGCCCAGCAAGCCACATCCGCAGAACCAGTAGTAAAATGTTTTGAATCTCACCACTGAGCAGTACCTATTATCTGCTTGCGTAGAATATTAGGTGGACAGAAGCTGAGGTGAGTGATAGGAGCCCACCTGCCACACAGTACTTGGGCTTGAACTTGTTGGACCTGAGACCATCCCGAGCATCATTAAACCATCGAACCACCATCCCTCTTTTTTATTTACTAATCACATTTATATGGCTGCCCATCTTTCAACAGTAAAAATCACAAATTGACGCATCTCAACTCAACAGTATTAAAGTCGTTCTTTGTGTGTAATACTCAATTGATTAAAAAAAAACCTAAACAAAACAAAAAAAAAAATCAATCACTTCCTAAAATGTATTTTAAAATCCAAGGAGAGTATTCCGGGGTGTATGTGTCAGAATGAGAAGACCTTTTCTTCCTTCTACAACATTTCTAAGAATGAGTAGGATGCAGACATACTCAAGGCAACTGCTGAGGAAGTTCATATCAAGGAAGAGAGCTCCTGAGATATGTTGGTCCTATTTTGTTTTGGATATTTGGTGCTATAAAGTCCAAGTGCAACCTGTTTATTTAGCCTCAGCAATAAAGCCTTCTAGAGTCAGCAAAACTACGCAAGTGGAGTTCTTGCCCCTATTGTTAAACTTGCCTAGGGATGAGTTGTTTTCAGAAAATGGACACAATACAATCAGGATTAAATATGCACTGTAATTGAAGAACAGTAGTAATTACAAACTGCTGATAATCTATGACTGATAAAGCAGTTCTTAACTAGATATCTTCCTTGGGTCCAAAATCCAATACCTTCTCTTTCTATGTTTCTGTCTCTGAAATCATCATTTCTCTTTGGATACTTACATATACAACATGCAGCAGTTGCTTGTTTACAGCCTCTGCATTCCTTTCTTTGGAATTGCTATCCATTAACAAAACACTAGCACCTATGGAGACAATTCTGAATACCATAGAACTGATGCTCGTTACAGATAATCCGCAACTTATACTCGTTTGTTTAGTGACCATTCAAAGTTAAAGTGACTCTGAAAAAAGTGACTTAAAATTGATTTTCACACTCATAACCCTCACAGTCTCTCTACTGTCTCATGTTCAAAATTTAAGTGCTTAGCAACCTGGCATGCATTACAGTGGGATCATATCCTAGAGAAGGGGTCTCCAACCTTGGAAATTTTAAGACTTGTGGATTTCAATTCCCAGAATTCCTCAGCCAGCTTTAAAACCCCAGTCCTAGAGTCCAATACACCTAGAGTACTGCATCCAGTTTTGGTCACCACATTATAAAAAATATGTTGACAACCTAGAAAAAGTACAGAGAAGAGCAACCAGGATGATTAGGGGACTGGAGAATAAGGCATATGAAGAACTGTTACAGGAACTGGGTTTGGCTAGTCTAGTGAAGAGAAGGACCAGGGGAGACATGATAGCGGTCTTCCAATATTTGAGGGGCTGCCACAGAGAGGAAGGGGTCAAGCTATTTTCTAAAGCACCCGAAGGCCAGACAAGGAATAATGCATGGAAACTGAACAAGGAGAGATTTAACCTGGAAATAAGGAGAAACTTTCTGACAGTGAGAACAATCAACCAATGGAACAGCTTGCCCTCGGAAGTTGTGGGAACGCCATCACTTGAGACCTTCGAGAAGAGATTGGACTGCAATTTGTCAGAAATGGTGTAGGGTCTCCCACTTGGGCAGGGGGTTGGACTAGATGACCTATAACGTCCCTTATCTATCTGCACACACACACACACACACACACACACACACACACACCAACTTGCTTAACAATGGAAATTCTGGTCCCATCTTTTTTTTAAAAAAAGAGAAATATATCTTTACATATTTTTGAAGTCTCCTGTTTACTTTTCTAGAGTTAGGAATTCATTCAGATCTAATATACATTGCTCAAAAAAATAAAGGGAACACTTAAACAACACTTCTGTGAAATCAAACTGTCCATTTAGATAGCAACACTGATTGACAATCAATTTCACATGCTGTTGTGCAAATGGAATAGACAACAGGTGGAAAGCATAGGCAGGTAGCAAGACATCCCCAAGAAAGGAGTGGTTCTGTAGGTGGTGACCACAGACCACTTCTCAGTTCCTATGCTTTCTGGCTGATGCTTTGGTCACTTTTGAATGCTGGCGGTGATTTCACTCTCGTGGTAACAGAAGACGGAGTCTACAACCCACACAAGTGGCTCAGGTAGTGCAGCTCATCCAGGACGGCACATCAATGCAAGCTGTGGCAAGAAGGTTTGCTGTGTCTGTCAGCGTAGTGTCCAGAGCATGGAGGCACTACCAGGAGACAGGCCAGTACATCAGGAGACATGGAAGAGGCCGTAGGAGGGCAACAACCCAGCATCAGGACCGCTACCTCCGCCTTTGTGCAAGGAGGGACAGGAGGAGCACTGCCAGAGCCCTGCAAAATGACCTCCAGAGGGCCACAAATGTGGATGTGGGTGCTCAAACAGTCAGAAACAGACTCCATGAGGGTGGTATGAGGGCCTGACGTCCACAGCTGGGGGTTGTGCTTACAGCTCAACACCGTGCAGGACATTTGGCATTTGCCGGAGAACACCAAGACTGGCAAATTCGCCACTGGTGCCCTGTGCTCTTCACAGATGAAAGCAGGTTCACACTGAGCACGTGACAGACGTGACAGGATCTGGAGACACCGTGGACAATGTTCTGCTGCCTGCAACATCCTCCAGCATGACCGGTTTGGCAGTGGGTCAGTAATGGTATGGGGTGGCATTTCTTTAGGGGGCTGAACAGCCCTCCATGTGCTCGCCAGAGGTAGCCTGACTGCCATTAGGTACCGAGATGAGAACCTCAGACCCCTTGTGAGACCATTTTCTGGTGCGGTTGGCCCTGGGATCCTCCTAATGCAAGACAATGCTAGACCTCATGTGGTTGGAGTGTGTCAGCAGTTCCTGCAAGATGAAGGCATTGATGCTATGGACTGGCCCGCCCATTCCCCAGATCTGAATCCAATTGAGCACATCTGGGACATCATGTCTCGCTCCATCCACCAACACCACATTGCACCACAGACTGTCCAGGAGTTGGGGGATGCTTTAGTCCAGGTGTGGGAGGAGATCCCTCAGGAGACCATCCGCCACCTCATCAGGAGTATGCCCAGGCATAGTAGAGAGGCCATACAGGCACGTGGAGGCCACACACACTACTGAGCTTCATTTTGACTTGTTTTCAGGACATTACATCAAAGTTGGATCAGCCTGTAGTGTTTTTTTCCACTTTAATTTTGAGTGTAACTCCAAATCCAGACCTCCATGGGTTGTTAAATTGGATTTCCATTGATAATTTTTGTGTGATGTTGTTGTCAGCACATTCAACTATGTAATGAACAAAGTATTTAATGAGAATATTTCATTCATTCAGATCTAGGATGTCTTATTTTTGTGTTCCCTTTATTTTTTTGAGCAGTGTACATCCCAAGCAAAAATATATGGAATGTTTTGCATACAAAGCATGTATTTTCTCATTGGAGTTTCCCAGTTCAAATGTTTAAATGCTGGTAACTGCAATCACTTTTTTTTTTAACTGTCCACTCCAACTTTGTGAGGGGAGGGATTCTTTTTCCCATGGATCATGGGGCCACTTTGTAAGTGGGGTGGGGAGGAGTTGATAATCCCAATTTATTATCATTTGCTTTGGAAAGATGGCATGCCTATTGCAGCAAATCTCAAAGGGAGACTACATTTTGCTGCAGCCCAAAGGAATAATGAAATAACATCACCGTCAGTGTAAACATGTGTTAAGTTGTCATGACAACCTCCATCCGTGAAGAACAAAAAAACCCAAAGGAAAAAAAAGGAGAAAATCTCAAAAAAAAAAAAAAAAAAGTTAGAAACAGAAATGGTCTTTTTCCATTAATTTAGACTGCATTTTATGGCCTGGGGCTCTAACAAGGAACATCACATTGGAGGTGGTTGTTGAATTAAGAGGCAATCCGACATCTACCCCCCCTCCCCCATGTATCCTGTTCCCTTCCTTTCCATTTTTTAACTAAATCTTGATGGGGAGCTCTGTTTTTATTCTTTTAAATAGCAATAGCACTTCAACTTATATACCGCTTCATAGTGCTTTACAGCCCTCTCTAAGTGATTTATAAAATCAGTGTATTGCCTCCAACAATCTGGGTCCTCATTTTACCAACCTCTGAAGGATGAGTTAATCTTGTGCTGGTCAGGGTCAAACTTCTGGCAGTCAGCAGAGTTAGTCTGCAATGCTGCCTTCTCACCACTGTGCCACCGTGGCGCCCTAAATTTTTTTAAATAGCAGTAAATCCTTAAAGTTATTTAAAATTGTTAGGCTTTTATTGTTTTAATTCTGCCCAGAGTCATTTGCTACAAGATGGGTGGCAAATAAATTCAATGAATCAATGAACTTTTGTTTTCCACTCAGTCCTTCTATAATTTCCATTCACAGTGATCCTTTAACATAAGTCACTGTAGCAGAACATATTGAGCTGAGCATCTCTGAAATATTAGCATCTTGGGCTTGGAGATTCAGGTCATACGTACACCTAGAAAATGTACCCTAGAACAGCAAAATAGTGGCAGACTATTATTTAGAGAGTGAAGTTTTGATTCATGTCAATTAGAAAGGGATGATGAAGAAATGTTTTGACCAAGTGCTTGTTACTGAGTGCCACTGAGAGGAATTCTGCATTTTATCTACTAGTTCTCATTCCATTTGATAAAAAAGAGAATTTCCATTTGAAATTTCTTTCAAAGATAAAAAGAACTTTGGCCAGATTTTTATGGGAGGAGTGTGATGTCCCTGCATTTATCTAGTTAACAAGCATTTGGAAGTCTGTCCTGCCCCTCTTTGCACAATTCTCTGTTCAATGATTTGCCTGTTGAAACAGATTTTCAAATTGAAACAGGGGCCTGTTTCAAAATAGGCAATCAGATTAGACCCAAGGAGAAATTCCCTAACAGTGAGAAGAATTAACCAGTGGAATGGCTTGCCTTCAGAAGTTATGGGTGGAGGCTTGTTGAAGACTTTAGGTCTTGGAGTCTTAGTGGATCACCAGCTAAATATGAGCCAGCAGTGTGCAGCAGCAGCCAAAAAAGCTAATGCAATCCTAAGTTGCATTAACAGAGGGATACAGTCAAGATCAAGGGAAGTACTAATACCACTCTATAAAGCCTTAGTAAGACCACACTTTTGTTCACCACATTATAAAAAAGATGTTGAGACTCTAGAAAAAGTGCAGACTAGAGCAACCAGGATGATTAGAGGACTGGAGACTAAAACATATGAAGAATGTTTACAGGAACTGGGCATGGCTAGTCTAATGAAAAGAAGGACCAGGGGAGACATGATAGCAGTCTTCCACTATTTGAGGGGCTGCCACAGAGAGGAAGGGATCAAGCTATTTTCTAAAGCACCCAAAGGCCAGACAAGGAATAATGGATGGAAACTGAACAAGGAGAGATTTAACCTGGAAATAAGGAGAAACTTTCTGACAGTGAGAACAATCAACCAATGGAACACCTTGCCCTCGGATGTTGTGGGAACGCTATCACTTGAGACTTTCAAGAAGAGATTGGATTCCCATCTGTCAGAAATGGTGTAGGGTCTCCCGCTTGGGCGGGGATTTGGACTAGATGATCTACAAGGTCCCTTCCAACTCTGATTATCTGTTATCTGTTAAGACACTGGACAACCACTTGTCTGGAATAGATCTCTTGCGTGAGATCTGTAGGGTATTGGACTAGAAGGACCTCCAAGGTCCATTCCAACTCTGTTATTCTGTTATTCTTATTCTGACTTTTAGGTATGATCTATTCAAGGTGTAAGCAGCTAGGGATCTTTTTACAACCTGTGGACTTCAACTCCCAGAATTCCTGAGCCAGCTCTCTAGCATGTTCATCTTTTCATTAAGCTCAGTGGCCTTTCAGGTTGACCAGGTAAACTTTTCTTTGGCCTTTACTCACATTCTCAGCAATTTGTTTCTTTAAAGTGGCCAGCTATAAACCTGAGCTCTCTTCTTTTTTGTGCTAATGAAAGGTTACACTTCCACGCTGTTTCACGCCAACACAAGTTCAGCACCACTCTCAGCACTGTAATTATAGGCTCCAGGAGATAACCTGTCAGGTGTTCTTAAGTCAAACTGTAAATTTCACATGATGGGGATGAATACTTACAGATTGGCCTTGGTAGTTTTATTTTCTTTTATCAGAGAGTGGGAAGGCTTAAAGCCTTAACATCAACAAGTTAAGTCCTGGATAGCTTAGGAGTCTATTGTATAACAACATTTTACATGTTATTTTATATTGTGTGACATCTCATTTGAAAGTTGCTCAGAGGTCAAAAACCTACAGAGAAAAGTACAATTTTATTGATTTGTTCCAATACACTAGTACAAGAACATTTTACCTGAGAATTCTGGGGTTTGAAGTCCAGCCATCTTAAAGCTGCCAATGTTGAAAAGGATGCCTACCAGAAGTGGGCAATTTGCAAGGACTTTAATGAATGCTTTAAGCGCTTGCAAAACTTATACTTATTTTTCCTTTTCCCTCAGGGCTTACACAGCACATATTATAAAAAAGGGACTTCAGGTGTATAAGTACAGTCACTGTCTTGACTTTTTGACCTGCCATGGACACCTTAATTTCCACATCTCCCAAACACCCCAAAAATTGGTTATATTGTGTAGTTAACAGGGGGTAGGCAGGGAAGTTTTACAACCACATATCACCCTTTCTGCTCCCCTAGTGACAGGAGGTCAGGCTGAAATGTTTCTTTCTTATTGTAAGCCTAGATGAACTTGAAAGCTGACATAATTTCTCATGAATTGAATTTAGGCAAGATTTCTTGGTACATTCATTTATTAACTAGTGGTTCAGTGCTGAAATGTCCATATCAGATATGTCGACTGTTTCAATGTGTCATTTAGAAATTAATTTTCATTTTCATTTCTTCTTTTACCATTTCCTCTATTTCTTTGCCTCCAAATTATAACAGTGACATAAAAATAAACAACTGTGTCTAGAAATACTCCGAAGATATAAACCTTATACAGTAAGTTTCTAGTCTGGGTTGATTTAACTGTCAAAAATCCATAGCAATTCTTTATTTAGTGTTATTCTTCTAAGAATTTTGTGTCTGTCTCCTAACTCCCAAAGCAATGGTGCTTATTCTCACTTGTTTTCCAACTCCTTTTGGCCTTCTATTTCCCACAATGCTTACAAGTAGCCCTCAACTTACAATAACAATTTGTATAGTGACCATTAAAAGTTCCAATGGCATTGGAAAATGTTACTTATACTGGTCCTTACAGTTACAACCAAGACAGCATTGCCATGTTCATGTGATCAAAATTCAAGTACTTGGCAAGCAGCTTGTATTTCTGACAGTTGCAACATTTTGGGGGAGCGGAGGTCATATGATTGCCAATTGCGACCTTCTTATATGGCTTCTGATAAGTAAATTCAATGTCAGCCTTGGAAGCCATATTTTACTTGGAAGCTTCGAGGGTGCCACATTTAGTGCCTGGGAATTTGGGAAGAGGGATTTCATAGCGAGGTGGAAGATTAGACTCAACAACATTCTTTCTCAGAAAGTCAAGGACATGTTATCCTGCACCTGGAGAGGAGTGTCTGGAGGAATGTCTCCAGTTGGGACAACATTTTGATTGGGCCATGTGATGGACCGGTTGGGTGCAGGAGATGGATCTTTGAATTTCTTTTGGAGAGGGAAAACCCAGAACTCTCAGATTTGGGTTTTCCCATATATGCCAATATGACAATTCTAATAAAATGGAACTTTGAGGAAATGCTTGTCTCAGAGTTTATTGGGTTGGAGTTGGTTAGTTGGAACACTGACAGTCAATGGGAGAAGCTGGGTTCTGTTAACAACTCTGTGATTCATTTAATAACTGTAGTATTTGATTAACAACCATGACAAAAAAGTCATAAAATCAGGAACAATTCTCTTTTTTTTAAAAAAAGATTTTATTATTTTCTATTGTTTACATTTTGTTAGCGCTTAATAAACATCGTGTTGTCTGGGTTATTCAATTTGCTTAACAATACAGATTACATTCTTAATCTTCACCTCCCAACCACTGGAACAGCTCTCTTTATAACTGCCTTGCTTATCAACAGAAATTCTGGTTTCACTTGTGGTCATAAGTCAAGAAATACCTGTTATATACTTTAGAAAACTGCTCTGTTCGTGTGATAAAGTAGTCGGAATCCAATGACAATGAAATTAAGATTCTAGAACTCTTCATCTGTTCAGCTAGGTTTTTTTTTATACCAGAATTTAATACTATTCTGTCTTTGCAAATGAGGATTCTTTACAAGTCCCTAAAAAAGTAACAATTTTTCATGATGCAAAAATATCACATTTCATTGAGTCAGGTAGGCCTTTTTTTAGACCAGCTGAATAGCTGGAACTTTTTAGAGTTTTCCAAAACTCCTGGATTTCATATGCTTTTCATAATGGATGGAAGGAGGGGAGATAAAAAAAGATGCTATTTTAGTTTTGTACTGTTTGATGTTTGTGCTTTTGCTGTACATGGCCCACAATCAATAAAAGTATGGCAGTTTACAAATATTTAAAATAAATTGTGTTAACCTTTAAAAAAATAGTAGACTAAATAATTGGATATGATTTAGAGAAATAACAGCAACAGGCAGAAATGATAAATCTAAATCTGCTACTTTCATTAAAAAGAAGGAGACTATAAAACAGGACTTGGTCACGCAGAATAGTTTTTGAAACCAATTTTAAAGCTAAAGGTACATTACAACTTAAGAACTATATGATTGGCAACTGTTGGCTTCCAAGTTCCAGGCATCATAAGCTGTTCAATGCCTTTATTATTGACAAATAGACAGAATGAAGGAAACTGTTGGCAGTAATTCTACAATAGCTGAGAATATTATAAATTTGTGTTCCTAGGTATGATGGCTACTCAAATAGGCATTTTAGGAGCACACAATTAACTCACTAGTTTTAACTGGAGAACCAACTGATACTTGCAGGTCAGTCTAATCTCATAAGAGAGGGATACCAAAGATGAGAGGGTTTTTTTCTGTCTAATTATCCTTTTGGTTGAGTGGAATGACATACAATTCTGGTTCACTTTCCCTTTCATTATATAAAGAATGTATATTAGCTGAAAAAAGATTTTATTATATTGTAGGAAGTTAGCACCCATCCCTCTCCTAGAAAATTGAAATATCCTAGGAAATATTAAAAAGGCAGAATATTTCCCCTAAAAAGAGTAGAAACTCAGAAGCAGAAACTCACCTCAGAAGTAGAAGCTCACCACCACCTTTGTTAATGGGTGGGCCATTAAGGCCTGGGCCAAAATACTTTACATAACAAAGATCTTCAGGTAAAGCTATAGCAATTGCCAAAAGCCTTTTTCAGTGCATCATCATCCAGCAAGGCTCAACCAAACCTAGAACTCAGGACAGCCTACAGAGTTACCCCTGCATGGCCCCATGGGAGTCTGACAACCAATCAGAAACAAGCTTCAATTCAAATCCCAACAAAGGTTATAAGACCCAGGCACTCTCAGCATATCAGTCCCTTTTTTCTTGATCTCTTCCTTCACCTTGAAGCATGTGATCATCCTTCCTTTTCACTCTGGAGCTCCAGGCCATGTGGTCCTGTGCACCATTAAACCTTCCAAACAGCCTCCACGTTTCCACTTGGAACTGAACCCAGAAGGATATTTCTTCCAACAACATAAACATTGCTCTGGTTTTCTCTCATATGCAGCCCAATGTGCTTCTTTTTATTCTAAGATATCATAGGAGAAATAAATGTGTCATTTATTAATTTTTAAGAAAATACACTACAATGTATTTAGCTGGACTGGCATAGTATACTCATACAAATCACTGTAGAAGAACAGATTTAACATAGGACAATCGAATCACATAGTAGCAAATGGCCAGTCAGTTGAAGAACTTCCAATGCTTGTCCCAAATTTTATTTCTAAACAAGGATTCCCTTTCTACATTAGGCATGTTTACACACACACACACATGTTTTCCCTTCTATATTAGTCATAATTCCATCAAAGAATACTGAAAATTGGATCCTGAAAACTATGTACAGTAGTCCTGTACAAGTATTTGCCATTCACCAGAGTTATACTGTGATGCACTGGTAGAATTCAAAAAATTTTCTTTGCAAACCGCCGATCCCTGCTGCGTTCGCTGCCAAGGTGCCCCCGATCTGCTTGGATCTGGGGGATATAGCTGCCCTGTAGAGGCAGCTGAAGACAGGGGGGATCCGGATAGGGGTTTGGGGGTGTCGCGGACCCCCTCCCCAGCCGGCAAAACCCCCTTTTCCCAAGGCAGAGGAGCGGCAGTCAGTAATGGCTGCCACAAAGAAACCTGCAGCCGGACAAGATTGTGCAGGAGGAAGAAAGTCGGAAGAGCTGTGAAAGTGGTTTTTGCCCGGGATAAAGCAAGAGAAAGTACCCTGGAATTTGAAAGTTGCTAAAGATAAATTGTTTCCAGAAAGAGTTACAAGCGGCGAATGGAATTTTAAAAGGGAAAGTTTTTTTTTCTTGCCTTTCACTCTCCTTCCTAATGTGACAGTGGATGGAACTATAAGAGAAATCGGAAAACCTGCATTGGAGGTAATTAAATGCTGAAGGGATAAGAATTTCTGAACATTTTAAAAAAAATCTTTTTTGCTGTGAGTGGGAAGGGAGAGGAAAGGGAAAAAAATTGGAGCAGAATTTGAAAATAAGGAGAAGATTGCCTAGAATTCTAAAGAGTTATTAAACATTAATAAGACTTCTAAAAGATATATTTTAAATGGAACTTTGTGATTAAATACTAACCCCAGAAAGAGAAAGTGAAGAAGGAGAAAGTACTTTAAAGAAACAGTTTATCTGGATTGCTTGGTGATTTTGGAACTTTTGAGAATTATCTTTGATTAAAAGCACTTGGGTGGTTGTTTGGAAAAACTTTTTCTCTCTATAATGGCATCACTTGTGGATGGATTGAAACTTGAATACCAAAAATATAAAAAGGAAGAGCAAGAAGGGAAGGATTCTCTTGGCACCCTTTTTCAATTTTTAGAAATGGCGGTTTGTACTTCTGAAAAGCTGACTGCGCAACAGGATGACTGGGATAAAGAAGAAGCCATTTTTGATGAACAAGTGACTTTAGTTGGGGAAAGAAAGGAGAATGAGAAAAAGGAAAGGGGACTTTAAGACTTGGAAAAACAACCAAAAAAGAGAAGAATAAGGTGAAAAGTGGATACCATGTTAGAAAACAACAGAAAGGAGGAAAACAGAACAAAAGGGAGGTGGAGAGAGAAGGGGGTAAAGAGGGCAAGAAGAAGAATAAGCAAGGGAGAAAGGAAGGGACGAGAAGCCTCAATGGTGGGGAGCAAGATGCAAAGAAACAAAAGTCTTTTAGAGATAATGGGTAAACTTTATTGAAAAAGGGATTCTAGAAAGGTACATAAGTTTGTATTTTTATATTTGTACTTAGAGATAATCTTGGAAAATTGGGAACAATATGTAATTTAAAATGTGATAAAATATTTAGTATAATTTAGTGAAATTTTTGTTAAGAAAAGGGGAACATTTTAATGAAATAATGATCTAAAATGGTTAATATTAATATTAAGGATTAGATTGTGTTATCCCAGTGAATTTTTTCGTGAAATGAGAGATTTGAAATAGGAGAAGGGGGAACATTTTAATGAAATAAGGATTTAAAATACGTGATGTGGGGGGGAAATAACTATGGAAAGTAGGTGTTCCCATAAAAGTATGATATTTAACTGAAAAGTAATGTGTTAAGTGTTTAAATGAATAAATGAATATTAATATTAATGAATAGATTTGTATTGACATTGATAATATTGTATAATTTTGTATTGTATAATTTAATACAATAATACAATACAATAATATTGTATAATTTTAGAATGTACCAAACAGAATCCCAATGTAAGCTATGTATTTTATATTAAGTATTATAAATGTAGGGGAAAGAGATAAAGGCGTCATACTCCAATTAGTGTACAGGAGAAGTTTTCTTTAAAGAAGAAAGATAAATGGATAGCTGGAAATAGAACAGACAAAGAATAAATAAATATTATGATTTGAATTGAGAAGAGATAAATAAAATAAAATTAAGAAAATTCTAAAGAGATGAGAAGCTATATAGAAAATTGAAAATGGTAATAAGATATGGAATGGTATACAAAATGAATATGAATTTGAATTTGTGTCTGTACGAAGAGTTGTAACCCGGGACTAAGCAGCTTTCAGAAAAGATGTTATTTATGTTTCTATGTTTTGTGTTTTTGTGAGTTTATGCCTGATTGAGCTAATAAAACTTTGGAGGAATGTTAGAAGAGGACAATTGAGAATAAAAGATAGAAGAGAATGAAGTAAGTCAGAAGGAAAAATAAGTATACTGAATAAAAACATATAAAATAGAATGAGGAACCTGGAAGGATATGTATGTGTTTATAAGGAGATGTGTCAATGATGTATAAAATGTTTTATTTGTTTAAAATTTACAAATAATTTTCAGAAAAGAGGTTTTATGTTCTTATGTTTCATGTCTTGTATGTCTTTAAAAATTAATAAAATCTGTTCAAAAAAAAAAAAAGAATTCAAATTTTTACTACTGGTTCTGTGGGCGTGGCTTGATGGGCATGGCAGGGAAAGGATACTGTAAAATCTCCAGTCAGAGGTAGTTTGCTGGTTCTCTGAACTACTCAAAAGTTCCGCTACCGGTTCTCCAGAACTGGTCAGAACCTGTTGAATACCACCTCTGGTGTGATGGAACTAAAATATTGCAAATGGTCAATCATTCATTTAGTGACCAGAGTTTCAACAGCACTGAAAAAGTGACTTACAACCAGTCCTCACGCTTATGACTCTCATAGCACCTCGATGGTCACAAGATCAAAATTCGGGTGCTTGGCAACTGGCATGTATTTATGATGGTGGCAAGCATCCTGAGATCATCACCATTTGCAACCTTCCCAGCAGGTTGCTAACAGCAGGTAATTTTGTATTAAAAAGAAAGTGGAAAGTATTAGGCTACTTCTCATTTGAAAAAAAAAAGGAACTTTTACATTTGAAAAAAGATATATTAGAGAAATTTAAATACTCAAGGACATTGCGGACCCGCCAGAGCGCGAGACAAACGCTGAAGAAAAAAGAAGAAGAAGAGAAATTTAAATGCATGCATAGCAGAGAAAGTTCCAAATAAGAAGAAAAGTAGATTTTTAAATACGATTAACTTCCTCCTCAAAACTACATTTTATTCCTACTCAAAAAAAAGAATCAGAATAATGCATTATATACCTAGTTTTAGAAATTCTGAGAAACGCATTCTCAGACAAAAATACCAACTGACTGCTTCTTAATGTGTTCAGAAGCACTAAACTATTACTCTTTAAAATGCTACAGAACATTTTTGACATTTTAAAATAATCAACCAAATAATATTTATTTAATGTATTAACTTGCCTCAATCTCAGACCACATACAAGAGGCAAGCAGACACAGCCAATGCAGTGTTCAAATAAATTCAATAAAGTCAAAAAGATAACCTTATATAATAATGATAATAACATTTCCACTGTTTGAAAGATAATGACAATGTCCATGGTTATGAAGTTAATTTTATCAGCCTAAACATTTTTATTTCTTCATTTCATTATAATTTTAGCCTTTTGAGGGCAAATGTTGATTTGTTCTCTAACTTCTTCAAAATATTGTTCTATGAATAAATTTTAGGAATGAATTCAGATCTTTCTGAGAAAACATATTTATAGCTAGCCTCAGTTCCTTCCAGGAAATAAACCAAATGTACAGAAGTGCAATAATAGGTACATTTGCTTCTGTTTACATAGCTTGAAGGCAATATATCCAAAGGATCCATAGTTTAGGGTTCATGAATTGATTTTGTGAAGCTCTTCTTGTTTCAGTTTTTTCAGGCTGAGTTGAACTGCATATCGTATTTTTTAAGATACTGTTGTGTAGAATACGCAGAACATTTTCTTCCAAAAACTTCAGGCTAGATTCTGGCAAGCCATTTTACTGATTTATTGTTCTAAATTTCCTGACAGTTAGAACATACAAGAAATCAGTGGGACCTGATTTGTCTTCAGGAGTTGTGGGTGCTCCATCACTGGAGTTTTGGTCACCGCACTATAAAAAAGATACTGAGACTTAGAAAAAGTGCAGAGAAGAGCAACCAGGATGGCTAGGGAGACTAGGGATGACTGGAGACTAAAACATATGAAGAAAGATTACAGGAACTGGGCATGGCTAGTCTAGTGAAGAGAAGGCCCAGGGGAGACATGATAGCAGTGTTCCAATATTTGAGGGTCTGCCACAGAGAGGAGGGGGTCAAGCTATTTTCCTTCATGCACCTGAAGGCCAGACAAGAAACAATGGATGGAAGCTGATCAAGGAGAGAACCAACCTAGAAAGAAGGAGAAATTTTCTGACAGTGAGAACAATCAACCAATGGAACAGCTTGCCTTCGGAAGTTGTGGGAGCTTCATCACTGGAGGCTTTCAAGAAGAGATTGGACTGCCATTTGTCAGAAATGGTGTAGGGACTCCTGCCTGGGCAGGGGGAGGGGGATTGGACTGGATGACTTAACAAGGTCACTTCCAACTCTGTTCATCTGTATCTGGAGATTTTAAAGAAGAGATCAGACAGTCACTTGTCTGAAATGAAATAGGATCTCCCGCTTGAGCAATGGGTTGGATTAGAAGACCTCCAAGAACCTTTTCAACTCTGTTATTCCATTATTCTGTTATATGGTCTTAAAGGTTCTTTGAAAATATTCTTAGTTACACCATTTTGCACTATTATTCAAAGATTTCCACATCCCTGCTTCACAGCTTTAACAACCTCCTGAACAATTTTCTACTTTTCTAAGTAGGCATGGTACCCTAATTTGAAAAGCTAGACCATGATGACCATGAGGAAATGTCAAGTTCACACCATTATTAAGCTACAGTGTAGAAAAAATTGGAACTAAACAAGATCTCCAGATCAGACATTATAAAACACAAGCAATGGTCCAAGGGATAAAACAGACTAATTTAAAAGTTATGAGAAGGTGAACTTGATAGGTGTTGGAAAAGAGATGATGTAAAACATAAAACTGTAAAAAATCTGGAGAAATGGATGTTTCCTATACCGTTATAAAAGAACAGTAATTCTTTCCCATCCACTTATTTCATAAAAATAATTAAGAATAGAATAGAATAGAATAGAATAGAATAGAATAGAATAGAATAGAATAGAATAGAATAGAATAGAATAGAATAGAATAGAATAGAATAGAATAGAATAGAATAGAATAGAATAGAATACTTTATTGGCCAAGTGTGATTGAACACACAAGGAATTTGTCTTGGTGTAAATACTCTCAGTATACATAAAGAAAAAATACATTCATCAAGAGTCAAGAATCATAAGGAACAACACTTAATAATAGTCATAGGGTACAATAAGCAATCAAACCATACTAGGAAACAGTCAATATAAATCGTAAGGATACAAGCGACAAAGTTACAGTCCTATAATCACAAGTGGGAGGGGATGGATGATAAGGAGTGATGAGAAGATTAACAGTAATAGTAGTGTACACTTTGTAAATAGTTGAACAGTGTTGAGGGAATTATTTGTATAGCAGAGTGATGGCTTTCGGGGGGAAACTGTTCTTGTGTCCAGTTGTTCTAGTTGAAGGTCTTCTGCCTTCATTCTAAGTAGACCACCATGACGCCAGACAATTTTATATTATAAAATCAAAGGAAATGTAGGCTCATCTTTGTTCACCAGTCTTGCTTCTAGAAGTTAGGAAAAGCAAGAATAATGACAGCTTTGGCGAAAAGCACCCTCTCCTTTGGCACAGCATTAATCATCTATAAATATCAGGTTTATAGAACTTTTTTCTTTGGAAACACACAGCTATTGAATCTCCATGCTTTGTTCTCTATGCTGGGTAAAATCATCCCTTTAAATTACTTCCTTTTGATGTGATAAACAATAACCAGAGAAGGTTGCAAAAGGAGGTAGCAAAGGGAACATCGTATGCCAACACAAAGCTTTTGAACCATTCTGGTTCTCTGGAGACGTTAAGTGGTAGTGAAAGATGTTTATAAAGCACAATCGTTCTACGGTTGGCACAAGGCAGACAAATCAGAAGACGGATAATCCAGAAATCTATTTTAAAGAAAAACTTCATAGCTTCGAGATTGTTGGAAGTTATAACCCACCACTCTAGTAGAAAAATGAAATATTTTAGGATATACTAAAAGGACAGAATATTTCCCCTAAAAGAGAAGTAGAAACTCAGAGAGGCAGAAACTCAAGCCCCCCCTACCCCACCTTTGCAAATGGGCCATTAGGGCCTGAGCCAGTCTATTCTACATAACAAAAGATAGGGTTAGCCCTCTACTCATCTCACAAATGGCATCTGGGAAGTTTACATCAGCCAGCACTCAAACAAGCCTGGACACAGACAAAGTCTACAAAGTTAGCTAAGACCCCCCACCCCTGGGAGTCTGACAGCCAATGAGATACATTTCTTACACAGGAACAGGAAACACTAAGGTGGGGCTCAACAGAGGGTATAAAACAATTGCACTCTCAGCATCTTGCCGCTTTGCCCTTTTTCTTTTCCTTCACGTAACATCTTGAAGCATGTGATTGTCCTTTTCACTTTGGAGCTCCAAGCCATGTGGTCCACCATTAAACCATCTTTCCAAACAGCCTCCATGTTTCCAGTGTCTTTTCCCCCACTTGGAACTGAACCCAGAAGGATATTCCTTCCAACAAAGCCATGCGTGATAGGAAATTCTGGGAATTACAGTTCCAAAACATTTGGAGAACATCTAGTTTGCAAAACACAACTACAACACTATAGGAAGTGTTTTATCTCAGCAGAACCTCTAGGAAAGTCAGAAAAAGACCACTCTTAGCTAGTACTGAAATGTGCTGAAAGTCTTAAGTTTTAAGTTAATTTGGAATCTTTCACTTGGATTAAACATTAATAATTTAATCACGGTGATCTCTGAAAATAAAAAAAAAACAGCTCCAAAAGAATGAAGCCAGTGAACCAATCAGATTGACTTTTTCACCGTGCTTTAATTTTAAAAAAGATCTGCAATGACCAAAAATCATGACTAAATATTGCAGCAGTTTTTGTCAGACAATGTATATAATTACCTTTGCTTATTCTGAAAAAACAATTATTAGCAAATAGTTTTTTTTTGCTGTAAAGGTTTCTGACAAATTGAAGGATTACACAATATCTTGAATCGAATGGGATTCAATACCAATTTAGTGAGTGCAGCCTCAAGCTTCTATATGTCTTGAGAATGAGACTTGAGACAGCAGTAAGAGATGAGTGTTTACATCTGAAATTGTTTTCAGAGTAGGCAAGGGTTCAGGTATTCATATATCAGATGTTCATATCTTGTGAGCTACTTTCCTTCATCCCCCAGCTCCAAAGAAACATCAGCAATCAGGCATTATTCAATAAAATTCATATTGTCTCATGCAATCATTTAATACAACCTTTTTACTTTGTCTTTTATATTTTTTTAAAGTAGTGATTTCCCATTGCAAGAAATGAGTTGGCCCCGTTGTTCAGCATACCTTCTGACCTCCGTTTTATCTGAAAGTAAACAGAGTATTTTAAGAGAAAGCTTTGCTCTCAGCCTCTACTCCATAAAGTAGGAACAGCCAGTTCTGACAGGTTCTGGAGTATTCAGCCAGTTCTGAGGTTCTGGAGAACTGGTAGCAGAAATTTTGAGTAGTTCGGAGAACCGGTAAATACCATGTCTGGTTGGCCTCGCTCCTATCTATTCACTGCCTCTCTGGTCCCAACTGATCAGGGTCCCAGGTGATCGTCTGGGTCTTCTTTTGTTGCCCTGCACAACAGAACGGAGCTGGAAAGTAGGTTAGTGAGGGGGGATGGAATGGGGATATTACAGTATCCTTCCCGTGGAGTGGGGTGGAAATGGGGATTTTACAGTATCCTTCCCCTGCCACACCCACCAAGCCACGCCACACCCACCAAGCTACGCCCATAGAACCGGTAGTAAAACTATTGAATACCACCACTGACTAAAGTTCCCTTCCAACTCTGTATTCTGTATTATCATGGGTTATAATTCTTAGAAGTCAAATGATAACCATTTATTCTATGATACAGTAAATGAAATGGAAGCCTCTGTCTTCTAGCTTCTATTAAGGTCCCAGTAAAATAATCTTAAGAAGGAATTTTCAATATAAAGCACCAAAGGTTGATCTAATTCAAAATTATATGGAATTAATGGAAAACAAATCCTTCATCAAGAGACCCTCTATCCAGAATATTTTTTTCTGAATGTTTTTGTTCCAAAAAAAAGTGTTTTCAGTTGGGTTGTATAAATATTTTGTGTATTGCTTCTGAATACCTTTGAGCTGATTTAGCCTTTTCTTCTAAAAAGCAGTTTTAATCTTTACCATTTTGTTATCTAGGGTCTACTCCTGTTTTTGTGGACATTTTTTAAAGCTCTACATTAGTTTCCTGTTTGCTTTCAATCATGTGCAAGAGCTTTTAAAACTTCAAGCAATTCAAGATTAGCAATATTTTCATCCTCTTTTAACAACCCCATAATCCCTTGTGGGGTGGAGCCTGGGCAACTGAATGGAGCTGAGTGTTTACTGGTCGGATGCCCTGCCTGTCGCCAATGCAGAGTTTTTTATTCACTGAGGTATATTCTCAGTGTGCCCAGAGAGAGAAATATCTGCCTGTACCTAGGATCGAACTCCCAGCCTCCTGTTTGTGAACTCCACGTCTAGGCCACTGCACCACTCAATTCAAGATTACCAATGGCATTTATGAATTTAAGAGAAATTGGGTATTGATATACTTTTAAAATATCTCAGGAGTGGAAGGCGCTAATTCAACGTCAGAGCCTCTGTTTTGTAACACTTGCTGAAAAAAAGTTTGATGAAAGGGAGATAAATTCTTTCTCTGATGATGTGCTTAATGACATCCATTCACTCACGTCATCTGTTTTCCAACTGTTTGTACAAAATGAGATGGAAACATTCAGAAGTGAACTGCAGATCAAGCAATTGCTATGAGAAACAAGAAGCTTGCGATTTTGCTGAATTCCCTGTTATCTTGCCTCAAAAGAAATAGGAATATTCCAAAAATGTTGTTGCTGTGAAACCTTTAAATAGCCACCTGCCACTTGGCAGACTGATCTCTGAAAGAATCCAATATTACAGTATGCACAACAGATGGACATCCAGCCTCTTCAAACACCTAAAGAAAGTCTACTTCTTTCCAAGACATTTTATTTTATTATTGAACAAATCTTAACCAGGATAAGTTTTTTTGTGTAATGCCCCCCCAAATTCATTTCCTTGTAATTTGAATCTTTTGGGGTGGGAAGGGGGCTCTTCTGAAAATAGCCATTCAGAAACACCTCCACAATAATACTTTTCTTGTATCTTTTCATTGATTTTTCTCATGCAAATGGTCTCAGCTGGATCCTCATCTCCAAATACTTAGATATCAATCACTTTTGTGCAAGACCTATTTTCAGATAGCAACTATGGTGAACTAATGCATCAAGTGTGAACCTTCCTGAGTTGGTCATATTTGGTGATGTTGTCTATGACTTAGTTGCAGATGACATTAAGCTGGCAGGAATAGTCAACACCCTAGAACAGAGGTCTCCAAGCTTGGCAACTTTAAGACTTGTGGACTTCAACTCCCAGAATTCTCCAGCCAGCATATCTAGCTGAGGAATTCTGGGAGTTGAAGTCCACAAGTCTTAAAGTTGCCACGTTTGGGGACTCCTGCGCTAGAAGACAAGCTCAGGATCCAACAAGATCTTGACAGACTTGAACAATGGGCCCAGTCAAACAAAATTAAATTTAATGTGCAGAAAAGCAAGGTTTTACACCTGGGCAGGAAAAACCAAAAGTACAAGTACAGATTGGGCAAAATCTGGCCCAAAAACAGTAACTGTGAGAGGGACCTTGGAGTCTTAGTGGGTGATCACTTAAACATTAGTATGTGGCAGCAGCCCAAAAAGCTAATACTATTATTGGTTGTATAAACAGAGGCATAGAATCAAAATCATGTGGAGTATTACTACTGCTTTACAGAGCCTTGGTGAGTCCATACCTGGAATACTGCAAGTAATTCCAGGTAAGCTGCATTTGCTTAACAACCACCTGATTCATTTAACAACTGCAGCTTAACAATCATGGCTAAATGGTCATAAAATCAAGTGTGCTTCACTTAACAGTTGCTTTGCTTATCAATGAAAATACTGGTCTTGATTGTGGTTATAAGTTGAGGACTATTCAGTGACAACTGGTGGACAATCACTTAAATATGAGCCAGCAGTATGATGCAGCCAGTCAAAAACGCCAATGCAATCTTAGGCTGCATTAACAGAGGGATAGAATGAAGATCTTGTGAACTGTTAGAACCATTTTATAATGCCTTAGTAAGACCACATTTAGAATATTGAACCCAGTTTTGGCCACCACATAACAAAAAGATGTTGAGACTTTGGAAAAAGTGTAGAGAAGAGCAACTAAGATGATTAAAAGCCTGGAGATTAAAACATATGAAGAACAAGTGTAGGATTTGGGTTTGGCTAGTCTAGAGAAAAGGATTAGTGTGGACATGATAGCAATATTCCAGTATTTGAGAGGCTGCCACAAAGAGGAGGGGGTCAACTTATTTTCCAAAGCACCAGAGGGCAGGACAAGAAACCATGGATGGAAACTAATCAAGGAGAGAAGCAACCTGGAATTGAGAAACTTCCTAAAAGTGAGGATGATTAACTAGTGAAACAGCTTGCTTTCAGACATTGTGGATGCTTCATCATTGGAGGTTTTTAAGAAGAGACTGGATAGTCACTTGTCTGAAATGGTACAGGATCTCCTGCTTGAGCTGGACTTGAAGACCTCAAAGGTCCCTTCCAGCTCTATTCTGATCTTGACTACCAAAAACACTTTAAAAAGAAAACTGCAACTGGATGCAAAATACTGTGGCCAGCTGCTAAGGAGTGAAAAGGACTGGAATCATATAAATTATCTGTAGCAGGCACAATTCAGTTTTAGTCCCCTGCATGAGGGACTCTCTCTCTCCAGCCAGGAACCTCCATCTTTTGAAACTTCTGAACTGCTATCTAACATAAAGCAGAGGCTCTTCTCCTTTGTTCCTCTGTGTGTATGTGTATGTGTGTGAGTGTGTGTGTACACACAGACACACACACAGAGACAGACACAGACACAGAGAGACACAGAGAGAGAGAAACCCCAAGAAGATGCTTTTACTTCCACTCTTCCAGTTTTAGGAGAAAATACACCTGTGCCAGAAAGCTTTGAATAAACTATTGTAATGATATTTTCCTGATACTGATTTTATTCTATTTTCAATTGTATTGATTTCATGGATATGCTTTTTTTGTTCTGTTTTTGCCTTTGCCTGCTTAGAAGTCAATCAAAATGCAAAGGCTAGGTACAAATTCAATAATAAATAGTTATAAATAAGATGCTTGTTTCAATTTATGGGCAGCCAGATTGAGAGAGACAAAAACACTTCGCTAAGTTACACATGGCTCAGACAGAGATAAATTTGTTGAACTTTCTTCCTCGTTGCCCTGTCACTGTGACATTATATTGTTGACAGATAAGGTTTTAGGTGATTACACTGGCAAGAGACACATTGGCGCAGATGGTAGAAGATGTTTTGATTTCTCCAGTGAATTGAGACCTAAGCATATTAAAGCTGAAGCAGTACGTATTACTTCAGGTACATTTTTCAGCATGTTTTCTACCTCCCAGGTTCAAAAAAGCAAGGCAAGTTGTTAATGAGCTGGAATGTAGAGGAAGAGGGGGGCGGGGATTCTCCTGGTTCAGCCTGATTCAGGCAAATCAGTTTGCTCTGACCATCAGCTGTTGGGCCCACCCATCCACCCAGGCTCTAGTCCAGGGGTGGGCAAACTACGGCCCGCGGGCCACATCCGGCCCGTTGGTCTTTTTAATCCGGCCCGCCGAAGATTGGTACAGAATTAAGGTTTGATGTGAATGATTGAATGATTGCATTCATTTGATTTTGACTTGTAATGACAGGCATTTTGACACCAGGTGGTGGCCCATCTGTCAAATTTTAAAAGTCAATGCGGCCCCCGAGCCAAAAAGTTTGCCCACCCCTGCTCTAGTCTGTGCTTTATTTCTGGGTTTTCCAGCTCAGCTGATTCACGCGGCACAGCAGATTGCCACGCATCAGCTGTTTTACAGAGGGCTTGCAGCAAAATATGAGTAGCAAATGCTGCACTCATGCATGCAAAGCACACATTTGGTGTGCACACATACACTCACCGAACCGGTTGTTACACCAATTGAATCCCACCCCTTGGTAGAGGTGTCATCCTTTAGAAACGCAATAGCAATAATAATTTCTGTTAATATAATCAAGGTTTTTTTTATGAGGTTAATTGATGGATGCTATCAGTTGCATTGTTTATCCTGATTCCAATGTTTTTAAAGCCCAGTGATTTCACTGGGATTCCTAGGTATGATATTAGCTTGAGTAGATCCATCTGCATTGCTTCAACAAAGAGTTAGTGCAATTTTATATATCCCTTTTTGCCCAGTTTTTTGCCCAATGCTCCTCAAAATACCATAGACAGTCAAGAAAACATTTTTTTCATTGAAAAGAAAACAACTCAGAGTTCTCACTGGAAGCATAAAACAATCTCAAATTATCACACTTTCAAATACATTAGACCAGGGGTGTCAAACTCAAGGGCCACCCTGGAAACAGCAAAGGACCAGCCTGCAATGCCTCTCCAGTGAAAATGCCCCCCCCAGCTCCATTTTTGCTGCCAGAGGGTTGCAGGAGGCTGTCCCAGCTGAAAATGGGGGCCGGGGGGGCATGCACAGCCCCCTGAACTCCATTTTTGCTGGCAGAGGACTAACAAAACAAACTAAAAACAAAACAAAAGGAGAAATGTTTGAGCAGCATGCAAGAAGGCACAATAAAGGAGAAAGGGAAGGAGGAAAAAGAGAGAAAGAAGGAAAGAAGGAAAGAGAAAGAAGGAAAGATGGGAAGATAGCAAGGAAGGAAAAATAAGGAAAGAGAAGAAGGAAGAAGAAAGGAGAAAGAAAAGGGAAGGAAAGGAAAGAGAAGGAAAGAAGGAAAGAAGGAAGGAAGGAAGGAAGGAAGGAAGGAAGGAAGGAAGGAAGGAAGGAAGGAAGGAAGGAAGGAAGGAAGGAAGGAAGGAAGGAAGGAAGGAAGGAGATTATAATGAGAATGAGTGAGCGTCTGAGGAAAGTCTTACTTTAGCACTTGGCCCCCAACATGAGTAACATCGAGTTGACCACACCCACCTTGGTCATGCCTGCCCTGACCACACCCACCCCAGCCTCCCTGAGGTCAAACACAACCTTGATGCAACCCTCAATGAAATCTAGTTTGACACCCCTTCATTAGACCTAGCCTTCTAGAGGAGGCTCAAATGTTGGGAAAGGAGGAAAGAAAGAGAAGAGGGTGGCCCAGATCAAAGTAGATACACTTAGTTACAGTGCCAATGGAGGCACTTTTGGAATAGTTGAAGGACCTGGTCATGGAGAAAATCTATGTGGTTGCTAAGAGTCAGTACATAATCAATCAATCTGCCCAATCAGACTTGTTTTCCATCTGATCTGTTATTATCTATTTATTTTAGATCTCAGACCAAAGTTGTTCTCCTCAACTGATTTCTAAGTTCTTTAGTTAGAAATTGAAGGAATTGAACATTTTTGCCTGATAAATGAATGGATTTAATACTTTGGCCAGGACAAACCTGCGTTTTGTACTAAAGTATAAATCTCTTTAACTTAACTTAAAATAATCATGTGTCCTTCAGACTGCCACAGTTTATAACTCAAGACTAAATGAATTCTAGTCCCATATTTGGCACAAATCCAGGAGAATGACTTTGGGTCATGTCTCTTTGAGCTCCAGGAAGAAATGTGTGTAGTTATGTGTAGTTACTGTAGTTAATAGGAAACAAGACCAGCCACCATAAACTATTATTGGCTAGACACCAGCCATAGCATAAAACAACTGAAAGAAGCCATGCAAGATTGAAAATGTAAAGAGACTCGATCCATAGAATTTCTAAGAATCAGAGTTGATTGAACATCAGAGTATCATCAGCAACATCATTGTACTTTTGTTCACACACAGTTCCAAACATTTTTAAAAAATAATTTCTGAAGTGTGCGTAGTTTAATGCTTATGTTTATGGCAGTGTTGGAGATCTTATTAGAGATAGTCAGAGTGGATAATGACAGCAAGGAACAATTCTATATGATTTTAAATTATTAAAATGTATTTGTATAAGGTTACAGTAAAACAAAAGAATTATGGGGAATATCTTTGTTTTCAAATGAAGAAATTATTTATAGCCTGTTCAAAACTATTGGGTCCATTCTTTCCTTTGTGCAATTGTGTAATGAGGAGAATGCCCCTTGGAAATAAATCTATCTAACATGAGTTAAACAAAAGCAAGCTTAATTTTAAAGAAAATCAAAGATACCAAACTAAATTTAGAGAAATATAAGCAGTGTTATTGGTGAACCACAAGATGGAGATGGTCCTCTATGATTAGTGAGCTCAATGAGGATCTCTGCTTCCAAATTAGATTTCAGCTCACAACAAATGAATAAGGAAAAAGTATATCTTCTGGAAAATAGTGTGAAAATTTCACAGAATGTCCTACTTTTATCAAGAAATAGGAACAAATTTTCTCTCAATTGCTTAGGGTAATTATCAGAATTGTTGTGGAGATGGTTCACCTCAATTTTTTCTCCACTTAAATACACTACATTCTTGCTCTAAATCACTAGATTTATCTATGAAATGGACAAAAAATATTTATTTATGAGAAGGGTTTCAGCAATTTCCTGAGCACACATGTGAAAGCCTACATTTGACAGATACAGTCTGAGATTTTGATTGCTATAGAGCAGGGGTGTCAAACTTAAGCTCCGGGGGCTGGATACTGCCTGCGGGTTGCTTAGATCTGGCCTGCGGAGTCACCCTGGAAACAGTGAAGGGTCCATGGTGCCTCTGCCAGCAAAAATGAAGCTTGGTAGGACCACATGCACTTCTCCCAAGCTCCGTTTTCACTGGCTGAAGGTTGTAGGAAGCCGTCGCAGCCAAAAAAGGAGCTTGGGAGCCTGTTTTCACTGGCAGAGCGCTGAGGCCACCACAGGTACCCCCAACATGAGCAACGTCAAGCTGGCCATGCCCACACTGGCCACGGCCCCCCTGCCCCCCAGTCAAACACAACCCTGATGCATCCCTCAATGAAATAGAGTTTGAAACCCCTGCTATAGTGCAGGAGTCTCCAACCTTGGCAACTTTAAGACTTGTGGACTTCAATTCCCAGAGTTCCTCAGCCAGCTCTTACACAGCAAAGCTGGCTGAGGAACTCTGGGAGTTGAAGTCCACAAGTCTTAAAGTTGCCAAGGTTGGAGACCCCTGCTATAGAGAATGCAGGGTTGGACATGCAGATAGCTAGTCACAGTACTTGGTGCTTTGCTTTTCCTAGTCCCAACACTTCTTCCCAAGTTTAGACAAAAATGAAAATACTTTACAAAGAACACATACCAGATATTTAGCTTTTGAACCACTAAACACAATAGTTTTCAAAAGCAAAGAGGTCTACTAGACCATTGTTGAGTTGTAATCTGGTGAATATGCAGTCTACATTTGTGTAATTATAAATTATTCCAGCTTAAAGGCCAGTATATTGGATAGCCTTTACATACAAATTTGATATTGAAGAAATGTTAGCACATCCTATGTTACTATAATAATTAACCAATTTCTATTCAACTGGAATAATCATAATATAATACAGCTACAAACATTTCTGAATATCCTTCCATCAATCAGTCATAGTCTCCTGTCCCAATTTTTAAACCATAAACTCTAGGAAAATCCTTGGGGAAAAAATAGGCTTTTCTGGTATTATAAATGCTTTAAAAAGATTTAAACTTCTGTTTCATCTCTACACTTCAAAGCCATGAGGCAAAATACACCAAAGAGCAACCTTCTTCCTTTGTAGCTTCTGAAAAGGTAATTTGAAAAGAGCACCCTTCTAATTATAGACCTGGGATTCCATCACAGTTTGTCATTTGCATTTTAAAACAATTTTAAGAGACAGGTGAAAGGTTCTGAAAGAAACATCATCAGGGAAATCAAAAGTAGCAAGCTCTTCAATAGCAACAGCCCTTGGAATTGTCATTCATATGACAACTGTCAAGCAACTAGGAAGCTGATTGGAGTTTTTTTTTTTTTTTAGTATTTATTTGATTTGTCAATCGCTTACAAGATACAGGTATAAGAATAAATATAGTTTTGAATACATGAGATAGATACTTATAAGAAAAATAAAAAGAAACAATAGGACAGGGATGGTAGGCACGATTGATGCACTTATGCACGCCCCCTACAGGCCTCTTAGGAAAGGGGTGAGGTCAATAGTAGACAGTCTAAGGTTAAAGTTTTTGGGGTTTGGGAAGAAACCACAGAGTTAGGTAGAGTATTCCAAACATTGACCACTCTGTTGCTGAAGTCGTATTTTCTGCAATCAAGTTTGGTGTGGTTAACCTTGAGTTTGTATCTATTGTGAGCTCTTGTATTGTTATGATTGAAGCTGAAGTATTCATTTGCAGTTAGGACATTGCAATGTATGATTTTATATACTATATTTACATGGGACCGGAGGCGGCGTAGTTCTAGGTTTTCTAGGTCTAGAGTTTCAAGTCTGGTGGCATAAGGTATTGTGCAATGAGTAGAGGAGTGGAGAACTCTTCTTGTGAAATATTTCTGGACTTTTTCAATTGTGTTAATATCAGATACATGATATGGTTTCCAGACTGATGAGCTGTATTTAAGTATAGGTCTAACAAATGTTTTGTATGCTCTAGTTAGTAGTGTGATATTACCAGAGAAGAAGCTACGTAGGATTAGATTAACAGCTCTTAATGCCTTTTTGGCTATGTACGAGGGCTATCCACAAAATAGATTAAGTTTTTGTCTGTAGCAAGAAGGGGTGGAGCTAGCGCGGCCATCTTTGGCCTGTGCGTCCGCTGCTCAGTCTGCATCTAGTCGTGCTAGTGGGAGGTTCGTATCGTTGCCCATTATTTCACAGCAAACGTTTGAAATGTGTGCTGCAATTGAAAATCCCTCTAGTTGTGAGGTGCAATCAGTGATAAGGTTTTTGTTGGCAAAAAACTATAAACCGATTGAAATTTTTCAGCAACTGTGTGAAGTGTACGGGGACAACATCATCACTGAAGGTGGAGTGTGCCAATGGTGCATTAAGTTTAAAAATGGCTGAACTATGGCACTCGAGAAGTCCTGAATGCTTTCAAGTGGGAGATTTTTCCTCATCCGCCCTACAGCCCCGATCTTGCACCAAGCGACTACCACTTGTTTCCGAGGATGAAGACCTGGCTTGGAACACAGCGCTTTGATGCCTGAGATTTGAGCCAGTCAGTCACACCCGCCCGCATTTCTGCGTTGTCGTCCAAAGCACTGCGTTTTGATGGCTTTCTTTGTAAATCTGATGTGAACTTCTTTTGGTAAGCTATTTCTCATTGCATATCTTGTGAAGACTCGATAGACCTCATCTATTCCATCCATCATCTTCTTTTCAGTTATTTCCAAAGCTTCAGCCAATATTTCTATCGTTATCTCAGCTAGAATTTGTCCCTTTTCTTCCTTTATGTTTTGGAATCTAAAATTCTGATCTGTCCATCTCCCATCGCAGCATACCACTTTTATCCTGTTCAACCACAGTTAATCTGTTATCAATATCTCCAATCTTCTTGTCTCTTTGTTTATCTTCTTCTTCAATTTTTTGGAGTCTCTCATCATACTTCATCATCATTTGGTGGATGTTCTCCACCTTTTCATTGGTTTTCCCTGTTCTTTGTTCAATGTTCTCTGTTCTCTTTTCAATATTCTCTGTTCTTGTTTGAATATTTTGAATTCCTTGCATAATCATCTGCAGGGTCACTTTTTCTTTTTCTTTTTCTTACCGTAACATTGTCTGTATTGAACGTTGTCCTCCAGATGGTGGAGAGGAAGTAGTAGTAGTTGAGGAACCAGGGGCTGTTAATTTCCTACTCATTTCAAGCAATTCAAAATCTTCAGGTTCTTCTAGACCTTAATCCAATTGTGAAAACCAATTGCAATTCCAAATAAAAAATAGTAGGAAAAAAGAAGCCAAATAGTAATAATAATAAAAAAAGAAAAAAATTATTCAGGTTCTTGTATACCTTAATCCAATCAATTGGTTAGATAGCAGTAAAAATTCAAAAATGAAGGAAAAGACCATAAACACACACAAAAAAGAAGAAGTTGTAAAATCCTAAAAAAGGCGGAAAAGTGAAAAATAAAAGGTTAAAAAAGAGAAAGGGAAAATTCTTCGGGTTCTTCAAAACCTTAATCCGAGTAGCAAGTCTCAAATATAAAAGGATGTATAAGAAAAAAAAAAGGCTTGTAAAGCAAGAAGAAAAATAAACAAAAGAAAAAAGAAAAAAAACCAATATGGAAGGTAAATGGAAAGACAAAAACACCAGGGAGGGGAGGGGGAAAAAAAGACTACTCCCTTAAAAAGAAAAGGAAAAAAATGATTAATACAAAGGCTTTTCCTTTAAAATAAAAGGCAAGCGTAGAAATTTAACTTCCAAAGACAAGAAAAAAAAAAAACAAAGAAAAGTTCCAAAGGGCCAAAAATCCAAATAGCTATTACAAAAAGTAAACTGATGAGGAGGGGTAGTGCAGCTTAGAAAAAATAAAAAGAGCACACTGCACTTTGTTTAACTATCCAAGGCTCTTGTTATAACTCTCTTCTCCAGAGACTTATCACCTTTTCTTTTCCTATAAGCTTCAACACCAGCTGTTGATAGAAACCCAGAAGAGCACCTGCAATAATACTCTCCCATGCTCTTCCCTCTATCTTATCAAATAGCAATGTCCTTGAAAAGAAGTCTCAGTTCTTTCTCAGCTTTGTCTGGTCAAAAGAAAAATAGAATATTTCCAAGCCTCTAGTTGGCAGTGTTACAAAGTTTCTTTTGCTTTCACTTTCCCCCTCCTTTTCCAAGCAAAATATAATAAGAATTAATTAAAAAAGAAAAATATATTTTAAAAAAATAACTAAAAGAGAGTCTCTAGCCTAAAATATTATAACATCAAAAAGGAGAAAAAGAATAGATAAAAAAAGAGAAAAAACCAGTCCAGATTCAAAATATAAGATTGCATATAGAAAATCCAGCAATGAGAAGAAAAAAAATATTACTTTAACATTCCTGTTTAAAATCGCCGCTTAGTCATTTCTGTCAAAACTTTTACAGATTCTTTTTTTTCCTTAGGGTGTCCTTTCAAATGTTAAAATAAAGGAAAAAATTCTCACCAAACCGGCACACTCTCTCTTTCCATTCTCTTTCGTTTCGGAGCTGTCCCAACTTCAGCAGCTTTAATGGTTGCCTCTTTGCCGCTGGCAAAAAGAGCTTCTCCTGGATCTACCAGGGACTTTGCAGTATCCCTGGGATCGGCAGGATGCGCTCTTTACTTTCACCATCTCTTCGGGATGGTTTAGATCCGATTGGACAGTCCAGGAGCAAAGATATCGGCAGCAATCTCAGACCTCCAAGATCGCATGCCGTATTGTCGCAACACCAGCTCCGCCCTCCAATCCCTCAATTTATTAACTTTTATTGTAAGGCTTAGTAGTCTATTTCTTTAGCATGTCTTTTTATCTAACCATTGATAAAATAAATCCCATATCATATAAAATTGTTTATCCTCTTGTTCTCTAATTTCAAATGTCAATTTACTCATTTCGGCACAGTCCATGATTTTCTTAATAATTTCCTCCTGCATAGGTATTTTTGCATTTTTCCAGTTCTTAGCAAATACAATTCTAGCCACTGTTAAAACATTTACAATCAAATATTTCAATTCTTTACAATATATTTCCGGTATAATTCCCAATAAAAATATCTCAGGTTTAAAGTCTGTGTGTTGTTTTGTCATTTTTTCCAACCATGTGTGGATTATAGTCCAATATCGTTTTGCATCTGAGCATGTCCACCACATGTGGTAATATGAACCAGGTATCTGACGACATTTCCAACATTTATCCGATTTATCTTTGAACATCCTAGCAATTTTCGTCGGGTGTAAGTGCCACCTGTAAGACATCTTATACAAATTTTCTTTATATTCAGTTGACATTGTCATTTTATAATTTTGACACCACACTTTTTGCCATTTATCTAAGTCAATCCCATATCCAAAATTTTCCCCCCACACAATCATTGTTTCTTTTACTTGTTCTTCCTCTAATTTAAACTCTAGGAAATGTCCATAAAGTTTTTTTATTACTTTTTCATATTACCTGTCAAAATTTTATCTAAATCAGTCAACTTGTCATAGATACCTTCTGTTTTAACATCTTTATCAAATCTAGATTGTATTTGCAAACATGAAAACCAATTCATTTTTACACCTTGTTCTTCCAACGCTTGCATAGATTTAAGTTCACCCTTTTCATTCAATATCTCACCATATCAAACTGTTTGTTCCTTTTTATATATTATTGGATAGGAAAAAGCTTCAATAGTAGATAACCATAGTGGAATTTGTAAATAATATTGCTTTTTTGTCTTCTCCCAGTTTAAAAACAATGCTTCTCGAATATAATGTCTTCTAAAATACCCCTGCATTTTAGTTCCCTTATACCAGAGGAAGGTGTGCCACCCTAACAGCAAGTCATGTCCTTCTAAATTCAAAAGTCTAGTATTCCTTAATGTTATCCACTCCTTTACCCACATCAGACTCGTCACTTGGTAGTATAATTCCCAATTGGGCAAAGCAAATCCTCCTCTTATTCTTGCATCTTGTAACAATTAAAGTTTTATTCTTGCTTTCTTCCCCGGGTAAATGTATTTTAGCACTATTTTATTTAAATCTTCAAAAAATTCTTTCCCTAATCTGATTGAAATTGTCTGGAATAAGTATAAGATTCTGGGCAATACATTCATCTTAATTGTAGATATTCTCCCAATCAGTGATAATTGTAAATTTTCCCATTTTATCAAATCTGTCACAATCTGTTGTTTAAGTTTGAGATAATTGTCCTCCTTAAGTGTGCTACATCTTGGTGTTATATGTATCCCTAAATACTTTACCTTGTTTGTGACCTGGATACCCAAAACTTCCTCCAATTCTTTCTCTCGTCTTACTAACATGTTCTTTGCTAAAATCTTTGTTTTATCTTTATTTTCAAACCTGCTACTTTCCAATACTCTTCTATCTTTTCTATCAGTTTAGGTGCAGACTCCAATGGATCCTCTAATATAAATACCAGGTCATCTGCAAAAGCTTGTAATTTATACTCTTCTTTTTTAATTTTCATTCCTCTTATTTCTTTTTCTTCTCTGATATTCCTATTCAGCACTTCCAGTGTTAACACAAACAACAGAGGTGACAGTGGACAGCCTTGTCTGGTCCCTTTTCTTATATCTATAAAGTCTGTTAATTCTATATTTATCATAACCTTTGCAGTTTGTTTATGATATATTGTTTTGATGGTTTGAGTAAATTTTTTACCAAAGCCCATTTGGTCCAATTGTAACAGCATAAAATGCCAATTCACATTATCAAAGGCTTTTTCTGCATCTATAAACATCAGAGCCATTTGTTTTTCAGGATGTGCCTCATAGTATTCCAGTGTATCTAAAATTATTCTCATATAATCTTTAATCTGTCTCTTCGGCAGAAATCCATTTTGATCAGGATGAATAAAATTGTTTAAATATCTTTTCAGTCTTTCTGCCAGAATTGAAGCAAAAATTTTATAATCTGAATTTAATAGTGATATAGGTCTGTAATTTTTAACTTGCTGTGGGTCTGTGACCTCCTTCGGTACAAGTGTTATATATGCTTCTGACCATGTTTCGGGTATTCTCTTATTTGTCATAACTTCATTCATAATTTCTAATAAGTGAAGATTCAATGTTTCCTGGAATGTCTTATAAAATTACACTGGCAAACTGTCCGGATCTGGTGCTTTCCCAATGTTTTGCTTTTTTAAAGCTTCTGTTAATTCCATCATTGTTATATTACTTTCTAACATTGTTTCAATATCTTTGGGTATCTGGGGCAAATTTGCTTCCTGTAAGTATTATTGAATTCTTTCTTCCTGAACATTCTCTTGATGGTACAGTTTTCCATAGTAATCCTGAATAATTTTTTTCTTCTCTGCATTTCCATAGCATACATGTCCTTGTTCATTTATCAATTGATTTATTCTTCTCGAGTCTCTTTCCTTTCTCAATTTATATGCTAGCCATCTGCCTGGTTTATTTGCATCTTCAAAATAATTCTGCTTAGCATTTCTAATTTTTTGTGCTATTTCTTCTTTTTCCATTAGCCCCATTTTATGCTTAGTTATGTCCATTTTAATTTTAATGTCCTTTTTTTGTGGAAATTTCTATAATTCTTTTCCCAACTTCTTGTAGTCATCTTCCAATATTTTTTTAAAAAAATTCTGTTTTATATTTATTTTCCTTGTATAGTCCATTATCAAACCTCTTGTATTAGCCTTCATCGTGTACCAGAGGTTCTGTAATGATGTATCCTCTTTTGTATTTTCTTTAAAGAAAAAAGTCAATTCTCTCTCAATTTTCTGTTTAAAGTCTTTTTCCTTTAATATCGTATTATTTAAAGTCCATCTAGATCTTTTTTGTCCTTTCCATACAAGTGTTATTGGATTGTGATCTGCCCAGGTACTTGCTTCTATTTCAATCTCTTGTATGTTAGAAAGCAATTCTGTTGACATCCATATCATATCTATTCTAGACCACGATCCATGTCTATTTGAATAAAAGGTATATTGTTTATTTTCTGCATTTCTCTCTCTCCATGCATCTTTTAAGTTTATCTCATCTACCATTCGAAAGAAGGATTTTGGCAATGTCTTTGTAGTTTTCTTTGCTGTTTTTTGTGTGTTATAATACCAATTTGTTATTTATTATTCCATTAAAATCTCCCATCAGACAGATATTAGCATAGTCCAGTTCGATTATTTTCTTATGTAATTTCCTGTAAAAATCTTCTTGATTATCATTTGGAGCATAAATTGCTATTAAAAGTGTCTTTAGATTATTGTCCGTTATCTCCACCATCAAAATCCTTCCATCAACATCTATATATATTTGTCCCACAGGGATTGTATCTCTAATGTATAACTCCACTCCTCTCTTTTTACAATGTGTTAACGGTGTAAATAATTTCCCTAATTTTTGTTGTTTCAATATATAATCATGTTGTTTTTAAATATGTACTTCTTGTAGGCAGATTATATCAAATTTTAATTTCTCTAATTTATGAAATACTTTTCTTCTTTTAATAGCTGAATTAAGCCCATTTATATTAATTGTAATCAATTTTTTTCTCATCCATTTTAGACTTTGTAAGAAGGACTTGTTGCTCTAGTAGATCTTGGTTCTTGTTGTTTTCTGGGTACACCACCTACGGCTCCTTCCTCTTTTTCAATTGCTGCTGTACATTCCTTTTGAAATTCAATTAATGACTCTTCTTTTCTTGTATCTTCCTCCCTTCCTCTAAAATATTCCAGATAGAATAACTCTGCTTTTTCAACTGTATCAATTCTGTGTCTTTGTTCTTGCCAGGTAAACATGAGACCTTCGGGTATCAGCCATTTGTAATTTATTCCTCTCTTAAGTTACTCTTTGGTCAAAAATAAATATTCTCTTCTTATCTCTCTCACTCTTCTCAGTACCTGTTTCAGTATCACTATTTCTTTATCTTTGTACTTTAGTGTTTTTTCTCTTGCAGCCTGCAGTATTTGTGATTTTATTATTTTCTTAGTAAATCTGATATGAACTTCTCTTGGCAGTTTATTTCTCATCGCATATCTTGTATAAACACGAAAAACCTCGTCCATTCCATCTGTCATCTTCTCTTTAGTTACCTCTAATGCTTCTGCCAGAATTTCTGTCATCATTTCAGCAAGGTTTTCACCCTTTTCTTCTTCTATATTTTGAAATCTAAGATAGAATTCTGATCTATCAATTTCCCATCCCAATGATTGCAGAGATCTGCCCTTATCTCTTTCCACTTCACTCAATTGGGTATCCATATCTCCAATCTTCTTATCTCTTTGTACATCTTGTTCTTCAATTTTCTTCATTCTGTCCTCATATTGCATCATCATCTGTTGAATATTTTCTATTTTTTCATCCGTCTTTTCTGTTCTTTGCTCAATATTCTCCATTCTCTTTTCAATATTATCTGTTTTTACTTGTATCTTTTGAATTCCTTGCATAATCATCTGCAATGTCACTTCTTTCTCCTTCTTTTGTTGTAACATCACCTGTATTGAACATTGTCCTCCAGATGGTGAGGAAGAAGAAGTCGGGATTGAAGAAGCTGAGGCTGGTATTTTTCTGCTCATCTTGAAGTGCAATAGAAAAATTGAATAGAAAAAGCAAGAGCAGCCAATTGCCACTCCAGTAAAAAGAAAAAGAAAAAGGAAAAAGAAAAAATAATTAAAAATAAAAGAGGGAAGGGAAAAATCTTCAGGCACTTGAATACCTTAATCCAATTGGTTCCAATTATGTAGGAAAAAAGGAAAAAATATAAAACGAAAAAAGGATGAAAAAATAAAAAAATTAAGAAAAGATTTAAAAAGACAGAAATCTGTATATTCCCCTTGCCGAAAAGGTAAAACAAAGGGAGGGGGGGAGTAGTCTTATTCTTGCATAAGTCCAAATATAAAAATCCAACAGGGGGGATAGAAAAAAAGGGAAAGAGAAAATGCAATTCTGTCAACAAGCAAAGCACTGCCACTATATGTTCAAGGCTCTTTACTAAATCAAAAAACAAAATTTCCATTTCTCTTTTCAAGGTCACTTCAATCTTCTTTCTTCAATTTCAAATCCAGACTCCAGCTATCAGTAGTTCCACAGAAGAGCATCTGCAAACAATCTGCATGCTCTTCCCACTATTTTTCAATGCACAGAGTCCTTGAATGTAACAGCAAATGTATCAACAAGAAAGAAAGAAAGGAAAACCTCCAGGTGGCAGCGCTACTCCAAGCCTCCAGGTGGCAGAGCTACTTATTTTCCTTTCCTTTCTCTTCCCTCTAATATTAAAATCAGGAATAATACAAAATATAAAGAATCTAAAATTATTAAAATGAAAAAGCAAGAGAATAAAAAACTTTTCCAAAGAGTTATTTTGAAGGGAAAAGATAAAAATTAAAAAGGAAAGACCAGTCCAGTTTAAAAGTTAAAAAGTTTTAACAAAATCCAAAGTTCCAATAAAAAGAAAAAAAAACCTTCAGGTTTAATTTGTGCTTAATCTCGCCGCTTGAGCACTTTTATCTTCACTTTTAAATTTAATTTGTAGTCTTTTAGGGTGTTCTCTCCAGAAAAAAATGAGTAGAAAATTATCTCACCAAACTGATACACTTTCTTTCCAGCTTTCTTTCGTTCCGGAGCTGTCCCAGCTTCAGCAGCTTTCATGGCTGCCTCTCCACTGCAGGAAAAAAGGACTTCTCCTGGATCTACCAGGGACTTTGTGATGTCCCTGGGATCAACAGGATGTGCCCTCCTCTGTCACCGTCTCTATGGGATGGTTTAGGTTCGTTGGGACCATCCTGCAATGGAGATATCAGCAGCGATCTTAGAGTTTAAAGATCACATGCTGTATCGCTGCGACGCAAGCTCTGCCCTCCCCTGCAACAACTCTTATATTTATGTTATAGGTCCAAAATATTTAAGCTTTAGCTTTGTTATGAATGCCTCCAATGAACAGTCTAGACCAGGCTTGTCCAACCCGCGGCCCGCGGGCCGCATGTGGCCCAGGTCGGCTCGTAATGCGGTCCAGTGCAATTTTTTATTTTTTAAGAAATTCCAAAGTTTCAAGTTACACTGCCGGCGCTTGCGGCCGGAATGTGGCCGGGGCACGTCACAACGGTGACACCAGCGCGCTTCACCCGCCCCATCCATTATATTAGCTCTGAGAGGCCACATCTTGCGGCCTGTGCTGAGTATGGGTGAGCGCGTCACAAAAGTGACGCCAGCACGCCAGCTTCACATGCCCCCCGTCTATTTTAGAAGCTCCGACAGGCCGCATCTTACGGCCTGTGCGGAGTGTAGATGAGCCGGTTGAACTGTATTGCGCTGTGGCCATCACTGTCGTGCAGCACTCCCCCACTGTTGTGCAGGGTCGGACTGGCCCACCGGGGACCTAATGAAACACCCGGTGGGCTCCGACCTGCAATAAATTAGCTCATTTTTGCCGTGATTGATAGCGGCTTTTAACTGCTGCGTAGGCCGCCATCTCTCTGCAGGATTTATTATTCCCAGTATACAATGTCTGCAGGATTTATTATTCCCAGTATACAATGTCCCAGGATTTATTATTCCCAGTATACAATGTCTGCAGGATTTTATATTCCCAGTATACAATGTCTGCAGCCCTGTTCCTCCTCTGTCTCCTCTGCAATGTTGTGGCCCTTATACCCCATTACTGTCTTACCTTGTACAATGTATCGTTACTGTTATTTTATTTTATGTGCAGCCCAAACCAAATTTTCATCTTCTAATGTGGCCCAGGGAAGGTGAAAGGTTGGACACCCTTGGTCTAGACTGATGTCAATGATGTCAATTAGAAACCTATAGCCTTGGTTATAAATATCACTGATATCAATTTGATGTCTCCACACATTAATATTCTGTCTAGACTTGTAGTCTTTCTCCCAAGTGGTGAAGGTCTATTTCATAGCTACAGTGAAGTTTTGAGCCTAGGAAGATAAAGTCATTTTACTTACATATTCACTTGCAAACTTATCGTGAAGGAAATCCCATCAGTCAGACTTAACGGTTGGGATTATATATTGAGCTAAGCCTTTGTTTGTTTGTTTTGGATATAATCTGTAAAATAAACCCAATGTAGGGGGTTCAGATTACATTTGGATTACATTTTAAACCACAATTCGACAAACCACAAAATATGAGCCCAGCCAATAGAACTGATTCCTGGGCTGATATAGAGTAGATATAGATAATTCTTCTAATTACCTTGCTGATATTCTTGAAACTTTAGAAAAGAGATATGTTGAATGAACTATTGTTGCATAGTCTGGGTGAAGTTTTCTTAATTTGTATTAAATTTAGCAGATATCATAGAAAATAACAAGGTAGGGCTTATGTGATTTTTAAGAGCCAAGTTTGGTCTAGTAGTTAAGGCTAGAAAAAGGGAGACACGAAATTCTAGTCCTGTCTTAGCCATGAAAGCCAGATGAGTGATCTTGGATCAGTCACTCTCTCTTAGCCCAACTCACCTCACAGCATTGTTGTTATGGGGAAAATAAGAAGATGACAGTGTGTTAGATGTTTACCACCTTGAGTTATTTGTAAAAATAATCAGGCGGAGTACACATAAATTCATCCCTGAACTAAACAAACCATATGCAGAGGTGGGCTTCAAAAAATTTAGCAATGAGTTCTCTGCCCTGTTGCTGACTGGGCGTGGCCATGGTGGGTGTGGCCTAGTTGGCCTCCTGCACCACGGCTGGGGAGAGGGGCATTTTTGCCCTCTAGAGGCTTTTCCCGAGCCTCCAAGAGGGCAAAAATGGCCTACCTGGGTTATGGAGGCTCTCTGGAAGCTGGAAATGGGCCCATTTCTGGCCTTCCTGAATTTCCAGAAAGCCTGTTTTTTGCCCTCCTTGAGCCTCCGTGCAGAAAAAGAATACATGGCATATTGATGAGCCTATAATTAAAGGAGCAGTTTAACTGCGTGTTTGTCTGATTTTGAAAATGGCAGTACATTTTCTTTTTTAGTTGCAGAAGCTGTAATTACATTTCACCATGAATTGTACATGAGATAATATTCTGTTGTTCATATTATGACTGACTGTAATGCTTAACATTCTTTGGAGAATAATAAAGAAAGAACAGGAAGGGGCAGAAACAATGCACATCCTCACCGTCCTCCAAAACTCTTCATTTAGCTGTCTATGTAAACAGGCCAAGTTGCTATAGTAACTACCACATCAGTGGTGTATGAGGTTTCTTGCTTTTTTTAAGGTACCTCTGAGAGAGTGAACCCTTCTGCCAAAAAGATAAATGTGAAACACCAATATTTTGTATAATTTAAGAACTTGTGGGCTCTTGAAACTGTACTTTGCAGTAAGAAACATCAGACTGTATCTGAAACTACAGCCTTCTTAAAAATTACAAGCGAAGAGAGGTGATGTGGTGTCCCTAGGGCCTAGACCCACCTGGTTTTTCCTTTTCCAGTTATTGTTGTTATTATTGTTGTTGTTACTGTTATTCATTTAGACCAATTTGTCTCTTCTAAAAAAATTATTTTCTTTTAAAAATCATTTAATAAATATGATTACAAGCAAAATTGCATTGTTCAGTTTCATCTTTATTTCCACTGCATCTGGGCCTAAAACACAGTTCTACTTATGCAGAATTCTCCACTTTTCAAGGATGTTTCAGGTACATGCAATCTTCTTTCTCTCCCCCTGCTGCTTATTCAGATAATATCCACAAGGCATTGTTACACTTGGAAGAGTATTTGATTAGTTGAACTAGGAAAGACTCCACCAGCGGTCTGACTCAGTTAACATATTACTAAGTAACTTTGTTAGTTGGTTTAGTACTATTGTGCAATCACACACAGCTTTTGGGTTTTGCAAAGTCTGATCTGTGGATTATTCAAAACAATACATACTTCTAAGTGTAGTGACTTGTTAAACAAAGCCTGTTTAGGATAGCTTTCCATGTTCCTATGCCCAACCAAAGTCAGAAAGAATGCCTAAAAGTTCCACCTTTCATAACAAACCTTTAAATCTTCATTTGAGAAAAGTAATTAGGCCATCATTTCTCCCCCTCTCATTCCATCCAACTGTTTCTGTTTGCTAAAACAGGCACACTGTGCTAGGTAAACAAATGGTGAAGATTTAATTTAGTATGCAGGTTTTGTATGTTTTGTTAGACTATAGTATTTTCCTGTACAGCCCTGATAAGGTTAATGTGTAGCAGAGTATTGATGAACGAAGACGTATGATGAGGAAACCTCAACCCGAGACAAGGGGAAAGAGCAAGGTTTTGTTGTCAGGGTGACAGACTAGCAGCATTAATACCAGACACAAACATCTCACCCAATTTTAGCATCTAATTTTGATTTGTGGGAATAGTTGTTACCCTCACATCTGTTTTTACTTCTCCAGTAATGAGGCTACCTGAAGCAGGGGTGTCAAACTAAAGGCCCAGGTGCCGCATCCGGTCCATGGAGTGCTTAGTTCTGGCCCGTGGGGCCACCTTGAACACAGTGAAGGACCAGTCCATGGCCCTCCCGAGCCCGTTTTTCACTGGCAGAGGGTTGCAGGTGACAGGGTTCCAACCAATGCCCTTGATAGCAGGAGGCCGTCGCAGCTGAAAATGGAACTCGGGAGCCCATTTTCTCTGGCAGATCACTTAGGCCACCATAGGTGCTCCTGACATGAGTGACATTGAGCTGGCCACACCTACCCTGGCCCCCCGAGATCAAATATAATCCTGATGCAGCCCTCAATGAAATCAAGTTTGACATCCCTGACCTGAAGCAAATGCCTCATGTTTCAAAGAATAGTTAGAGAATACTGATCTTTCATGTCTCCAATGTCTCAAAATATTGGAACAGCATCTCCCTCTTTTTCCTTGAAGATCAATAATATAAGTCTTTGTGCACAATGTTAGCTCAGTGGCTAAGATGCTGAGCTTGTCAATCAGAAAGGTTGCCAGTTCAGCACTTCGAATCCCTAGCATCACGTAACGGGGTGAGCTCCTGTTACTTGTCCCAGCTTCTGCTAATCTAGCAGTTAGAAAGCATGTAAAAATGCAAGTAGAAAAATAGGGACCACTTTAGTGGAAAGGTAACAGTGTTCTGTGCACCTTCGGCATTTAGTCATGCTGGCCACATGACCATGGAGACGTCTTCGGACAGTGCTGGCTCTTCGGCTTTGTAACTGAGATGAGCACCGCCCACTAGAGCAGGAAATGACTAGCACATATATGCGAGGGGAACTTTTACCTTTACCTTATGCACAATATTCCTACCCCATGTAGAAATTTCAAGGAATGATCCCATTTTGAATGACAAATCTGATAGATCCCTGAAGAACAAGTGGCAACTACTTTATAAGGCTATTTATCCGCATTTCTTTCACAGTTTATTCAGATAAGAAAATCACTTTCCTCTTGGGGGAGAAAAGTAGTAAAAATATTGGAAGTAAGTCAAACAAACAGTTATGTCAAAATTATGGCAGGGCTTACATCAAGAAAGATTTACTCATTACTTGTAATACTGGCACTTTTGAGAGTGGGAAGAGCCTGCAATTTCATCTCTTCTAACTGTTTAACTTATTTTATTGCCAATTAATGAGCTCTATAGAGATTACAGGGTCATAAAAAGGGGTTATTGTAATGAGTCCTATAAAGATTGACAAGAAAATATTAAATCAAACTTCTGAATAACAGAACATAATAATAGAGTTGGAAGGAACCTTGGAAATCTAGTTCAACCCATAGCTTAAGCAGAAAACCCTATACGATTTCACACAAATGGCTGTCCAGACTCCCTTTAGAAGCCTCCTCCAGTGATGGATCTCCCAAAACTTCTGAGGGCAAGCTGTTCCACTGGTTTATTGTGTTCACTATCAGGAAATTTCTCCTTGATTCTAGGTTTCTTTTGCCCCTCTGGTTAATTTCCATCCATTGCTTCTTGCCCTGCTTTCTGGTTCTTTGGAAAAAAGGTTGACCTCCCCTCTTCTTTGTGGCAACCCCTCAAATATTGGAACACTGATACCATGTTGCCACTAGTCCTTCTTTTCACTAGACTAGACATACCCAATTCCTGCAACCATTCTTCATGTTCTAGCTGCAGCCTTCTAATCATCTTCCTTGCTCTTCTCTGCACACTTTCCAGGGTCTCAACTTTTTTATATACTGTATATTGTGGTAACCAAAACTGGATGAACTTCAAGCCAGATATAATAAAACAATTGAGAACGATTCAAATTTTAAAAAATTAAAGATTAACCCTTTTAAAAGTTGAGTTTTAGGACTTTTCTAAAAGTCAATCAAATAATTAGATCAGGGGTGTCAAACTCAATTTCATTGAGGGCTGCATGAAAGTTGTGTTTGACCTTGGGGGGAAGGGTTGGGCATGGCCTGCTCAACGCCACTTGTGTCGAGGGCACATGTGGTGGCCTGCGCGCTCTGCTAGCAAGAACGGGCTCCTGAGCTCCATTTTGGGCTGCAATGGCCCCCTGCAATCAGGAGTGGGATTCAAAAATCCCAGCAACTGACACTCACATTCCAGCACTGGTCAAAAGGGCCCAGCAAAGATTATACTACCTGAGACTTCCCAGGAAACAACAACTGAATGAAAAACTGCTGGTGACCTTCTACCGCTGCACCAGGAAGAGTATCTTAACTTACTGCACCTGTGTATGGTTTGCCAATTGCACAGTGGCAGATAGGACAGCACTCCAGATGGTTAACATCATTGCCCAGAGGATTGGTTGCCCTCTCCCCTCCTTGGAAGAGCTTTATAGCTCCCACTGCCTTAAGAAAGTTCAAAACATTCTCAAAGATCCATCTCATCCTGGGCACCCCTTGTTTTGAACTATTACCATCTGGCAGATGGTACAGAATAATAAAAACAAGGACAAATAGGCTGAAAAACCGCTTCTATCTCAGAGCAGTAACTCTATGAAATTCTACTGTATAGTGCAATATTAATGCAGGGGTTTTCAATTCAACTGTATGGAAGGCAAAGGATGTGTGTTTGTGTTTTATTTTTATAGTTATTGTTGTGAATCAATAAAAGTGAATAACCTAAATGCAAATTAGGGGTTGAAAACCTGCACACTTGATTGGGCCTTATACAACAACTTGGGATTGGGCCAGAACCAGTCCCTGATTGGCCACTTTTGGGACTGTCCTTATTGGTCAGTAGTTGGAACCTGTTGCACATTTTCATTGGTTAATAAGGCAGCAGCTAACCCTATAAAAGGGTTACTGCTGCCCATAGTATTGCTCTGTTCCATTCTGATTCCTGTTATTATTAAAGAGTTGAAGTCACTGGTCAGATGTCTGGTCTCCTTATTCCCCAAACTTAACACTGGCGCGAAGGTGGGATCCGAGACCAAGAGCTGACTAAACCTACAGAGCAACCTACAGAGCACGTGGTCAAACACGCACCATCAACTGCAACATGGCCAGCGGTGCCGTACCACCCGCTCCATTCAATCCAGAGACCGAAGACTGGGAGGCCTACATGGATCGGTTCCAGATGTTTCTGGAAACTAACAATTTGAAAGATGCAACAACCGGCAAAAAAAGAGCTATCTTTCTAACGCATTGTGGGCCAACCGTGTTTAAAATGGCAAAGTCGCTTGCCAAGCCAGCAGAGGTAAAAAGAAATGGACTGGGACGTCCTCGAGCCGTTACTACGGGCTCACTACGCGCCCTCCGTACCAACCCTAGTAAGAAGACACGAATATTACCAGAGGGATCAACGGAAGGGCGAAAGCCTTGCCAATTACATCGCGGACATCCGGAACCTAGGAGGCCTCTGCGGGTTCGCCGACTTGGAAGAAGCCCTCTGGGACCGTTTGGTTCTGGGCCTAGAAGACGGCGCTATCCAGAGCAAAATTATGGCTAAGGGGACATCAGCCTCACCGATGCCCTTAAAGAAGCCTCGGCAGCAGAGGCGACAAAGAAGTCAGCAGCCCAAATGCACCGCACCAACGCACCGCTACGTAAACTCGCCACTGATACCTCACCGCTCAGAGAGACACCGGTATCAACTCACCACGAAGACTCAGAGTCCCCATCCGACAGCGATGAGGAAGAGGTCAACCGACTTGAACGGAGAGAGAGCAGTCCTCACAACACTCATTTCAACCGTGTGCCGGCTGTGGAGCGAATCACCCACGATCCGGCTGCAAATTCCTTGACGCACTTTGCCACCATTGCGGGAGACGCGGTCACATCGCAAAGGTTTGCAGAAGCAAACAGAACTCCAAACCCCGACAGGCCGAATTCCAGTCTTCCGGATTCTTCGGCACACACCGAGAAAAAGTGAACCACTCCTACAGAAACAAGCCGTCCACCACTTCCACCAGGCGTGAGGAAACCAGGCGGGAAGAGACCCACCAAACAATCACCATAGGCCACGCCTACATCCCTTGATGCCGGAAAAATCCGAAAGTAAAGGTCACCATCGAAAACAAACCTTGCGTGATGGAGGTAGACTCGGGATCTTCCTCTCTATGGTGTCGTGGAAAACGCCCAACAGCTCCTTCCAACGATTCGCCGCCAAGACCTTAACCCTCAGAGGGTTATACTCAAAGACTATCAGAACCGAATTCCCGCCGTCGGGTCCCGCAGATTCAGGTCACATTCAAGGACCGCACCGTCGCACTACCACTGACTGTCGTGGATCGAGACAGGCCTAGTCTTCTAGGCCTACAATGGTTCAGGCCGCCGGAATCACTGTAGCCGGAGTCCACAAGGCCGAAAGCGCCGATTGGGAGGAAGCACTCGTGCAAAAATTCCAAGACGTTTTCGCATGAACGGACTAGGCAAGTATAAGGGGACCCCAATCTCGTTTAACTTGAACCCTGAAATAGCACCCATCCGCCTTAAGTCACGCGTCCGGGTGCCGTTCGCACTAAAACCTAAAATCGACCGAACAACTCGATAAGCTGATAGCGCAGGGCGTACTGGAACCCACCGACCACACCGCTGGGAAACCCTAATAGTAACGCCTATCAAGCCTGATGGGTCCCTAAGAATTTGCGGAGACTACCGGGCCACATTAAACCACGACTGCAGCAAAGTGCTTATCCAGTACCGGTAGTGCAACACTTACTCCATTCTCTGGGCGGCGGGAAAGTTTTCGCCAAACTAGATTTAGCCCAGGCGTATCAACAATTGCCTGTAGACCCAACCACAGCCAAGGCGCAAACAATCGTAAACATAGGGGCGCATTTAAATGCAACCGCTCCAATTCGGAGTAAGCGTCGCCCTGGAATCTTCCAGAGCTTAATGGAAAGGTTATTACAAGGGATAAAAGGTGTTGTCCCATATTTCGACGATGTACTCATCGCCGCACCTAACAAAGACATTTTAGAAAAATGACTCAGAAAGGTTTTATGAAGATTCCAAAATGCAGGCCTCAGAGTAAAAAAAGATAAATGCCACTTATGTACCGAAAAAGTAGAATTTTGGGATACCTCCTGGACAGCCAAGGAATTCATCCCAATCGAAGACAATTTACGAGCAATTAAAAAGGCACCCACTCCTAGGAACAAGGCAGACCTACAGGCGTTCCTTGGACTTATCAATTTCTATAATGTGTTTTTACCCCACAAAGCAACAGTAGCTGAACCATTGCGTAGACTATTAGACAAAAAAGCAACGTGGGTTTGGGGACAACGGAACAACATGCTTTCCAACAAGTAAAGAGATTGCTAACTTCTGATTCAGTACTTATGCAGTACAACAGACTCTGCCACTCACTATCACGTGTGACACATCACCCTTTGGGGTTGGGGCAATTCTGGCCCACGTGTTACCAAACGGAGCAGAAGCCCCCATCGCTTTTTCGCGAACCTTAGCTAAAGCTGAACGAAATTATAGTCAGCTGGACAAAGAAGCTTTAGCTATTGTTGCTGCAGTTAAAAGATTTCACGAATATGTTTATGGCCGTGCATTTACAATAATCACTGATCATAAACTGCTACTGGGGATCATTGCGGGTAATAAACCAACCCCGTATATATTGTCCCCCAGAATGACTCGTTGGTCTGAATTCCTGGCGGCCTACAACTACACTTTGCAGCACCGCCCGGGAAATCGATTCTCCACGCCGATGCATTGAGCAGAACACCGCTCCCAGACGCTGTTGTGGATCCAGCCCCAACCCTCTCAACACTACAGATTGAAACTCTACAGGCAGCACCCTTGACGGCTAGAGACATTGCTTTTGAAACGAACGTGACCCAGTTCTGCAACACATACTACGCTGGGTTGAACGGGTGGTGTGACGGACCAAATTGCACCTGAATGGGCGCCTTCAAAGCCCGCCAAACCGAGCTGTTTTCCCAAAAGGCTGTATCTTGTGGGGCGATCGAGTTGTAATCCCTGCCAAATTGCAACAGACTGTGCTGGCGGTATTGCATGAGGGACATCCGGGCATTGTGCGGATGAAATCACTGCACGCAGCTTACGCTTGGTGGCCGGGAATCGACAAAAGAATCGAGGCCTGGGTCGCACGTGCCAACGTTGCCAGGGACGCCAGCAACGCCCCACCGAAAGCAAGCCCAACTGAATGGGAAACACCGAGGGGACCGTGGTCCCGCATTCATATTGACTTTGCGGGAACTACCAAAGGTCACACTTTCCTGATTACTGTCGACGCCTATTCTAACTGGCTCAAGATTCATCAAATGCACACAACTACAACCGACTCAGTTATTAATAAATTAAACAGACTATTTGCCACGCACGGGTTTCCGGACGTGTTGGTCTCGGACAACGCCCGCAGTTCACTGCATTGCCCTTTGAACAATATCTGGCTGATCGGGCATCCGCCATGCGCTGACCTCGCCCGCACCCTGCGGCGAATGGACGTGCAGAACGCATGGTACAATTTGTGAAAAAGACCCTGCATAAAATGGAATTTGGCAACATCGACGAGAAAATCAATCGAATCCTCTTATTGCAGCACATCACGCCCACAGCGTGACCAACAAAACACCCACTGAACTTCTTATGGGGCGGAAAATACGATCGCACCTTGACCGGTTCCACCCCGCTTCGCACCAGAAAATCCTTCGGCTCCAGCAGTAAATGCCGGGAATTTAAGGTAGGCGATTTAATCTTTGCCAAAAACTTTTCCGGCGACCGCTATGGATACCCGCAACCGTTACCCACCTCACCGGGCCTAGATCTTACCGCCTGCTAACAGACGATGGGAGGGTGTGGAAACGCCACATAGACCAACTCCGATCGAGATTACCACCCAGCGGCCATGACTTCCCGGTTCAACAACTCAAGGGGGGAGGGAGTATCGAGGGAATTGACTTTGATACAACTAATAGCAGGTCAACGGGAGCCCTACAGCCCAGCGAAGCACCGGAACGTGAAGCGGGAGGGAGTTGATGTTTTCAGGGAACTTTAATACGGGAAAACGAACTGCAAAACCCCAAGAAACACGCAGCAGCAGAGACAACCACAATGAATGCAGCATGGAATCGCCGTGCAGCGAAATAGAACTTAACAATGGTCATCCAAACGCTCCACCAGAACCGGACATTGGACAAAACCCGGTGGAGCCTCAGGAATCATCCAGGCAGACCAAACGGCCTGCCTATCTTGAGGATTTTATCACAGCTCCCCTCAAACGGAACCCAAGGGGGAGGGGTGTTGTGAATCAATAAAAGTGAATAACCTAAATGCAAATTAGGGTTGAAAACCTGCACACTTGATTGGTCCTTATACAACAACTTGGGATTGGGCCAGAACCAGTCCCTGATTGGCCACTTTTGGGACTGTCCTTATTGGTCAGTAGTTGGAACCTGTTGCACATTTTCATTGGTTAATAAGGCAGCAGCTAACCCTATAAAGGGTTACTGCTGCCATAGTATTGCTCTGTTCCATTCTGATTCCTGTTATTATTAAAGAGTTGAAGTCACTGGTCAGATGTCTGGTCTCCTTATTCCCCAAACTTAACAGTTATAATGTACACTGAAGATGGCATTTAATTCCATTGTACGAGGTGCAATGACAATAAACTAAACTAAACTAAACATTTACAGTAGACAGATTTTGAGACTGTGCAGCTTAGATGTATAGATTCAGATCTTGAAGCGCTCCCAAATTGCAGTCATTCCCTATGAAGGAGTGTGTCAAAACAGGGAGGTCATCTGTTTGGAGCACTTTCATCTTGTAGGATTTGTGTTTTGATTTATTGTCCTTCATCCAAACAATTATCAACTGAAGATAATTCCAAATAATGTTGGGAGGCAGGAAACCTCCTAGAATATAGGACTAAGACTTGGAGGTCTTCTAATCCAACTCCCTGCTCAAACAGGTGGTCCTATACCATTTCAGACAAATGGTTGTCCAATCTCTTCTTAAAAACCTCCAGTGATGGAGTATTTACAACTTCTGGAGGCAAACTTTTCCATTGGTTGATTGGTCTCATTGTCAGGAAGTCTCTCCTTAGTTCTAGGTTGCTTCTCCCTTTGGTTAATTTCCATCCATTGCTTCCTGTCTTGCCTTCTGGTGCTCTGAAAAATAAGTTGACCCCTCATTTTGTGGCAGTCCCTCAAATATTGGGATATAATCTACAAATAAACACCTTAACCCTAATTTATCTTCACTTCTATCAGGACACATGCTAGGCCTCCCCTTCTACAAACACACGGGGCAAATCCACAGAGCTTTCTTGCCCCAGCACAAAGATGGCTCACTAACCATTTCCCAAAATCTTTCTTATGTGCCTCCCTCTGTATCACAGTGTCCTCTCATTGAGACAGCTTGAGGATGGCTTAAGATGCTATGCTTTGAAAATGGTACTTCCCCAATATTTCCTGGCTTTCTGAGTACAGAACAAGTGTTATATTCCCTAGGCTACAGCTCCTTCAATGTTATTTTCAAGATGTGCTGTTCTTTTTGTTGTTAAATCAATATTTAATTCAGTCAGGTTTGGAAAGGAAAGAGAGAAAGACATTTATTATGCATCAGAACAGAGTTTCCTTGCATCTTCCTTTCAGACTTTGCTCTCAGTTCTTCCTATTCACAAAAGCTTCCCTTTACCCAGATGATTCTTGCATAGTGTTTGAGGTAATTCCCCATTAGGAGAATGAGCGCATACAGGGAGACGTATAGAGAGTAGTGTAGGAATAATACACACAGAGCACACAGATACACTGTATAGTAAATGTAGGTTTTTACTTCCAGAAATGTTAAGCAAAGTCCAAAATAGGCAGTCCAAAGTCATTCACAGGTTAAATCAGTCAGTTTTCAATCCAGGGATAATCCAAATATCAAAGTCCAGTGTCAAAAACAGTTCAGTAACAGACTTACATTAAATCCAGTAATATCAGTCAATTAGAAGAAATGGAGGAACGGCAATACTTTCCAACAGAAGGAAACCGAGAGACTTACTCACACTCTCTTCTGAGACTCAGACTAAAACAACCCAGGTTTCTGGCTCCATCTTATGGCCGTTTGAGTAACCACACCCAATTGCATGCTCTTGCATTCCCTTAAAGAGACAGTATTAAAATGTTTTATATATTTCTAACCCAAATACCTGTTAGGTGACTTATATTCCTAACACGTGTCCTTAACCTCCCATCTCCTTTCTAATTCATCATAGCACTACCTGCAGATCTAAAAGAAGTGCAGAATGTGAACCAGCAAGATTCCATCTACTTTTCTGATCAAGCACCTTGCTGAGAGCAAGTGATTTCAAAAGATGGTTAACATTTGAGAACAGTGAAAACATGGTACTCTCTTAGTTGCTCACATTTTCTCCCCAGGAACCTTCTATTGTCTCCCACAGCCAAGAGGCACATAATTGGTTCAAAGAAGCCATGACTTTTATTGATTTTCCTTCACACCAGTGAAGAAAAAAATTACAGCACTCTATGTTTGGAAAGATACAGAATTTTAATATCCAGCAGTAACGTTCCATCTCTCTTTCTCTCTCTTTGCCCCTGTCTTTCTTGCTCCTTGTTTTGTCCTTGTTGAAGAGAGAACTGCTCAGCTATAAAGCCCCACAGAGGTACTGCAAGAAGGGATTGGCTTTATCTCAGTCAAATCTACAGCACTTATACAACTGTTATGAAACTAGAATGCAATTCTATGGACCAAGGTAGATGTGACTCTAGACACATCCATTGGATTTGCATAAGTATATATGCAAGTCCATTTATATCCATGTATATATGGAGTCAAACTATTCTCCAAAGCACCTGAAGGAAAGCCTAACAGCAATGAATGGAAACTAATCAAGAAGAGAAGCAACCTAGAACTGAGGAGAAATTTCCCAAAAGTTAGAACAATTAATCAGTGGAACAATGTTGTGAATGCTCCAACACTGGAAGTTTTAAAGAAGAGATTGGACAACCATTTGTCTGAAATGGTATAGGGTTTCCTGCCTAAGCAGGGGGTTGGACTAGAAGATCTCCAAGGTCTCTTCCAACTCTGTTATTCTGTCCTGTTATTCTGTTATATTTGACAATGCAGGTGGAAGATTTATTTGTTTTCTCCTTCATAGTTCTTCGAAGTTTTCTCCCCAGTTTATTATTTTTCCCTCTGGGAAGGAAAATGAATATATTTGTTGGTTTTCATCTGCTTGGAGGATGTATGTAAAACTCAGTCTAAGTTTTTTACATGTTTAGTTAGAAGTAAATTGACACATTCAATGCTGGACATCATGGGAACCTCCCAGGCTCCAAACTACAGCTCCCAGAATTCCTATTTACAGGCTATGCAGTGTGTTATGAGGATTGTGGTTCCAACATCTGGAAGGCAATGGGTTGGTATCTTTGACTTAATATTCCATCCCAAGGAATTTAAGTGCTTGCAAGCAACCATTTTGTTATACGCTAGGGTTAAATCCACCTATTATGAATTCATCAAAAATATGCAGTCTATTTATTTAAAACATTAAGATAAATGAGTGCTGGAGGATAAAATAAATTAATGGCATGAAATAAAAATAAATGAGCTGTAATATGCAATATGCCAATACGATTGGAATTCATATCGTATCCACCTTCAAGTGTTGCTCTCTCCAAAATACTGACTGGGTAGAAGCAAATATTACAAAATTCCCTCTATAAAGCATCCATATCCACAATGTGAGAATAATATAAAGCCAGTTTGGTGCAGTGCTTAAGGCAGCAGTTAAGACACCAGAAGACCATGAGTTCTAGACCCACTTTGGGTATGAAGTCACCTTGGTGATCTTAGGCCAGTCACTTCTTATCAGCCCTGGGAAGGAGGCAATAACAAACCATATCTGAAAGCTAGCTAAGATAACTGCAGGTGTCAGGGTTCTGGTAGTTACCCCCATTTAAATCATGAGTCAGATTTAATCTAGCTGAATTTTCAAAACTTAAAGATTTATTAGGAGTAAACATGCCAGTGCTGCCTGGGTGTAGCCCACTCTGAGACACATCATTCATTGTCACCCTTAACCCTAGTTTCCCCCCACCCCTGGGTGTATCATAATTCATTTTCTCCAATGGGACACATCCATAGCCAAGAGTCATCAATCATGCTCTCCAGTTAGAATTTTGCACAGCAGAAACTTCAGTCACCTAGAAACTATATTTGAAAACATTTATGAAATGCAGGTTCAGTTTTGCAAGCTGCTGCACTGCTCCATCCTCCCTTTCTGTTGGCAACTTTAAAAGACCAGAGAAATATTTTATGAGTTGACAGCAGGAACATATACAGGCAGTTGCCATGACTCAAGAGTGATTTGAAGGCATCTTCTCCCTTTCCCAAAAATGAAAGTTTTGTTGAAAATACTTACAAAATTTTGATGCTTGTACTTTCAAATATTCAGCTATTACTGAGTCTAAAGGAGAGAGTGTTGGTTTTATCCAGAGGTGGTATTCAGCAGGTTCTGACTCGTTCTGGAGAACCGGTAGCGGAAATTTTGAGTAGATTGGAGAACCGGAAAATACCACCTCTGACTGGAAATTTTACAGTATCCTTCCCCTGCCACACCCACAGAACCGGTAGTAAAAAAAATTTGAATCCCACCACTGGTTTCATCCATATTAACAAAAGCAAACCATGTTTTAGCAATATTGTTTTATTAAAACCAGATAGGCAAAGCATATCACTGTTGAATTTTATTAATACAGACAATGGCCCATTCCTGTTGAAGGATATTCAAGTTTTTGAAAGCCTTTTTGTTTCAGCACTTTGTTGCTCATTAGCCAAGGCTGAATACAAGGAACAAACAGGTATTTCATAGGTCTCCAAGTTTGTTCAATCTCCCTAGTCACTACCATTTTTTTTTTGAAAACCAAAGAGAGTGGTAAAAAGTACTACAAATATTCAGGTAATTTTTCAAACCGTTTCCCTCTAAATGGTCCTGGGGGAGGCATCTCATTTGCTTTAAGAAATAAGGTGGTTTGCTTATCTATAATATAGAATTCCTGGGATTTGTCAGTGTAATTTTTTTTACAGCCCAGCAACTAGCTTCTGCCTGTTTACTGTGGCCTGCTCGAATTTTGGAAAGAAAGGGAAATATATTCACATTATGGTTCCTATTTAGATTAAACCATCCACTTGTTCATCAGCATGTTATTTGCTCTGCATTAATTTAAAAACTGCAATTGTTCACAATAACATGTTGTCATTTGCTTTTTCTTTATTCCCAAATGAAGTCTAGGTGTTAAACCTTGCTAAAATGCATTTTTAAATAAAGAAAAATAGCATACATTTTTCATCCTACATTATGGAGGAGGCTAATGGACTAGCTAGTCTCTACACAAACTCATATTCCCATAATTTGATCAGCTCTCTATTGTTATTTTTCATTTAATTAACATTTTTTCATATCTGCAAATATAGTGGTACCTTGGTACTTAACTGCTTTGAAACTCATCAAATTTGGTATTCAATGCATTCTGACATGAACATTTTGTCCCAGTACTCATCATTTACTTGATAACAAGCTAGAACTTGTTACTGTTTGATGCCTTGTGACATATTACATTATTCCTTATGAAAAAAAATTGTTTGGTACTCATCATTTTTGGTACTCATTGCGCCTCCTAGAACCAGTTAACAATGAGTACCAAGATACAATTATACAGAAAACTTTTAATGTTACTTCTCATATCTTGAAAGCATTTATAAATAGTAATATCAATATAACTTAGACTTTCAGACAAAATGCACTGTTGAACGGTGTGACTATTTTACCTTCTCTTCCCAGTGAATTCTGCAGGATATTATTTTCTGTCTCATTCCCTGCTAAGCTGCCCAAGAACACTATACCTCATTCTTTTGTAAACAGTTTGAAAGCAAATTATATTCTTTACTTAACACTAATTTTGTCAATGTGTAGAGATCCATGTTGTCTGAAGGCCTTTATAAATGTTTTGTAAAAATGTATGTGAAGAGATGGCATCACAGGGCTTATATATCTATTTATTTATGTACAGGGTGGGGGAGAAGCCCGCCAGTTATGCCTTGTAAATTGTCATATTGAGAACTTCTTCACAGGTACCTTGAATGATTGCAGCCTCTGGAAGGACGGTAGAGGCTTGGTCGATTAAGGACAGCTTGGAATATCCTCAGAAACCTTAGACACCATAAGGGAAGCTTTATGAAATACAGATCCTTGTGTTACTTGTGTTCCTTTGGGTTAAATGCAGTCATTTCCTTAAGGACACGCAGAACTATTACACATGCAGAGCTACATTATCAAGTGATACATTTTCACCTCTTCAGCGTTTGCAGCAGAGGTGGTACTCAGCCAGTTCAGACAGGTTCTGGAGAACCGGTAGCAGAAATTTTGAGTAGTTCGGAGAACCGGTAAATACCACCTCTGACTAGCCCCACCCCCATCTATTCTCTCCCTCCTGAGTCCCAGCTGATTGGCTGGGTCTTCGTTTGTTGTCTTGCACAGGAGAATGGAGTTGGAAAGCAGGTCAGTGGGGTGGGGTGGAAATGGAGATTTTGCAGTATCCTTCCCCTGCCACGCCCACCAAGCCCACCCACCAAGCCATGCCCTCAGAACTGGTAGTAAAAAAAATTGAATACCATCACTGGTTTGCAGAGAATGGTACATGGTTCAAGAACAAGCAACACCTTTGATTCTCACTTCAAGGATGTTGCGTTTTGTGTTGGGAACTGCTGCCTCCCATTCAGAAAAGTACAGTTTAGTAGACTTTGAAGAATGCTTCATCTACTACTGGGTATAAACCAGAGGTGGTACTAAGCAGGTTCTGACCAGTTCTGGAGAACCAATAGCGAAATTTTGAATAGTTTGGAGAACCAACAAATACCACCTCTGGCTGGAGATTTTACAGTATCCTTCCCCTGCCACACCACCAAGCCATGCTCACAGAACCGGTAGTAAAAAAAATTCAAATTCCACCACTGGTATAAACTTTAGCTTAGATGGTTTAGCAAAAGCATATTTTATGGCATCAACTGCAGTAGCCAGTGGATGGTATAGAGCTGGCGGGGTCAAACTTGATTTCACTGAGGGCCGTATCAGGGGCATGTTTAACCTCGGAGGGCTGGAGTGGGTGAGGCCATCATGGGTGTGGCCAGCTCAACATGATTCGTGTTGGGGTGCCTGTGGCAGCCTGAGAACTCTGCCAGTGAAAACGGGCTCCTGGGCTCCACTTCCAGCTGCAATGGCCTCCTGCAACCCTCTGCCAGCCAAAACAGAGCTCGTGGGGGGCACACGTGGCCCTCCTAAGTTCCATTTTTGCTGGCAGAGCCACTACAGGCCAGTCCTTTGCTGTCTCCAGGGTGGCCCTGCAGGCCAGATGCAACCCATGCAGTTTGACACCCCTGGTATAGTGGCAGTACTTAGTAGAAGACAGATAGACACACTATATTTAAAAGGAAAGAACAAATAAAAAAGAGAGAAGAATGTGTATCTCCAGACTAAATCACATTGCAAAAAAAAATCCCTCCCAAAAAATCTAACTCCAAGTGGACAAGAAAAATAAACACAGATGGCTGGTGCTTCGTTTAACATCTTTATAAACATAAGTAGATTTTACAAACCAGTTGTAGATTTCTCCAACATGGAGCAAACTCAAACAGAAACATGTTGCAAGTTCAGAGCACAGCTCCATTCTTCAGCAAGCAAGCAAGTTAGTTTCATCTTCAAGAGACAGTTGCAGAGCTTAACATAGCTGCAAGTTGCAGAGTTAACAAACAGCCATGCCTAGGCTACTCTTAGTTTCAGTTTCCAGCCTAGGCTACTTTTAGTTTCAGTTTCCAAAAACAGTGCTCATTGGCTGACTTAGTTGCTATGCCTATTCATTTGCTGACCTTGTTACCAAGCTCTATTCCAGTTCATGAATATACTCTGACAGACAATCATTTATCAGTGTGCGGCAGCAGCCAAAAAAACTAAAACAATCATTGATTGTATAAACAGAAGCATAGAATCAAAATCACATGAGACATTAGTACTGCTTCATAAAACCTTAGTAAGATCACAACTGGAATACAGCATCCATTTTTGGTCACTGCATTACAAAAAAAGATGTTGAGTCTTTAGGAAAAAAATGCAGAGAAGAGCAACTAGCATAACTAAAGGCCTGAGGACTAAAACATATGAAGAACTGTTGCAGGAACAGTTCTATGGCTAGTTTAGAGTAAAGGAGAACTAGGAGTGACACGATAGCAATATTCCAGTATTTGATGGGGCTGCCACAAAGAAGAGGGGTTCAACTTATTTTCCAAAAATAGCAAGGAAAGAAACAATGGATGGAAACTAATCAAGGAGAGAAGCAACCTAGAATTAAGGAGAAACTTCCTAACAGTGAGGATAATCAACCAGTGGAACAGTTTTCCTTCAGAAGTTATGGGTGCTTCATCAATGTAGTTTTAAAGAAGAAACTGGACAGCCACTCGTCTCAAATTGTATAGGGTCTTTTGCATGAGCAGGGGGGTTTATTTATTTATTTATTTATTATTTTATTTGGTTTGTCAATAAACCATGAATACATATAAGAAAAATTTAAAAAAAAAACAATAGGACAGGGACGGTAGACACTTTGGTGCACTTATGCACGCCCCTACAGACCTCTTAGGAAAGGGGTGAGGTCAATAGTAGACAGTCTAAGGTTAAAGTTTTTGGGGTTTGGGGAAAAAAAACACAGAGTCAGGTAGAGTATTCCAGATGTTGACCGCTCTGTTGCTGAAGCTGTATTTCCTGCAATCAAGTTTGGTGTAATTAACCCTGAGTTTGTATCTATTGTTTGCTCTTGTGTTGATATAGTTGAAGCTGAAGTATTCATTGACTGGTAGGACATTGCAATGTATGATTTTATATACTATACTTAGATTGGACTGAAGGCGGCATAGTTCTAGGTTTTCTAGGTCTAGAATTTCAAGTCTGGTGGCATAAGGTATTCTGCAACGAGTAGAGTAGTGGAGAACTCTTCTTGTGAAATATTTCTGGACCTTCTCAACTGTGTTAATATCAGATATGCAATGTGGGTTCCAGACTGATGAGCTGTATTCGAGTATTGGTCTAGCAAATGTTTTGTATGCTCTAGTTAGTAGTGTAATATTACCAGAGAAAAAGCTACATAAGATTAGGTTAACAACTCTTAATGCCTTTTTGGCTATGTAGTTACAATGGGCTATAGCACTTAGATCATTAGAGATGAGTACTCCAAGATCCTTGATCTTGGGTTGGACTAGAAGACCTTCAAGATCTCTTCCAGCTCTATTCTGATTGTTTGATTAATATATATCCAAAGACTTATTTATTATTCCAATTTTTGTACCCTGGCCAGAAACCCAAATGAAACAGATCGTCTGGATTAGTGGTGGTATTCAATTTTTTTTACTACCGGTTCTGTGGGTGTGGTTTGGTGAGTGTGGTGTGGTTTGGTGGACATGGCAGGGAAGGTTACTGCAAAATCCCATTCCCTCCCCACCCCACTAACCTGCTTTGCAGCTCTGTTCTCCTGGGAAGGGCAACCAAAGAAAACCCAGCCAATCAACTGGGACTCGAGAGGCAGAGAATAGATGGGGGCGGGGCCAGTCAAAGGTAGTATTTGCCAGTTCTCCGAACTATTCAAAATTTCCACTACTGTTTCTCCAGAACTGGTCAGAACCTGCTGAATACCACCTCTGATCTGGATCTAATAGGATGTCATCAGTTCTGTGGGCATGGCTTGGTGGGCATGGCATAGCTTGGTGGGCATGGCTTGGTGGGCGTGGCAGGGGAATGATACTGTAAAATCTCCATTCCCACCCCACTCCTGGGGGAAGGTTACTGCAAAATCCCATTTCCTCCCCACTCTACTAACCTGCTTTCCAGCTCCATTCTCCTGTGTGGGGCAACAAAAGAAGACTCAGTCAATCACCTGGGATTCAGGAGGCAGAGAATAGATAGAGGCAGGGGCCAATGAGAAGTGGTATTTGCCGGTTCTCTGAACTATTCAAAATTTCCACTACTGGTTCTCCAAAACTGGTCAGAACCTGCTGAATGCCACCTCTGGGACTATACCATATGCACCTGGTAGAAGATTTCATATTATTTCTTCAATGAACTTATAAAATGTACAATATCACTTCTGCTCTTCTGTCACTATGAGATTGGATTTACAGGCTGTTAAAACATTGGGCTAAGGCCAAGCTATTGCTTGTATAACATTAAGTGATAAAAATTATTACAAAGTATAAAAATTATTACAAACTATAGCTAGATTTATATTTCATATTAAGCCAGAAGCTGACAAATTGCATAGCAGCTTAATATGATATATGAATCCAGGCACTGAAATATTTAGTTCTTAAGAATTACAAAATAGGGGAGGATATTTGAGAAACTATTTAAACCAATCCTAAATTCATGATATATATTTTACTTTTACTTTTTTACTTTTACTTTTGGTATTGAACATTTACTTATATATTATTATGTATATAAAGAAGTTAATGAATCCTGATGAATCAGTCATCTGTGTGTGCTTTTCGGTTTAGAATTTCTGCTGTAAACTCTTAACACAGTTGAGTATCAGAACAGAAACTGAGTATCAGATCTATTTCCTTGTGGGGCCCAAAGATGCCTGGATAACAGTGCAGAAGTTATTAGAGAAGTACCACTGAAAATCACTCTGGAGAGCCAGACTGAGAAAAGACTGTGTTGCAATAGTTCTTAAAGCCCCTGTTGGATGGTGCTCTCTACTAGAAGAGAACTGAAGAAATATAGATGACATATTTCCCACAATATCATCTGAACAGAGCATGGCAACTAGCCATTCTGCTTTATACTTACATATTCATATAAAGCTAGTCCTTGTGTCATGGTTGACTCAATACACAACTCTGCTCACAACCAGACAGCAGCAACAGGAGGGGGGAGTGAAGGCATTGCAATGCAGGGGGAGGTATCAGAGAGGGCAAAAGAATGCAGGTATGATGACTTGAAGCCTGAGACAAATCCAGCATCCAATGTCATCAGCTGGTAAACGCCTTGGACTCACCTTGGTGGTGAGACCATTCCCAAAGCAAAGTAACCGATTGGCTAGACAAATGGACAGTGGGAGGACAAGGGAGAAAGGGAAATTTTCCTATGCTGTTTGCGCACAACACTGTTAGAATTGGCTTTTCCACTTCTGTACCCATATGGAATCTTCAAGTTATATCTATATCAGTGATGGCTAACCTTTTCAGCTTGGTGTGTCGAAAATCAGGAAAAAGTGTAGCCTTCCTTGGGTCGTGTGTCACTTCAAGAAATATCAATAATTTGGTTTATGACAGACTGGGCTGGGGTGATCACACAGGGCTGTGAAACTCGTCTCCCTGGTCTCAGGGCTGCAGGTGCAGGATGTGGGGATCGGAAGGCCACCTTACAGGGCTGTGAACCTCATGGATCTCCTTTCCTCCTGTAGCGTTCCTAAGGTAATGAAACTGACAAACCTCAGTTTATGGCGGTTAAAACTGGTTCTCTGCTGCAAAGATCTTGCAGCAGCGGTGACACCACGCCTCCACGCAACAAGCAGGGAGCAGGGATTGGAGCAGAGCACAGGCAGCCTCTAAATGTGCAGGTTTTCCCCACACCAATAGGCGTGTCAGTCAAAATGCCTCGGCGTGTCACGAGTGACACGCGTGTCATAGGTTAGCCATCACTGATCTATATTATATATATGTTCCAGCATAACTCTGGAATGCCTTGAGCAATTTCGACCAAACTTGGTACACAGATGATAACAGATAACAGATAATCAGAGTTGGAAGGGACCTTGTAGGTCATCTAGTCCAAACCCCCGCCCAAGCGGGAGACCCTACACCAGGGGTGGGCAAACTACGGCCCGTGGGACACATCCGGCCCGTTGGTCATTTTAATACGGCCCGCCTGAAAAAAAAATATTCCCTCTGAAAAAAAATTGGGGCCGGCCAAGAGACCCTGCGCCGCGCACCAAAAATTGCACACACAACACGGAGCTGGGCAGCTGCTTCCCTGCTAGCGGGGCCAAGGCCACCGCCCGGGAACGCCCACTGCTTTCCCAAGCCAGGGCTGGGTGGTGGCATATTGCCCTGCACCGCGTGGCCCCCGCCTGGCAGCGCTTCTCAGCTGGTCTCCTCCTCCTCGGCCATACAGAACAAACAGGCAGAGAAGGAGGAGACCAGCCGGCTGGTTGGGGGAAGCTTTCTGCGCCGAAAGAGGCAGCTACTAATCTCCGGCTTTGCTCCGCTTCTCCAATGGTCCGGCACCACCCTGTTCTTCTTGTGCTGCAAAAGAGGCAGCTAATGATCTCCGGCCCGCTCTGCTTCTCCAACATCCGGCGCCACCCTGTTCTGTGTCAGGCCCAGCAAGTCCGAGCAGCGGGCGCACAGAACAGGGCAGCGCCGGATGTTGGAGAAGCAGAGTGGAGCCGGAGATCATTAGCCGCCTCTTTCGCAGCACAAGAAGCCTCCCCCAACTGGCCAGGTGCTCTCCTCCTTCTCTGCCTCCTTCTCTGCCTCTCCCCTCTTGCTCCTCACAGTTGCCCTGAGCTGGTGCGGTTCTTTACTTGGGCAGCCAGACACCCGCAGCAGCGCCCGCAGCAGCAACAGGCAGTTCTGCCCGGCTCTGCTCAGGTGTCTGGCTGGGGCTGTCAGGAGTTGCTACCGCCGGCGCAGCTGCGCGGCTCCAGTCCCCGTTGCCTTGGGAAGGGAAAGGCAAAACCAGGAGCCGTTGAGCCCGAACCTCCGGTGCCGCTGCTGCTGTTGCAAAGCACCGCCGCGGCTCTTCCTTTTGCCTTTCCCTTCCCGAGGCAACGTGGGACTGGAGCCGCGTGAGCCGTGCTGGCAGTAGCAACTCCTGACTCAGGGGGCCTCCGAGGGAGGGGAAGGAGGAGAAGAAGGGGGGAAGGGGAGGCGATTCCCAAAAATCTTGTGCTGACCCGGCCCGTCTGTCAAATTTTAAAAGTGAATGCGGCCCCCGAGCCAAAAAGTTTGCCCACCCCTGCCCTACACCATGACTCACCCTCTAGATGACTTACCCTCTGGAATCAAATACTGTGGGGATAAGACACCCCTAACACTCCTTGGGGTGTGTGCCTTAAAATGGCTTCTACTGTACAGCACAGTGGACTTGCCATGGTAACGGCTTCACAGTACTCCACAAGGGGGCTCCCTTTCAGCCCTTCAGGGTAACATCAGGCAGTTGGCCAAGTGCAATCAAACACTACAAAAATGAAACACCAGCACAGACAAGAAACTCCCAAGGAGAGGAATAGAAGACTTGCGATGCTGTACGAGAGACAGTACAACAATGTGAGTCTCAACTACAGGATTTACCTGTCTAATATAGGATTGAGATAAATAAATACCCAGGCAATGCTGGGTTATCAGCTAGTTCTTAGTAGAAGATGTCCCAGGAGTTTCCTTTGCTAGTTTACACAATGTGATGGTTGACACTTTGACGTACAACCATTGATTTGCACCTATGGATGTACAAGTTCAAAATGTAATGAACCCCCAACTTGGCATCAGTTTCCAGTTATATCTATAGTTTTTAAGGTAGTAAGATTAGTGGTGCACTAGTTTCTACACAAATATAATTATTATTTGTTCAAGAGATTTATTACCTGTCTTTCAATGGTCAAAATGCCCTTTAGGTCAGTATTGATTCTGGTGACTTCATTGACATCTTTAGGCAGGCAAAAAATACAGAATTGTTTCAACTTCTTCATCTAGCCAATAGGCCTGTGAGGCAGAATAGGGAAGCTAACTATAGTCTGCCATGCTGCCACAAGACATACAAAGTGTAGTTGTGAGAAATAGCCAGCATCTGGGATAAGAACAAGACTGTGTTCCTTTATAAAGGGGACTCTCACAAAGATGGCTGAAAAGACACCAAGAAGTTGGCAAAACATGCTTTGAGCCCAGGGGTGGGATTCAAATTTTTTAACAACCAGTTCTGTGGGTGTGGCTTAGTTGGTGGGTGTGGCTTGGTGGTCATGTTATTGGCTGGGCGTGGCCAACTCAATATCACTCACATCGAGTCCTGCATCTCCTCGCCTGGCCTCTCATGACTGTGGGGATGCTGCAACAGTCATAAGTGTGAAAAATGGTCATAAGTCACTTTTTTCAGTGCCACTGTAACTTTGAATGGTCACTCCACACAAGCAAAGTACCAGCAAAGGAGGGAAAAAAAACTCCAGAGAAGTTCCTGAGACAGGAAGTCTAGTCCTGCCAAGAATGTAATAAGGGTTAACGGAGAGGCAGTTTCTGTAAGCAACACCAGAATGTTTCCTTCCTGCCTTCCTTACAGGATTAGGCCAGTAATTTCTTCTAACAACCAGTTCTCTGAACTGCTTAGAATGTTAACAACCGGTTCTAGCGAATAGGTGTGAACTGGTAGAATCCTACCCCTTTTTGAGCCTATAAAACAAGAAAAGATACATTTTAAGATAGCCAAATGTAATTTGTGCAGAGGTATTGCTATTGCCAGCACAGAAATAGTTAATCTCAGAATAATAAGACAGATAGACCACAAAGAAACTGGCTTATCCTCCGAACATAGTTAGAAGGCAAAGGGGAAGGATCATGGGTCTGTTTGAATAATAAATGGCATATAAATGTTAAATGACTTCAACTTCAATAGTTATCTGATAGGAAAAAAACCTTTCTACCCTTGGTACAATATGACTAAAGGAAGCAGGTGAGATGGTTCACAAAGTCATTGCATGTTGTATTTTTTCATGAACATGTAACATAATAACAGATTTGGAAAGTACCTTGAAAACCTCCAGTATTGGAGCATCCACAACTTCTGGAGGAATATGATCAATCTTGAGATACTATGACACCCAGAAGCATATTGGTAATCAATGTGATTCACGTAGTAGAAGTATCACATGTCCTGAGTGACTGACACCAGAACTGTCCTCACTGCCACATGTTGCAGCTTCTGAATACTCTTCAAGGGCAGCCCAGAGGTGGGATTCTACCAGTAGAATACTTGTAGAATACATGTAGAATACTTCCTCCTGAAGCCTACTTACTTGCTAAATATTTGCTACTACAATTTGCATTCTTACCATGCTCAGAAGCTCCGTATAAAAACATTTATTATTATTTAAGCTCCTTAAATTTGTCTGCCGTCTAACCCCCAAACTCCTTAGAATTTGGAGAGGTCCCTCAAAAATGCAGAGAACCAAACACACTGAAAACAGCTGAAGAAGTCAGACCTGCTCACTATTTTGGGAAGGTGAAAAACTGCTCAGATACAGTGCCCCGGGCAGCTGCATGAATCTGTCTTTATGGTGGAATTGACATTATTTACGGTCTTTTTTCAGCTGTGCAAACTGCACACAGATATACAAAACTCTTGATGGCACCTTTGAAAGATGGCTATTTACATTCAAACGTACTGGGGAGAATTACTAGTTGGGGGCAAATAATAGATGAGTACTTAAAATGTGGATGTCTTCAGAATTTGCCCTTTTCCTTATTTGTCTTGAAGAACCATTCATTTCCGCTGTGATTCAAAATTAAAAATGGCTTAGTCAAGAACAGAATTCAGATCATTCCAAACTGTCCACACAAATCTTTGTTATCTGTTTATTTTTAGCCAAATCCCTTGGCTTAATGGCAGAGTCATACTAATTAAAAGAAAGAGGGTGAGTATGCTTTCTTCTATTAAAAAAAAAAAAAAAAGCACTTCATGCAAGGAACCTATCACCTCCTGAAAGGGTAAAACAATAGCCCTGCAATTAAAAAAGCAATGATTGTCCAAGGAGGAAAAGAAAATGCATTATTTCCTTTATGATAGGGTAGGCAACCTTTGCATGGTAAAGGATAGTGCATAACATTTTAGGAGGGGACAAAACTTCATTGAGCAGGTTGGTGACAAAGTAGAGAACGTGCTTCCTGCTTATACCCTGAGGTTTATATTTTATTTATTTATTTAAATTATTTATATGGCCACCTATCTCACAGCAATGAATCCGGGTTGGTGGTATACTGTTTAGACCGGGGTGTCAAACTCAATTTCATTGAGGGCCACATCAGGGTTGTGTTTGACCTCGGGGTGTGTGTGACCAAAGTGGGTGTAGCCAGCTTGACATCACTCATGTTGGGGGCACCTGTGGTGGCCTGAATAAGGGGCTCCCGGCTCCGTTTTTGGCTGTGATTGCCTTCTGCAACCCTCTGTCAGTAAAAACGGAGCTTGGGAGGGCCGTGTGTGGCTGGGATGGCCTCCCGCAACCCTTTGCCAGCAGCCCTACAGAGCTCCATTTTTGCTGGCAGAGTCATCGCGGGCCGGTCCTTTGCTGTTTCCACGGCAGCCCCATGGGCCAAATCTGAGCACCCCATGGGCCAGATCCAGCCTCTGGACCTTGAGTTTAACACCACTTTTGAGATTCTTTGCAATTGAGTATATATATAGCAGCCACTCTGGGATCATCATATATATTTCTATTCTCAATTACATTATTCCTCAATCTCTTCTATTACTGAATCAAAATACTCTGGGTACAAATGGAAAGAGATCTTACCTGTGAAAATCAGTGGTGGGATTCAAAATTTTTACTACCAGTTCTGTGGGCGTGGCTTGATGGGCATGGCAGGGGAAGGTTGCTGCAAAATCCCCATTCCCTCCCCACCCCAGTAACCTGCTTTCCAGCTCTGTTTTCCTATGCAGGGCAACAAAAGAAGACCCAGCCAATCAGCTGGGACTCGGGAGGCAGAGAATAGATGGGGGTGGGGCCAGTCAGAGGTGGCATTTGCTGGTTCTCTGAACTACTCAAAATTTCCGCTACCGGTTCTCATAACTGGTCAACTGGTCAACTGCTGAACATCACCTCTGGTGAAAATCCAATGTTAACATGGATTTAGATTTAACATCAGATCCTTTCCCAGTCAGTGCCTTCCTTCTGTTAGGAACCTCTTACAATGTCCTATTGCAACAATACTATCAACTTTGCTGAGCTTAATTTATATAATGCAGCTTAAAGCTAAAGGGGCAAAGGAGGCGAGCGAGGAAAGCAGTGATACTGGAACAAAAACAGAATATAACCTATGTGGCTCAATATAATTTTATTAAAATCTTAATTGGGGTGTTCTAAAACAAAACCATCTCTGTTCTGTTCCAAATGCTCTTTTTAAAATACTTCATGCACTTAGAATTACAAATTCCCAATTATTTGGGTTTGTTTGGTGGTTGTTGTTGTTGTTGTTGTTTTTTGCATCTCTAATGAAGATTTTGACTGAAGCGATTCTGGTATGGTAAATCATATTTTTTGCTTTTGCTGTTGGAAGCAAAACTAGATGCCCATCAACTTGGCTTTTGGATCTTTCCGTGCTCTTGATGGAACTGTATTCTCTGTATCAGGCTCAACTGGGGGATTTGATAGGCCACAGAGCATATAAAGAACCATCTGTTCCTATAAATATTGCAACCAGTAGAGTTGCCAGCATGTAATACATGATCAGAATAATTTGGGCGTACATACCGTTAGGACATGTTGGAGGACATATTGTCTGTGATCTATCAGGACCTGTACAAAGTGGCACATCTGTGATTCACCTGTATCAGGAGAAGTTCAAATTAATTGTCAGTAAACATTGCTACCAATAGCTCATTGAGATGGTTCAAGGCTGGCAAAAGAACTGATGTCCCCAAAAGATCAACAAATAAAATGGGGAAAAATATTTTCTTAATCAGTTGAAGGCTGAGAAGAGTGGAAACTTACTTCCTTACTTCCTTCCCTCCCTCCCTCCTCCCTTTCTTCTCTTCTTTTTTTATTTTCTTCCCTGATAGTGATTTCAGAGGAAATTCATTCCTCACTAATATATATTCTAGTACTAGCTCTATACGTGTGCTTCGCTGTGAAACTATGTGATCGGGGTTATTTTTTGGGGAAATACTGAATCAGTATTTGCTGGGTGAGCAAGAAGTGTGTGTGTGTTCCAGCATAACTCTGAAATGCCTCAAGCAAGTTCAACCAAACTTGGTACATAGATGACTTACCCTCTGGAAACAAATACTGTGGGGATAAGACACTCCTAACACCCCTCAGGGTGTGTGTGTACCTTAAAGTGGCTTCTACTGTATAGCACAGTGGACTTGCCATGTTAATGGCTTCACAGTATTCCCCTACTCTACAAGGGGGCTCCTTCTCAATCCTCAGCATGAGTCGGACTACAGGATTTTCCTGTCTAATACAGGATTGGGATAAATAAATACCCAGGCAACACCGGGTTCTCGGTTATGGTCTTTTCTAAAACTCTTCCCTTGGTGGTTTGTCCATTCCTTGCCTATTCCCAAGGACAAGTCTGCATTCTCTCTCTCTCTCTCTCTCTCTCTCTCTCTCTCTCTCTCTCTCTCTCTCTCTCTTTAAACTAGTTCCATGACAAAAACCAATTTCAGGTAAATCATCAGGAAGGGAAACAGAGTCATGGCTGATGCGTGCTATCAAGATTGCTGGTGCTATCAGTTTCAGTGCTAATGAATTCATCAGATACTTTGTCCCCTTTCTCAGACATTTGCCAAAATGACATGTTATGTGAAGCCAGAAATTCCGGCTTATTTGACTATATCAAGATTTAACTTGACTGAATGCAACTGAATGTGACAGATACAGGCTGATTCATCCCCATCACCTTCTTTTAATGACCCCATAATTCCTTGAGGGGTGGAGTCTGGGCAACTGAATGCAGCTGAATGTTTACTGACTGGATACCCTGCCTGTCACCAATGCAGAGTTATATTCAGCAGATATATTCTCTCTCCCAGAGAAAGAAATATCTGCCTGTGCCTAGGATCGAACTCACAGCTTCCTGACTGGGAGGAGAGAGCTCCACCAATCAGACTAATTCATCCCCATAACAGTCTTTAAATGGCAGAGTACAGGTTGGGAGCCTTGCACTCGTACAGCATTCAAGAGCTTTCCAGAGTGTCTTTTAGAATCACAGGTCACTTAGAAAAAGACAGCAGAATTCACAAGTTGCTAATGAATCTTGAGCAAATTCATTGCAATTTGTCTAAACCTGGATATAAATCTCATATCATCCACACCCTTTGACCCTCCCTCCAATCTTCCTAATTGGGCTCCTATTCCAAAATTCCATATTTCATTCTAGCCCTAATAATAAGGTTCATTCTCCCTGTTTTCGGTGAAGTTACACAGTATCTTTAAAAAGAAACAACTCTCATCAAACAATTGGAGTCAACCCACAGTAAGAATTGGCAGTTTTCAAATTGGCTTTGATTTTTGTTTCAGGTTTAGATATTATTTAGATTTTAGGATGGGAAAAAAAAGTCATTTTCCCAACAGCAGGAACAAAAATGCTATACAGGGCTTTCCATTCATCTAATTTCCACCTTCCATTCCTCTTGTATGCAATTGTATTATTCGATTATTTTCAGAAGTAGAAAAAATGCTAAATAACAAACTTGTAGGTTGTTTTTCTACATTAATTCCTTTAAATGTTCTCATATTCCTTTTTTTAAAGGGAAATGCACAAAGCCATGGGCATAACCTCTATATTTCAGTGTGTTATTTCTGAAACTTTCCACATTATTGTCAGATTACATAAAAGGATGGCAATATTAGCCCATGGGATGCTCATATAAAATGAGTTTGCAAATACTTCATATGATTGTGTTGTTTCTAGGAAGAGTGTCTTGCAAAGCTCTGATAGCTGATTCCAAATTCCATTTCTAACTTAGTCTGTGATTTCTGAAAGAACCTTTCACAAAATCCTCAAATTTTTACTTTTTAAAAAACAGCTATTTTTAATATAACTCTTCCTTTCTCTTAATTTACATATTGGAAAGCATTTTAATCCCAACATGTTCAGTACATCATTATATGTTTTTTTTTTAGTTAAAAGCTGCCTTCCAAAATTGATGAACTTTGAAATCTGTATTACAATTGACCCAGTAACCTAAAAATTATAGATCATGTTAATTTTCACCAGAATCTTCAAAGATGTTCTTTCTCAGGCAGCTAATTTTATTCCATGATTTTATAGAATAGAATTGCAATAGATGGCTGTTTTCTTCAGAGGCAGATTGTTCCATATCTATTGTTTGTGAATCTTAATGATAAACATTAAACTGGCAGAAATTTTATTTTTTTACTAAGTCAGTCAGACAGATTAAGTAGTTGTTCTTTCTGTAATTTCTTTTTAAATAATTTCTGTGACTAATTTCATTTCAAAGATAACAGATTCTGATGAAGCCTAATTAAACTAATAACCAAATGCCATAATAATTGTTCACTATGTTTTTTGTCTGTTACATACTTCCTAATTGCCAACTTGGGGGTGTGTGCTTCTATTGTGTTTTCATTTCCTGCCAGCCTTTTCTACACCGAAAGGATAATGGAAATCAGATTTAATGATTTCATTATTATTCTAGGACTCCCTCTATCTCCCTCCAAAAGAAAGGACTTCAACTTGTTACAAAAAGAACAACTTTAGCAATGAGGACTAGGCCCACTTAATGATCTAAGTAGTTCAGGCTTAAGATATATTAATTTATTTTATTTATTTATTTATTTATTTATTTATTTTATTTATTTATTTGATTTGCCAATTGTTTACAAGATAATAAGTATAAGTGTATACATAGTTGTGAATACATGAAATGGGTACATATAAGAAAAATAAAAGAAGAATAAGAGAAACAATAGGACAGGGACGGTAGGCACGTTGGTGCGCTTATGCACGCCCCCTACAGACCTCTTAGGAAAGGGGTGAGGTCAATAGTAGACAGTCTAAGGTTAAAGTTTTTTGGGGTTTGGGGAAGAAACTACAGAGTCGGGTAGAGTATTCCAGACATTGACCACTCTATTGCTGAAGTCGTATTTCCTGCAATCAAGTTTGGTGCGGTTAACTTTGAGTTTGTATCTATTGTGTGCTCTTGTGTTGTTATGGTTGAAGCTGAAGTATTCATTGACAGGTAGGACATTGCAATGTATGTATCATACACAAAGGACCCCACTACCCCGTCTTGTAAGTACAGGAACTAAATTTAAGTAATTGCACACTAATTCACAAAACCTAGAGGAAGTGAAGAGTATCATACTGTATCTCTCCCTCTTATCCTCAATATTAGACTTCCAATTGCCCTTCTTCATAACTGGCTTTTCAGGAAAAATAAATCATTCTGTTACGAACGCCCATGCTCAGGACATAACACATTCCACATCAAGTTGTTAGATTGGAAATGGAGAGCCTCTTTCAGAATATTTTTCTGAAGTGTTTCTTTCTTTGACTAACTTACCATTATCTCATGGCCCTCCTGGGCTTTCTGGCCACATGCATTTTTGTCTACAAGTCAGGTAAGCTGTTATCTGTAGAAGAGGAGGGGGAGGAGGAGGAGGAGGAAGAGGAGGAGGAAGAAGAGGAGGAGAGGGAAGAGGTAGAAGAGGGAGAGGGAGAGGGAGAGGGAGAGGGAGAGGGAGAGGGAGAAGAAGAAGAAGAAGAAGAAGAAGAAGAAGAAGAAGAAGAAGAAGAAGAAGAAGAAGAAGAAGAAGAAGAAGAAGAAGAAGAAGAAGAAGAAGAAGAAGAAGAAGAAGAAGAAGAAGAAGAAGAAGAAGAAGAAGAAGAAGAAGAAGAAGAAGAAGAAGAAGAAGAAAGAAGAAGAAGAAGAAGAAGAAGAAGAAATCAAGCATAATACAATACAATATGGATACTGGACTTTCTAAATTATCATTCTTTTCATAGAAGTTTGGTATGGAACCAGAAATGCCTTGCTTTGGTTTGAAAACAGATACATGAAAAATGAGGAAGAGTTACTGTGAATAATAATTAACACCTGTTTATAATACTGTGAGAGCCAGTTTGATGTTGTGGTTAAGACACTAGGCTAGAAACCAAGAAACTGTAAGTTCTACTTCTGGTGTTGTAAATTACCCAGAATCATTTAAATGAGATAGGTGCTGTAGAAATTTAATACAAAATAAAAACAAAATAAAGGAATGGTCTTAATCATAAAGCCAGCTAGGAAAAGTTGGGCTAGGCAATGGCAATCTGAAATCTTGCCAAAGAAACTGCAGAGATATCAAATTATTTAAAACATGCAGACCTCTGGAGACTTTTAGCACAGAAGTGTTGGATTTTGTGTCTCTGTGTGAAAAGAACATATGTATATTTGTGTACATATATATCTATATATATAAAAGCAAAATACCACTCACACGTCATCACAAAATCTTCAGAACCGCAAAGCCTACAAACTTGAAATTTGGTATGTATGCTCCTCTTGGCTTCTAGGTGCTCACTAAGAAAGGATTTTTTGAAATGACCATCAGAGCATTAGTATTTCGTATAATATTATTAACATGCTCTGATGCTAAGGAGTTCTACTCCCCCTCCCCACCTGAAAAGAAATATCTTCCAACTGCAGTTCAGCTAAGCTATGTCCAAGCTCCTTGCTGTCTCCTCCTTGCTCACACAGCAAATACTGTTTCAGTTTCCAAACAGCCCTCAACTATCTCATACAGTGACAGAATGCTAGCCAGATGAATACCGATGGATGCTGGTAGGCAGAGCCAATTTTTTCTGCCTTATTTTCCTTCCCAAAAACTAAGCCCGATCACATAATTTCATAGCGAAGGACGGGTATAGAGAGTGTGTGTGTGTGTGTATGTCTGTGTACACACACACAGTATATATACATATTTACAGGATTGATGGATATTAGAAAACTTGAAGAACCAGATTAGGGACTAATTGTTGGGTAGAAAATCTATCTATATGGTCATTAAGAGTCAACACTAACTTGATAGCACATAATCAGTTAATGCCTATTGCAAATTATGGTGATCACCATTTTAGCCCTGAAAATGAACCAAATGATCATTGAAAAGCAAAGAAATCAGCTGTCTCTGACTTTCAGCATGATTTTCTAATAACAATACAAAAAAACCCTCACTAAATAAGAACAACCTGACCATTATAGCTGCTGTGACATTTAATCAAAAGAAAATATTAAAAATGTCCTTTCACACAGAGACACAAAACCCAACACTTCTATGCTAAAAGTCTTCAGAGGTGTGATGTTTTAAATAATCTGAAAATATATAATAAATGGGCTTCAGAAATCATGCCAATTGAAGATTATGCATTGTTCTCCTGGGCATATAATGTTCTACTCACAGCAAAGTACAAAATATTTTCATACTTTCCTCCTTCCCTTTGTCAAAATAGTTCTATTTAACAAGGTTGACTGTTGCTCTACCAGCTTGATATAAATACAATTTTAAAAGATGTACTTACCCTTGCTTAGTAACCAAGTAAATTTCTAGAAAAAGTCATAAGAATAAGTTTTTAAGGAAAAATGAACAAAGGATGATTATATGAAGCAACATATGAACTTACTCTAGCCTAGGATTGAGCTATCTCTGGCATTTCAGGTCTACATTTGCACAATATTTTTAAGCCACCTTCTGGCTTCACTTAATGCAGGGGTCCCCAAACTTGGCAACTTTAAGACTTGTGGACTTCAACTCCCAGAATTCTGCTATGCTGGCTGTAGAATTCTGGAAATTGAAGTCCAAAAGTCTTAAAGTTGCCAAGTTTGGAGACCTCTGACTTAATGGATTGAATGATACACTGACAAAATAACTGAGTTACTAAACCCAACAAGTTAAAGTAAGCACTCATATCCCACTTTGCAATCAGTAGCTCTTTAGTGGGTTACATATATTGTGTGACCATAAGTCAGAGACTGTTGTACTTCATATCTCCAAAGCCTTAGAAAGCATACCCAGTAGTGAGTCTACTCCAAAGCTTAGAAAGCATAGCCAAGAGTGAGGTTGGATGGGAGTTATTAAGTTCAGCAACAAGAAGAGGGCCAGTGGTTGCTCCTTGTAAATTGAGTCCATAAGGAGATAGTACCTATTTGTAGATATCTAGGGTAGAACACAAATGTTTAAAGGAAAAGGTTGCAATACGATATTCAACCACTCCATCCACAGATTAAGCTCCACCATGCATATTTCATCAAGGCTCCAATATTTCTGAAGCAAAATGGAAAAGTCATAAGCTCTTTTTACCTCATCAGTCTTTATATTTCTTGAAAACAACTCAACTTCCTCATCTCATCTTTGCAATTGCCATCTGCTTCAAATTGACGGCATCTTTATTTGCATTTCTAGTGTATCTGTAAATGAAATACGTTCAGCTTGAGATTGCTATAAACAATGAATGTATTTCACATGATAAGAAAGTCCTGGAATGATGTGAGTTAATGCTGTAGAATAGTGAGTTTCCAGATTTCAGATCTATATTATCGGAAGGTCAGAATAGTGATCCTGTGAAAAAAATTCCAAATATGGCAAAAAGAAAAAAACCATTACGTTTCTTCCTTTAGTAAATTCTACTAGAATTTATTGATGTCTAAATCAAATGGATATTTCATGTTTTTCTGGCCCCATCCATCTGTGGAGAACTGGAATCTGGGTCAGAATGATAATTGACATGAGATAGTTTTAACATTGTAAAAAAAAGCCTTTCATAGTTTTCCTTCCATAGTAAGAGCAATTATAGAATTTGCCAAGGCTGAATACAAAATAAAGAACATACAAATGCCCATATTAAGCTGTACACAGAGAAAGGTATAAGGAAAAGATATGTATACACAGTCTGTATGTTAAGAATGTTATATGTGCAACATAGGAAATTTGATAAAATTAGTTAAAGCTTGAAAAAAATTGATATAGTAGAACAGGGGTGTCAAACTCACATTGTCACAGCAGTGTCATGTGACCTATTGGAACTTTTTCCCCTTTGTTAAACCAGGTGGGGGCTGGGCCAGCACATGAAGCATCCGGTCCATGGGCCGTGAGTTTGACACCCCTGTAGTAGAACAAGTGGGATTAAAAAACCATGCCTGGTTTGGCCATAATCAAATTGGCAGCTCTCAGGCCAGATGCGTCCCACACAAGCCATGGCCACCCCAGCTCCACAAAGAGGAAAAACGTCGCAATGCATCACATGTTGGCAATGTGGTGCCGCAAGTTTGTTACCCGTGCCATTGAGATTGAGCACCTCTGGTCAACCTACCTCATAGGATTGTTATGGGGCAAAATTGGAGGAGAGATTATTTATTATGTATTCTATTGTTGAATGCAACAAAAGGCAGGAATTAAAACTAATGAATTAATAAATGATGTATGGAAATGGATCAGGTAAACTGCATTTGGTATACTAATTGGTGTACTTAGAAATATCTTAACTTGGCACTGTCTGGCTTGTATATTGGGTATGCAATTTTCAGATTTTACAGAAAGTCTGAGGGTTGTAATTTAACACATCAGGAGGACATTCAGTTGGGGGAGATTGCAATTGATTTTTCCAAAGGAGGGGATTTTCACTGAATCTGTTATTAGATGATCCCACTGAGTGTATCTAGTTCTAAACTCTGAAGTTTAAATCTACCCTCAAAGCACTGGATTTTAACTGCTTATACCAGTGAGAATGTCAGTCTTTTTTTCTTTTTTTTAAGTTTTCATTATAAGATAAAAATATATAAAAATGCAACAGTTAGAAAAATAAGAAAAAGGAATCCTTGGCACTCTCTGAGCTTGGTTGTTTTCTTACAGACATCTCACTACCCAACTAGCTACTATCATTTTTGCTAGAAGAAAGTGGGGTTTGCTCTCTGTTTATATACCAGTGGCTTACCCTATCAGTGTTGTTGGAACTGTTCATGGTGTTTTTTTAATTAGGCTGTTGTTTATTCTTTAATTGTTGGTCCGAGTTGGTAGTTCGCAATATCAACAGTAGAGACCTTCAAATTTCTAGATTCTATCATATCACAAGACCTAAAATGGACACCTAACATCAAAAACATCATCAAAAAAATACAACAAAGAATGTTCTTTCTGCACCAACTCAGAAAGCTCAAACTGCCCAAGGAGCTGCTGATACAGTTCTACAGAGGAATTATTGAGTTTCTCATCTGCACCTCTATAACTGTCTGGTTTGGTTCTGCAACCCAACCAGACAGACACAGACTTCAGAGGATAATTAGGACTGCAGGAAAAAAAAAACCTGCCAACCTGCCTTCAATCAATGACCTGTATACTGCACGAGTCAAAAAGAGGGCTGTGAAAATATTTACAGACCCCTCACATCCTGGACATAAACTGTTTCAACTCCTACCCTCAAAACGACGCTATAGAGCACTGCACACCAGAACAACTAGACACAAGGACAGTTTTTCCCAAACGCCATCACTCTTGCTAAACAATAATTCCCTCAACACTGTCCAACTATTTACAAAGTCTGCACTACTATTACTATTAACCTTCTCATCACTCTTTATCACCCATCCCCTCCCACTTGTGACTGTATAACTGTAACTTTGTTGCTTGTATCCTATTTATAGTGACTGTTTCCTAGTATGATTTGATTGCTTTTTGTACCCTATGACTATCATTAAGTGTTGTACCTTATGATTCTTGATTCTTGACTCATGTATCTTTTCTTTTATGTACACTGAGAGCATTTGCACCAAGACAAATTCCTTGTGTGTCCAATCACATGTGGCCAATAAAGAATTCTATTCCTTGATCGAGCTTGTTGTTTCATTATTAGTAGTTATAATTTTGATGTTAATCTCTGCTTATCTGGGTGCTGACTGCTGGCAAAGAGATGTTTTGGTCTATTTGTTTCCTCTTTGGCTCCCTTTTGAATGGTAAATAGATGTTTATCTCTATGTGCCTGTTGATGGCTGATTTGTGTGAGTGCAAGCTGCCAGATGCATTCTGCTAGTCTTCTGCCTGTTTGTTCTAGGTAGTAGCTGTTGCAGTCTTTACACTATATGTTTAGATGGCTCCTTTTTATTTTTTTATGCAATTAATGTCAGCAAAACTGATGACGTAAGCATTTAAAATATCTTAAAATCTTAAAATATTTAAGATGAGGGACCAAGTATCAGCATAGGAGAATTAAAGGAATGAATGCTGCAGGGGGAGCAGGAGAGAAGAAAAAGAAAAAAGATTTTAGCCAAAATTAATGGCATCTTAAAGAACAAAATTTGAAAAGATCAGGCTGGAGAAGGCATAGACAGCTCAGAGAGAAAATACGGGGAGAAATGTTGAGTCTGAGAACAGAATTAAGAGTACCAGCATGAAAAAGAATAATATAATGAAAATTAAGTGACTGCAAGAAGAGAGATTAGTGGGTGGTATAGAGCTATTTCTCTCATTAGTATCTGAATGGAATTGCAGCTATGTTTATTTATAGCATTGAACACTATTAATATTTACCATGTGTAACCCCACCTGAGAATTAATGAATAAAATAAAGTATTTCCTAAATGGGGCTGAAGTTCTAATCATTATGAAAAATGAATGTCAATGAAGGGTTCATTAAACTTTCGATGCAATGGGTGGTAGGCTGGCAAAACAAAATATTAGAAACCATTAAAATAGTTCAACTTTGTCATTAAAACACATGCTAAAAGGGTATTGGGTGAGATCAAGAATGATGTGAATGCAGCCATATGGGTTCTTAAAATATGCTCAGAATTCATTTTGTGAGCTTCAGTGATCTCTGGTGGCAAGTTACAAGGACTAAAGGAAACAGAACGAGGCACCACTCCAATCACCAGCCTATCAAGTGCTCTACCGCCATATTTTCTGGAGTATGAATGGATACAGGTTTTCCTCACCTCTTCTGCTAATTAGAAGGGTTATTTCTACAATGTAGATCTAATCCAATGGTCTTCAGACATGGCAAGTTTAAATCTTGTGGACTTCAACTCCCAGAATTCCTGAGCTAACATGACTGGAGGAGGAATTCTGGGAGTTGAAGTCCACAAGTCTTAAAGCTGTCAAGTCAGAAGACCCCTAATTAATCTAAGATTAAATAAGAAATTAGACTGGCCCCCACTTTCACACTCTTTACATTTTTACATTTTATTTGATTTGTCAATCGCTTACAATATACAGGTATAAGAATAAATATAGTTTTGAATACATGAGATAGATACTTATAAGAAAAATAAAAGAAACAATAGGACAGGGACAGTAGGCACGATTGGTGCGCTTATGCACCCCCCCTACAGGCCTCTTAGGAAGGGGGTGAGGTCAATGGTAGACAGTCTAAGGGTAAAGTTTTTGGGGTTTGGGGAAGAAACCACAGAGTCAGGTAGAGTATTCCAAACATTGACCACTCTGTTGCTGAAGTCGTATTTTCTGCAGTCAAGTTTGGTCCTGAGTTTGTATTGCGGGGGGGTTCAACGTCGGGCCATCCCCACGGTCTGAGGCGTCCCGCTACGATGGTTGGCCGTGGCAAGGAAGTCCATCTCATCTGGATGAAGGTGTTGTCGGAGGGCGGCGCGTGGGCTAAGCGCTGGTGGACACGTCAAGGGTCTAGGTCCGGGGGGGGGGCCCGGCATCGTGGCGACGAGGGCGGGAAGCGCTCAGGCTTGCGGCTGCCAGAGGGGAGTGAAGAAAGAGAAGGAACCTTGAGTTTGTATCTATTGTTTGCTCTAGTGTTGTTATGGTTGAAGCTGAAGTATTCATTTGCAGGTAGGACATTGCAATGTATGATTTTATATACTATATTTAGATGGGACCGAAGGCGGCGTAGTTCTAGGTTTTCTAGGTCTAGAGTTTCAAGTCTGGTGGCATAAGGTATTCTGCAATGAGTAGTGGAGCGGAGAACTCTTCTCGTGAAATATTTCTGGACTTTTTCAACTTAATTAATTAAGTTGAAAAATTAATTAAGTTGGACTTTTTCTTAAGCCCTAAAGAGACTTAGTTTTGCCAGTGGGGCTGGGGAAGCCAGAATAGGATGGAGGCCATCAAATGGCTTACTTGACTGTGTGTTGTCACCAGGAGTGAGTAGCGGGGTATTGTTTTTTATTTTGATTGTTTCTAATTGTTTTTCTATACTGGGTTGTCACTGTTTGTAAGCCACTTAAAGTTGCTGTGAGCAAGTAGGCGGATATATACAGTATATGTATATATATATATATATATATATATATTTTTCTGAGGTTCTCGCGGGTATTTGTATGTGGATCTTTGGTTATTTGGGTTTTCTCCCGCGTAAGATTGGAAGTATCTAGGCAACGTTTCAATGAAGTCTCATTCATCATCTTCAGGCTTGTGTCTTCGGCTCTGTGCTTCTCAGAGTAATGTGTGTGTGTATATATATATATATATATATCCACCTACTTGCTCACAGCAACTTTAAGTGGCAGGTCTTGGCATGTTCGGGTCTTTTCCCATGTAAGATTGAGAGCATCTTGGCAATGTTTCAATGAGGTCCCACTTGCCATCTTCAGGCTGGTGCTTTTGGCTTCGTGCTTGTGCGAACAAAGCATGATCAGAGCTGCCGTCTCCTTATATATACTGGTGGGGAGGTTGGCTGTGTTGTCATTTCTTGATTGGTTGATGGAGTTGAAGTTTGCAGATTGGCTGGCTTTTTTGTAAGAACATGTGTGGCTGAGGTATTGGCTGTGTGTCTATCAGCCTCCTGTGTTGTAACAACCTGGGTAATGGGCTGTGTAATGACCTTCTGAGTTCTATTGTTTTGACATCCTGGGTCTTGTGCTGTAATCTCCTGGGTCGTTAGCTGTGTTGCAACATCCTGAGGTTTTGTGGTGTAACCTCCTGAGTTCTGTGATGTGATATCCTGTGATGTGATATCATCACCCAGGTCGGTACAACACAGGAGGCTGATAGACACACAGGCAATACCTCAGCCACACATTTTCTTATGAATATATATATTATATATATATATATATATATATATATATATATATATATATATATATATATATATATATATATATATATATATATTCTGAGGTTCTCGGGTATTTGTATGTGGATCTTTGGTTATTCGGGTTTTCTCCCGCGTAAGATTGGAAGTATCTAGGCAACGTTTCGATGAAGTCTCATTCATCATCTTCAGGCTTCTGTCTTCAACTCTGTGCTTCTCAGAGTGATGTGAGCTTGCAGCTGCTTCTTCCTTTTAACTGCTAGTGGGGGTGTGACTTGATTGGGTGGGGGCTTGGCCGTGTTCTGATTGGGTGGAGGTGTGTTCTCATTGGTTGGGGGTTTGGCTGTGTTCTGATTGGTTGGGGGTTGGCCATGATCTGATTGGCTGGAGGTGTGTTCTGTTCAGGTGGGGGCTTGGTTGTGCTCAGGTTGGTCTTAGTTACTGGGGATTTGAGCTGGTGAGCTGTGATCTTGCTGTTTGGCTTCGAGCTCGTGGTCGTGCTGCATCTTCATGGTGGGGGTCAGTTCGCTTCATGTATGGCTCAGAGGGGTTTGAAGTGGGTAGTGATGCAGCTGCAGTGCGGCTTCTGGTCTGTGGTCGTGTCTCATCTTCTGTGTGGGTGTGAGTCTGCTTTTTACGTGGAAGTGTGGTGGTGGCATCTCGTGTGGCCCTCGTGGGTGTGGGTCTGATGTCATTCATCATGTTAGGTACTCGTCTGTTCATGAGGGCAGGTTTCCAAATGGCTGGTAAGCGGAGGTGTCATCTCTTTTATTCATGCTGTGTGGGCGTTTTTCTATCTCTATGGCTTCTCTGATTATTCTGTTGTTGAAGTGTTCGGTTTTGGCGATAGTTCTGGTATTTTTAAAGTCAATCTCATGTCCTGTGGCTTTGAGGTGTTGGACCAGGGAAGAGGTCGGTTCTTCTTTTTGATTGAGTTCTTATGTTCTTCAACGCGTGCACTTATTCTTCTGTTAGTTTGTCCAAAGTATGTGGTGGGGCAGGCAGTGCAAGGGATTTCGTATACTCCTTGGCTTTCTAACTCGATTTTGTCTTTAGGGTTTCTTAGGATGGTGGATATTTTTCTGTTTGTGCAGAATGCTGTTTTAATGTTGTGTTTTTGGAGGATCTTGCTGATTTTGTCTGTAGTGCCTTTTATATATGGGAGGAGGGCTTTGCCGTTCTCTTGTTCTCTGTCTTGGATTTTGGTTGGGGTTTCTTTTTGGATTAGGTGGGTAATCTTCTTTCTTTGGAATCCATTGGCTGTTAGTACGTTGGTGAGAATGTTTAGTTCGGTTTTTAGGTGTTGTTCATCAGCTAAGCATTTTGTTCTGGAGATGAGTGTCTCAGCTACAGAATTGATCTGTGCTGGGTGGTGGTGTGAGAGTGCATGTAGATAGCGGTTTGTATGTGTTTTCTTCTGGTAGATGGTGTGTCCTAGGGAGCCATTGGGTTTTTTGTATACCAAGACATCTAGGAAGGGAAGTTGATTGTTAGCTTCTGTTTCCATGGTGAATTGTATTTTGGGGTGTAGGCTGTTGAGGTGTGTGAGGAAGTTGTTCAGTTTTTCTTTCCCATGTGGCCAGATTATGAAGGTGTCATCTACGTATCTGAGCCAGAGTTTGGGTTTGTGATCATATTTTCTAGAGCTTGTGTTTCAAAGTGTTCCATGTAGAGGTTTGCGATGACAGGTGAGAGGGTGATCCCATGGGTGCTCCTTCTATTTGTTTGTATTTTTGTCCGTTGTAGGTGAAGTATGTATTGGATAGACAGTGGTTGGTCAGATCTAGGATGTGCTGGAGGCGGGGTTGTATTTGTTTTGGATGGCTGTCAAGGCTTCTTTTATTGGCACTTGGGTGAAGAGGGATATGACATCGAAGCTCACTAGTAGGTCGCTGAGTTGTAAGTTTTGTTTCTTTATGATCTCGATGAACTGGAATGAGTTTCTTACATGTGAGTTGATGGATTCTGCATAGGGCTGTAGTTGTTTGGCGAGAAATTTGGCTAGGTTTTGTAGAGGTGAGCCTATGGAGCTGACTATTGGTCTAAGTGGAGTTCCTTCCTTGTGTATCTTGGGGAGACCATAAAGCTTGGGGCATCTGGATGATTTCTCTCTGGGTATGATTCTTTGCTGGATTTCTTCACACCCACACAGAAGATGAGACACGACCACAGACCAGAAGCCGCACTGCAGCTGCATCACTACCCACTTCAAACCCCTCTGAGCCATACATGAAGCGAACTGACCCCACCATGAAGATGCAGCACGACCACGAACTCGAAGCCAAACAGCAAGATCACAGCTCACCAGCTCAAATCCCCCAGTAACTAAGACCAACCTGAGCACAACCAAGCCCCCACCTGAACAGAACACACCTCCAGCCAATCAGAACATGGCCAACCCCCAACCAATCAGAACACAGCCAAAACTCCAACCAATGAGAACACACCCCACCCAATCAGAACACGGCCAAGCCCCCACCCAATCAAGTCACACCCCACTAGCAGTTAAAAGGAAGAAGCAGCTGCAAGCTCACATCACTCTGAGAAGCACAGAGTTGAAGACAGAAGCCTGAAGATGATGAATGAGACTTCATTGAAACGTTGCCTAGATACTTCCAATCTTACGCGGGAGAAAACCCGAATAACCAAAGATCCACATATATATATATATATGTGTGTGTGTGTGTGTGTGGTTTTTTTCTGAGGTTCTCATGGTATTTGTATGTGGATCTTTGGTTATTCGGGTTTTCTCCCGCGTAAGATTGGAAGTTCCAACTTCCAATCTTACGCGGAGAAACCCGAATAACCAAAGATCCATATATATATATATATATATATATATATATATATATATATATATATATATATATATGTATGTTATGTCCCACCTTCTAAAATAAACAGTTAAGGCTGAAAGCAGCAGTCCTTGTAAAGAAAGGCAGCAAACAGGAAAATGTTATGTCCCACCTTTTAAAGTAAACAGATAAGGCTGAAAGCAACAGTCCTTGTAAAGAAAGGCAGCAAACAGGAATTTTCACAGATAGCTCCAATAAGTAAAAGTTCCAACGAACTAAATCCAAGACTCAACAAGATTCTTCAGATCAAAATCCTTCACAAAATAATTCCAATAAGTAGAAGTTCCAACGAATTAAATCCAAATCCCAACAAGATATTTCAGATCAAAATCCTCCAAACTGTGCTCTTCAGTTCTCCTTGCAAATAGACACTTTGTTCCGGACAAAGTGCAAAGTCATATCTCTCCCTTTATAGAGTAACTAATTAGTCTAATTGCTGGTCTGCTCTCCTACTGTATCCTCGTTGGTTCCTCCTTGTCAGGAGACGTCTTGTCCTGACATCTACCCAGCAATCATCCAAATTATCATCTTCTTCACCTGAAGATATCATTGGTTCCTCATTATCACCCGTTCCCGGCTGACCACCTAATTGAAAGGTGGAGGAGTTTGAAGGTTCAAGCCGATCTTGCAAATCAAATGCATTCATCTCCTCCTCATCGTTAGAACTTGCTGATTCATATAAGTCCTCCTCGCTGGAGCTGTCATTCAAAAAACCTGTAGCAGATGCCGGAATCACAACACTATCCCTCACCGCAGGGCTCTTCCCCGGGTCTGGCGATCCGGATGCGGTTTCGAAGGAAGCGTGCATGAAAGTCTCGAAGCAGATCCGAAGCATGAAGTGTAGACGCATCCGTCCAGGAACAAACCTCCGAGTCATCTACCCTCCTCCTGACCAAATACTGGAAGCGACCTTTGAGCCAACGGGAATCAGGGCGTCGACCACCGTATCGTCAACAGCAGGCTCCTCAGAAGGCAATGATAACGGACCGGTTCAGCAGAATCACGTAATCGACAAACAGAAGAATCAGGAATCAAAAGAGATCGATGAAAGACGGGTGAATACGCATGGATCGTGGCAAAGTGAGGCGGTATGCCACGGGATTAATAACTGCCTCAATCGGGAACGGACCAATAAACCGATGATCAAGTTTTCTAATAGGGCGATCGACCTTCAGATGTTTTGTAGATAGCCACACTTTATCACCCACAACTAACGGAGGTGTATCTCGACGGGACCGATCTGCAAACCGCTTATAATCTTCTTTTGCCTTGTTCAATTGTTGTATCAGTAGACGGCGAACTGCGTGTAGTTCTTCCAAAAACTCTCGGGTCTCAGGAACCGGGAATCCATCATAGTTAATGGGAAGAAACGCGGATGATAACCCATATTTGCAAAAATGGCGTGACACGGGTGGAGGTATGCTGCGAGTTGTTAAACGCGAATTCTGCTAACGGAGGTATTTCACCCAATCGTTTTGTCGCAAATTAACAAAACATCTCAAATATTGAGTAAGAATCCCAATCACCTTCTCCGTCCCGCCATCAGTTTCCGGATGGTGCGCTGACGCTAAACATACTTTCACTTGCAAAGCCGCCATTAACTGTTTCCAAAATTCTGCCGTAAACTGGACCCCACGATCAGAAACCACTCTATCAGGTAGTCCATGTAGACAGAAGATATGTTGCAAAAATAACTGAGCCGTGAGTGCGGGACGATGGTAATTTCCGACAGGGAATGAAATGGGCCATTTTAGTCAACATATCCACTACCACAAGCACTGTTGTGAACCCGATGAAGACGGTAAATGTGTCAGAAAGTCCATAGAGATCGCTCCCCATGGTCTACTTGGAGTCGGCAAGGGTTGCAAAAGTCCAGGAGGTGCACCGGATGCTGCTTTCGCTTGCCTACATTGAACGCAGAAGCGGCGTAAGAAGACACATCATGACGAACTCGAGGCCACCAAAAAGTCCGAGTGACCAAATGCAAGGTCTTGTGTAATCCAAAATGACCAGCGGCTGGGTTATCATGACATTGTGTCATGATGAGAGCCCTCAACGGTCTGGTAGGCACATATAATAAACCCCGATATCGAAGCAGATCGTCTTCAAAAGACCATGGAGAAGTTGGGCCAATGTCCTCCCGTCTCTGCTGCGTCCACGCATCCAAACGTTGCGCCTCTCGTAGTTGGGCCCGTAAATCTACCGGTTCCTGCAGTACGGCTAGAGATTCCGGTGGTAACACTGTCCGTAAAGGAAGAGGATCTTCGGCACAAGTATACTCCGGTTTCGAGATAATGCATCCGCCCTCGGTTCTGACCACTTGGAGCGTAAGTAACCAGAAATTAAATCTGGCAAAAATAACGACCAACGAATCTGCCTTTGATTCAATTTCCTAGCCGTGGTCAAATGTTCCAGGTTCCTATGATCTGTCCGAACCTCCACCTTGTGTCGAGCTCCCTCCAAATGATGTCTCCAAGTCTCAAAAGCAACCTTAATAGCTAACAACTCTTTTTCCCAAATGGTATAGTTGCGTTCCGAAGCTGTAAGCTTCCTAGAATAATAAGCGCAAGGAAACAAAAGAGCGCCATCCTCCGAAGCTTGTAACAGCACTGCTCGATAGCGACATTAGAAGCATCTGTCTCGACCACAAATGGGCGATCCGGATCAGGATGCTTCAATATGGGTTCAGTTATAAATGCTTTTTCAAAGTGTCAAAAGCCGTCTTCCACTCGTCTCCCTTACGCATCCGAACCAAATTGTAAGCTCCACGTAAGTCAAGTTTCGTGAAAATTGTAGCTTCCGTAACCGCTCCAACAATTCGGAGATGAGCGGTAAAGGATAGCTATTTCTCACAGTGATAGCATTTAAGCGTCTATAGTCACAACAAAGACGAAGTTCTCCCGACTTCTTCTTGACAAAGAGAATGGGTGCTGAAAGAGGGGATGACGAAGGTCGAATAAATCCCCGAGCTAGATTTTTATTCAAAAATTCTCGAAGTGCAACTAGTTCAGGCTCAGACAAAGAATACAACCTCCCCTTTGGTAATGGAGGCGTCCGGTATCAAATCCACGGGACAGTCGTAAACACGATGTGGTGGTAATTGATCTGCCTCCTGTTCACTGAAAACATCGGGAAATCCGACAGCTCTGAAGGAATCGAGGCAGCAGAAGCGACAATATGTTGGCCTGCGCAGACATGTCTCAGGTGGTCCACACATTGCAGGCTTGGAAAAGAAACAGCGTTCTGCGCCCAAGCCACCAACGGATCGTGTAGACGCAGCCAGGATACTCCGAGCACCAAAGGAAGATGGAGGTTCAAGTGATATAAAAACTTATTGCCTCCTCGTGATCCCGATACGCATACGCAGTGGTTGGGTGGCAAGCGAATAGGTCCCGACTTGAGTTCGCCCATCTACGGTTTCCACCTGCATGGGGGATTCACAGGCACTAAAGGAACTTTGAAATGTTTTACAAAATCATAATCCATAAAGCTAGTCGTAGCCCCTGAATCCACCAGTGCCACGGCAGGGATTCCCTCCTTCCGAGATTGCAAGAATATGCGAGTGTCCAAAAGTAAATGTCGAGGAGGGCCAGAATTAACTTCAGCAATTTGAGATGAAAGTGAATACTGTGCCCGACCTAGGGTTTCCTGAGGTCGGGCCTACCCGCTTCCCGACGGACCAGCAATGGGTTTTGATACAGGTCCACGAGTCCCCTTCCGAGTGCAGGAATTTGCAAAATGTCCCGAACCCCCGCAATAAAGGCACAAACCTTCCTGAAATCTTCTCGATCGTTCCTGAACTGTTAAACGAGGGCGGAGTGCGCCTATCTCCATCGGCTCCTCTGCTGGAATTCTGGATTGGAAAACCCTCATAGACGGGGTGCGTGAACGAGGAAACACAGGTGGCTCTGCAACGGTCCGTTTACACCCACGATGTTGTAGGCGAGCTTCAATACGTAAGCATTGAGTAATCAATGTGTCCAAAGTTGAAGCACGCTCTGCATGAATTAGTTCATCCTTGATAATGTCGGACAAACCCTCTTGGAATGCTGCCATGTGAGCTGGTTCATTCCAGGTGGAGTCCATACACAACAAGCGAAATTCTGCAACGTATTTTTGCAATGAGTGTTTACCTTGAATAATATCCCTCAATTTTCTGTCCACAGTTTGAGATTTAATTGGATTCTCAAACATAACGTTCATCTGTTGAATAAACCCTGGAAATCGTCCAGTAATGGACTATCTTGTACTAATAAGGAGTAGCCCATTTGGCAACCTGCCCGGTTAACAAACTAATAATAAAGCCAATTTTAACTCGATCGGTTGGAAAATCCTCCGCCTCACAGAAAAATACAATTGGCACTGACCCAAAAATGTTGAAAACATGTCCGTTTGCCCAGAAAATTTATCTGGCATAGCTATCGAATTTTTCTCACAGGGGTGCAGGGGAACTCCAGCTGCAGCTGAAACAGTTTGAGAATTGGCATGACGATAATAATTGTGTTACCTGATTTTGAAGGGATACGTTGCTCTGAAGTAATTGATTTATTTGCATCTGTTGCTGCTCCACCAATTGTTGCATTTGAGTTGAATCCATCGTTGCAAAGATGGTCTGTTAGGTCCGGAACAAAAATGTTATGTCCCACCTTCTAAAATAAACAGTTAAGGCTGAAAGCAGCAGTCCTTGTAAAGAAAGGCAGCAAACAGGAAAATGTTATGTCCCACCTTTTAAAGTAAACAGATAAGGCTGAAAGCAACAGTCCTTGTAAAGAAAGGCAGCAAACAGGAATTTTCACAGATAGCTCCAATAAGTAAAAGTTCCAACGAACTAAATCCAAGACTCAACAAGATTCTTCAGATCAAAATCCTTCACAAAATAATTCCAATAAGTAGAAGTTCCAACAAATTAAATCCAAATCCCAACAAGATATTTCAGATCAAAATCCTCCAAACTGTGCTCTTCAGTTCTCCTTGCAAATAGACACTTTGTTCCGGACAAAGTGCAAAGTCATATCTCTCCCTTTATAGAGTAACTAATTAGTCTAATTGCTGGTCTGCTCTCCTACTGTATCCTCGTTGGTTCCTCCTTGTCAGGAGCGTCTTGTCCTGACATCTACCCAGCAATCATCCAAATTATCATCTTCTTCACCTGAAGATATCATTGGTTCCTCATTATCACCCGTTCCCGGCTGACCACCTAATTGAAGGGTGGAGGAGTTTGAAGGTTCAAGCCGATCTTGCAAATCAAATGCATTCATCTCCTCCTCATCGTTAGAACTTGCTGATTCATATAAGTCCTCCTCGCTGGAGCTGTCATTCAAAAACCTGTAGCAGATGCCGGAATCACAACATATATATATATATATATATATATATATATATATATATATATATATATATATATATATATATATATATATATATATATACATACATACATACATACATACATACACTGTATATATAATATTGGAAGCCATTCAGCTGCCTCTGAACAGGGGGAACCTTGTGCATGTGTACTTAAAAGCAAGTGGGAATTGTTTTCCATGAGATATATTTGGGGATGTGAACTAAAGGGGTTTACTATGGCTGATTTGCACAATTTGCTCAACAAGGCTAAAGTAATGTAGTTTGTACTTCAGCCTGCTGTAAGAATCCACCCATTAACTTGGCACACATGCTATTGCATTAAGCCATAATGTCATTTATTTGGTTAAGCATAGCAGGTATGTTTTATTACCACAGGATTAGTTTAACTACATTGTGTGAATCCAGCCCATAGATCTTGTTGAAATTAATGAAACAAGTTACAAGATAGTCCAATATATATCAAAGCTTTTCAAGAGCCATTCAGCTCCCAAAGGTTTATTTCTGAGGAACAAGATTGGAATTTTAGTCATGGCCAAAGCCCCTTTGCTCGAGAGATTTACAAGCAATTCAGTCAGCTTGCATCTAGTTAGGCCACTACTCTGAAAACATGCTTACTTCACTGGTGGGTCAGTTGGAGGTGGAGACCTGCAAAGGCAGATGAAATGGAGTGAAGTTGACCCATTGAATCAACATCTGGGCATGGCCTGAATTGTCTTGAAATTGGAGAAAGGAGATTCTATTTTTTATTTATTTTTTATTTTATATATATATTTATTTGTCAAGTGATTATAAGATAACAGGTATAAGTATAAACATAGTTATGAATATATGAAATGGATACATATAAGAAAAAGAACAGTAGGACAGGGACGGTAGGCACGTTGGTGCGCTTATGCTCGCCCCCTACAGACCTCTTAGGAAAAGGGTGAGGTCAATAGTAGACAGTCTAAGGTTAAAGTTTTTGGGGTTTGGGGAAGAAACCACAGAGTCAGGTAGAGTATTTCAGACATTGACCACTCTGTTGCTGAAGTCGTATTTCCTGCAATCAAGTTTGGTACGGTTAACCTTGAATTTGTATCTATTGTGTGCTCTTGTATTGTTGTGGTTGAAGCTGAAGTAGTCATTGACAGGGTAGAACATTGCAATATATAATTTTATGTACTATTCTTAGATTGGACCGAAGGCGGCGTAGTTCTAGGTTGTCTAGATCTAAAATTTCAAGTCTGGTGGCATAAGGTATTCTCTTTTGTCTTAAAAGAAAACCTATTTTAAGATTTTCATTCATTTTGGAGCTTTCCACTACCACAAGGTGAGATGCTACCAGTTCGGACCAGTTTGGGCATATCTGTAGCTCCAAAGAGCAGCTGTCATAGAACTGGTCAGTCTGCTTGCTCTGAGGATCTTCAGTTGGGACCTCCCACCTGCCCATGCTCCTAAGTCTATTTTATCCTCTCAGCTGTTCGGCCCAGCAGAGCAGATTGCCTGGCTAATCAGCTGAGAGGTGCAGGGGTTTTTCTTTAGTCTTAGGACAGGCACATGCAGTGCGCATTTGATGAGCACACACACACAATCACCGAACCGGTTGTTATGTTGGTAGCATTCCACCCCTTGCAGAAAACTGTGCTCCTGTTTCCTAACAATTGTAGTTGGAAGGTAATATCAGGGACCAGTAGTTCTGCTTATTACTCCCTGGGTGGGTATAAAGCAGACAGAGCAACTCCACAAAGCATCCATACAAAGTCTTTTTAATTGGTTCATCAGGCATCCTTATCAACACACAGTTATGACGAGGTTCTTCTTAATGTCCAATCCTTTGTATATCTGCATTATGGTGTAGAAAGATAATAAACTCTCATCCCCATGAAGATTGAAGTGGCTGCATGGTAATGGATTCAGGCAAGAGTGAGGGAGCCTTCCCCAACCCAACAAGGGTCAATTTAGTAACCAATCAGGATTACAGATGTGGCCACATGACATGAACTACATTTCCCAGGATACCTTAACTACATTTACCATGATGCATTCCCTTAAGGGAACAACTCTCAATTCCTGACTAACTATCCCCAATCCCATTAACTCTAAACTGTCTGGACAGCACACCAATACTATGAAGACAAGGCAGGCAGATGCCTTGGGCCTCATAGGCATGGAGAGCTTTTGAGATGTCAGCCCCACCAGGTAGACCTGAGATAAGCCAAAACTACTATATTGAGATGGGCTACAATATCAGAATCTTAGAAAATTGATTGTGGTGTACCTCCTCACCCTTCTTATAATTTAGTGACTTGGGGGGGGTCTTCCTCAGCTGGCTTTGAATGGTATTCATCTGATGTAGACTTAATATATATTTATTCCACATTGCTTTGCTAATGGAACTCATGTATCTCCATCAAGACCATCTTCCTTTACTCTCTACACCAGGTTCCCCCTTGCTAGCCTTTCCTTGCCCACATTTTCACGTGTAGATCTTTGATCATTTCCAAGAGGTGGTATGAGTTTTGTACATGTGAAGCTGCTGCTTCAGCATGGGGCTGTAGCTGCTTTGCTAAGTGTTTAGCTAGGTTTTGTAGTGGTGCTCCTCTGGAGCTGACTATGGGTCTGAGAGGTATGCCTTCTTTGTGTATTTTTGGGAGGCCGTATAGTTTGGGGCATCTGGAAGATTTTTCTCTTGAGATGACAAAAGACAGGACTATCATATCTGAGCTGCAAACATTTAGGTGTCCACTAGAGGACAGTAAGATATGTGTGCACACAGAAAGTATATGGATATACCGTATTTGCCGGCGTATAAGATGACTTTTTTGTCCTGAAAAAGATGCCTCCAATTGGGGGGGGTCGTCTTATATGCCGGGTCGCCTTATACGCCGGCAAATAGTAATTGGGAAGCACTGCGGCTGCTCAGCGGCTGAGGCACTTTTGTCTACCGTGGAATCGAATCCGTGAAGCTGAAAGGAGCAGCCAGCCTTCTCAGCTCCCAAGGAAATGAGGCTCGCACCGCCGAGCTCCGCTGAGGTATCCGGCTGGGGCTGTCAGGAGTTGTTACCGCTGGCGCGGCTCGCTGCGCTCAGTCCCGCGTTGCCTCGGGAAGGAAAGGCAAAACCAGGAGCCGCTGCTGCCATTACAAAGCGCCGCGCGCTCTTCCTTTTGCCTTTCCTTCCCGAGGCAACGCGGGACTGGAGCCGCACGGAGCCGCGCCAGCGGTAACAACTCCTGACAGCCCCAGCCGGAGACCTCAGCGGAGCCCGGGCGGTGCGAGCCTCGTTTCCTTGGGAGCTGGGAGAAGGCTGGCTGCTCCTTTCGGCTTCACGGGATTCGTTTCCACGGTAGACAAAAGTGCCTCAAAAAAAAAAAAAAAAGTGCAAAAGTGGAAGGCGTGCGGAAGAGGGGGCGAGTATATAACAAACTATATTTTGAGTGGAAATGTTGGGGGGTCGTCTTATACGCCGGGTCGTCTTATACGCCGGCATATACGGTATATACATTATACGCTAAGACATCTCCTTCCTACTTGTGAAAGAACAAAGGGACAGGCAATAGGCACTCTGTGTCTGATCTGCAAAATTCGAACTATCATTAGACAGTAGCAAAGATATCCCAAAACTTTTTGCTGCCATCTAGATGGCTGCAGTCCACATTCGATATGCCTAGAATAGGAAAGTTTTCCGAATAGGAAGTCAGTTATTGTGAGTACTGCATAAAGTAGAGTTGCATTCTGAATGGGAGAGAACAAGAAATAGGATAATGGAAAAAACTTGGACTCCTCCAGAGCAAGAAAGAAATTCCATAAGCCTCTACTTCTCTTTTTCCTGCCCACTCACAGTTGTTTCAAACTCAGTTCTAGAGCCCTCTCACCAGGTTGCGTTGCATTTCAGAGAATTCTGCTTAAGTCTCACCAAGGCTCACAGAACAGAAATGTATTAACTTTCTATTCTGCATACATAACACTTCCTTCCTCTGGTTCTCACAACCCCCATAATGGTCTTTTACAAAAGGTTACGCCAATATTGAATAACCATTGTCACAAGTTATCCAGTTATCCATTCTGTCAAGGACCTCGGAGTACTCATATCTAATGACCTAAGCGCCAGAAGTCATGGTAACAGCATTGCCAAAAAGACATTAAGAGTTGTAAATCTAATCTTACGAAGCTTCTCCTCTGGAAATATTGAATTGGTAACTAGGGCAGACAAAACCTTTGCCAGACCAATACTCAAATATAGCTCATCTGTCTGGAATCCGCACTGTATATCAGACATTAATACAATTGAGCGAGTCCAGAAGTATATCACCAGCTTGAGATTTTGGGCTTGGACAATCTTGAACTATGCCGCCTACGGTTGGACATAAGCGTAGTACACAAAAATATCTGCTACAATGTCTTACCCGTCAATGACTACTTCAGCTTCAACTGCAACAATACAAGACCACACAACAGATACAAACTCAATGTTAACCATTCCAAACTTGATTGCAGAAAGTACGACTTCAGCAACAGAGTGGTCAATGCCTGGAATGCACTACCTGACTCTGCAGTTACATCCGCAAACCCCCACTCCTTTAACCTCAAACTATCCACTATTGACCTCATCCCATTCCTAAGAGGTCTGTAAGGGGCGTGCATAAGTGTGCCATCGTGCCTTCTGTCCCTGTTCTATTGTCCCCATTTAATTGTTCCTATTTTCTGTATTCTTACTCATGTTTATACTTATACCTATTATTTTGTAAGCGATTGACAAATCAAATAAATAAATAAAAATAAATAAATAATGAATAGTCATTGTACCAAGTCATCCAGGAGCTCACAACAAGTAGTCACTGGATTGAAGGAGACATATCTGGCATTGTAAATATTTATTAATCCAAAGATGTGGCAGAGTATAGTTCAGAGTCACAGAAGGAAGGGGGAGTCGTTCCCAATGAAGAATATAGCTTGGAATCTTTGGTATGCAGAAAAAATGCAAAGGAGGACTCCCTAACAATTCACAGGGTATATCTAATAGTTATGCAAATAAGTGCTTTAGTCTGGCAAGATTCTGTCAACTGGTAAATACAACAGAATCTGAAGTTACTTGTATCATTCCTGGTTCTTTGATCTGGCAACATTCTTTTTTTTAAAAAAAAACACCAAGTTTTATTGGTTTTTAAAGACAAACAAAAACAAACAAACATAAAAACATCCAACTTTCTTTCATAAGTGTACAAGCAGCGTGTCGGTTGGTTTACAATTTTTTTGTGCAACCATTTCATAGTCTCAATTACAGTTACATTGCACAATAACTCATATTACCAATCAAAAATTAAATACCCTAGTATCACTATTAAACAATCGTTTGACTATAATTTTATTCATTCATACTTTGCGGGATAACTATAATTTACTTAGTTTATTTTATAACAATTCATGTAATCCTCCCAAATCTATCCTAAAAATATTTTATTAATATGGTGATCTGGCAACATTCTTAATATCCATAAAGCATTTAAGAAACGATTTCCAAAAGTGGTTAGAAAAGGAAGCTGGGGTCCTTAAAGGCTCCAACTATGGGTTGGGGGAATGCATGCACACCAGAAACCAGAAGACCAGGTAGCCGGCGCGTGCATGCCTGCTCTTTCGGTTTCTGGCATGCATGTATGCACAAAGACCAGCTGGCTGGTGCTCATGCACACGCTGGAACTCAGAAAAGCAACGGGTGATGGCTGGCGTACCCGGAGAGATGGCTCTGCATGCCACTTCTGGCATGCATTCCATAGTTCGCCATCATGGGTCTAGGGATCATAAAATGCCTAGGCCTGGTCCAGTGTCTATCATTCTCCACTCTTCTATTACTTATTTGTATCTCAGTGTGAATGATGTGTCTGGAACTGACTCTCCAATCTGTGGCTTATTAATTCTTTTTGCAGCTTTGCGTTTTTCTCATAAATGGCAAACAAGACTAATTTGCTGTAATTGCTATTCCACTTTGGAGTGCATTCATTCTGGACAGAGTGCAAAACATAATGAAACCCATCCAATGGACCTGATTTTCAACCCCACTTTCCTTTTCTCACAAAGAAGCGAAAATTGGAGGTTCTTTACAACAATGTAACAATGTTGCCTCTTTGTGTAATAGTTAATATGCATTCACTCATGAGAATGACAGATAATTTATGACAACCTGATCACAAAAGTTCAAAAATAGTTTATGTATATTGCTGCTTTTATGAGCTTTCTGAAACTTTTCTGGTTTTCTTTAGCCAGTATTCACTGACAATAAAATGCAGAGCAGATCTGGAAGATTTAAAATGAGAGTCAATATAAAAAAGTTTCTGGAGATTAGTAGTAAAAGACAAGAAAGGAACAAACAAGTGTGATTTATAGTATTTATTAGTTTAAATTTATAGTCAAGAAATCCTAGGTAGAAGTACTTAAAAAGGGATCCTTGTTCAGTGGAGTTTGAATTTATATAATAGCCCAGGGCTAATGTATCTGGGCTGCAAACTTCCAGATGACCATTAGATGTCAGCAAAGTTCTATCTCTTAGCTGCCATCTTGGCAGATTATCCTTTTCGTGCCATAGATCCCTTTGCAAGTGTGGTGAAATCTTCCCAGAAATAAATGTGTGCGTGTGTATGTGTGTGTGTTGTGTGTACGCATGCATGAGCGTGCACACACGTGTGCATGCGCATGCGTGCATACACACAAAACACACACACACACACACACACACACACACACACAAAGGAAACTGATTATGCTCAAATACAGTTACCAAAATAGTTTAAAAATAAATATGATAATATATATTCATTAATCCAGTAAAACTGTCAATAAATTTGAAAGATAGGACAGTTCAGAAAAAGAGGCAAAGAAGGAAGTCAGACTTAATGAAGAGCAAACACACTGATCCTAGGTTTCTACAATTGTAGGTTTAATAGCTTGTATGGATATTCAGGTACAAAGGGACCCATAAAATCCAAAATCTATTGGTTATTATTGACAATATGTTTTCAATGAAAAAGATCCTGCATACAACAATCTCTTTTTACTTTTCCAAAATATTGTTGGAGTTTAATGGCCATAAATTACTTATTGCTTATATTCCTGGTTGAATGAAAAGCAAAGCCTTAATTGCAGAAAGATTGTTGAATTGTGGGAAGTCCACATATCTTAAAATTGCCAAGTTTGAAAAAAAAACTGAGTTAATGATTAGTGAAAAATAAGTTCCAATCACCTTTTTCCCCATCCAAATTCCCAGAACACTGGCCCCCTTAAATCTATCCATTAAGGCAGTGGTCCCCAACCTTTTTTATGCCGCGGCCCGGTACCGGCATCAGCTGGGCGCCGCCGTACGCATCAGCGACGCCATCTTGTTTTGATGAAAAAGTGCTTCCGGTGAGCTCACCGGAAGCACTTTTTCATCAAAACAAGATGGCGGCGCTCAGCGTTCAGTGAGCTTTTCCGGGTAGAAATGGCTTTCTACCCAGAAAAGCTCACGAGCGCTGGCGCCACCATCTTGTTTTGATGAAAAGTGCTTCCGGTGAGCTTTCTACCCGGAAAAGCTCACCGGAAGCACTTTTTCATCAAAACAAGATGGCGGCGCCCAGCAAACCAGCAGCCCGGTAGGATTTGTTCCACGGGCCGGTACCGGTCCGCAGACCGGTGGTTGGGGACCCCTGCATTAAGGGATTCAGGGAATCAGTGGCGGTAGCCAGTAGCAGCGATGAGCAGCAGAGACCGAACTGGTTCTCTCTACAGCTCTGCTGTTGGGCCTACCTGCCCGCCTGGGCTCCCATACTCAGCTTTATCCTCTGCTTTTGAGGCGCAGCTACTTTGTGCTGCATGGCAGCTGCTGAAGCGACCAGGAGAGTGCAGGCTTGCAGGAGGTGAGTTGGAACGCCTCTGCGCCTGTGTAAAATGTGCATTTGGCACGTGCAGACAAAGTGTGCGCACACATGCAAAGCACGCCCACCAAACCACGCCCACTGAACCGGTGGTAAAACTTTTTTAATCCCACCACTGGAATCTATCAATCCCATATTTGGTCTCTCAAGGAGGAATGCCTACTGATGGGCTACGAGTGTGCACTCAGTACGTTTAAACAACATATTAAGTAATATTCAAGAAGTCCAACAGAATGCTTTATTGAGAAGTCAGGCCTCCCTTCACAAACTAAAATGATATTTATAACCAGGGATGGGATTCAGTTTTTTTAACAACCGGTTCTGTGGGCATGGCTTAGTTGGTGGGTGTGGCTTGGTGGTCATGTGACTGGATGGTCATGGCTAACTTGACATCACACATGTCAAGGGGTGCTTCTCCTCACCTGGCCTCTCATGACAGTGGGGATGCTGCAACGGTCATAAGTGTGAAAAATGGACATAAATCACTTTTTCCAGTGCCATTGTGACTTTGAATGGTCACTAAATGAACTGTTGTAAATCAAGGATTACCTGTACAAAAATACAAAGCTTCTTTGCTGGCAAAAAGCTGCCCTAAATACCAATCATTAGATTAAAAATACCTGCAAGCTGGAGTTACAAATCAGGCAGGGTGCCAGAGCATTGAGGAATTAAAATTGTTAAAATGCAGTGATAACTATCAAGCAGCCAACTCTTGCTCATAAAGTGAAAGCCTTTAGCAGACAAGTCATTTAAGCTCTCCAGAAATAGAACACCCAGGAAAAGCAATCCTTAGATCCATGTGCACCACTTAAAGATACCAGCTGGTCTCACTCACCTCACAAGATACCCTAAGGAAATCATGCAGATTTAAGGAAAGGTCACATGCCCCCCAGAAAGGCAGTAAAAAAAATCCGTGCCAAGCTTGCATCCTGCCTCTTGGAAGTATACCCAAAAGGACAGTGCCAGATAGTACTAAATCAGTGAAGGAAGACCCCATCCCCAGATAGAAAAAAAAACCATGAGGCAGGGAAAAAATCAAGCACAATATAAATAATTAAATCACAATAGTAGCTGTTGCTTGTTGAAGCTGAATAGGAAAAATTATCCCATCAATAGACATAGGATTAAACATCACCAAACACAGAATTAACCTTCACCAAAAACCAGTTTTAGACCAAAACTCAGAAAGGGTATGTAAACTCACATTTGAATGTCAATCTTTCTAGCTAGCCAAGAAGCCTTGCTAAATGTCACTCATCTTGGTTCACTGTCACTAAAAGCTTTGCTTCATTATTCAATTATTTCTTCAAAGTGCTGATTGTCCAGGGAAGTATTTCCTCCCAACAGCAGTGTAAAAATCTTAAAACAACCCTTCCCCTTTAAGAAAGTCAAGCCCCAGAAGCTCCGGAGACAGGAAGTCTACGCATACTAGCAAGAATGTAATAAGGGTGGAAAAAAAACAAAAGATTTCTTCTAACTACTGGTTCTCCGAACTGCTTAGAAAGTTAATAAGGGGTTCTATAGAACCAGACAGAACTGGTAGATTCCCATGCCTGTTTATAACACATAACTGTCTCTAACTTTTGGTGGATACTAACTCTAGTACATTGCAGTTCTCTCCCCATAGCAGTTCTGATACAAAAGATCAGCAGTGCTGATACAAAAAAGTCCCATATGAGCTAATATTGTTTCCCTGTGGACATTGAAACTACAACTGTTATATTGCACCTCTATAAGTATTCACAGATTCATTGTTTATATATTATTGATTTGTATCCCACCTTTATTATTTTGACAAATAACTCCTAACAATCAACAAATAACAAAGACAGCAAACCTACCAAACATACTTTCCTCCTACTACCTTTCCCCGACACAATAACAACCCTGTAAGAGGGATTGGGCTGACAGATAATGATTACTCAAGGTCACCCACTTCAACCCTCTAGAGCAGTGGTTCCCAAAGTGGGCGGTACCACCCCTGGGGGGTGGGTGGGATGCCTTAGGGGGGCGTTAAGAGGCAAGGGGGCTGGCAGGGGGATGCTAAGAGGCAGCAGGGGGGCACTGGAGGTGAGCAGCAGGGCACAATGCAGGGGTAAGAAAAAAATCCCGCCGCTGCCGCATTCAAAGCAAGGCCCCGCAGGATCACCCCGTTGACTTGCACGCTCTGGTGCAAGGAGCTCAATGGGGTGAACCTGGGGGCCTCGCCCCAAATGCAGCGTTGGAAAAGGAGAACAAAGACAGAATGGCTTTGCTCTCCATTTCAAAACATCCCACCGCCGCTGTGTTCGGGGCAGTGGGGCCTCGTCCTGAACGTAGCATTGGGAAAGGAGAGCAAAGCCAGAGTGGCTTTTCTCTCCTTTTGAAAACATCCCACCGCTGCTGTGTTCGGGACGGCGGGGCCTCACCCGAAATGCAGCATTGGGAAAGGAGAGCAAAGCCAGAGTGAGCAAAAATCCAGTGTGAGCAAAGAGCTAGAGTAGCTTTTACTCTCCTTTTCAAACATCCCGCCGCTGCAGCGTTGGGAGCGAGACCCTGCAGGTCCATCCCATCCCTTGCACCAGAGGCACCTGTCCAAGCAAGTCAGAACAGAGCGGTGTACAAAGTCAATGGGGTGAGCCTGAGAGAGGGAGAGAGGGAGAGAGAGAGAGAGAGAGACAAAAGGAAGAAGAGAAAGAGAAAAGTGATAGAAAGAAAAAGGGATAAAGAAAGAGGGGGGATGGAAAGAAGGGACAAAAAGAAAAAGAAATAAAGAAGGAGGGAGGGAGGGAGGAGAAAGATATCTATTCTAGTCCAATCACCTGCTCCAGCAGGGTTAGAAGGGAGTATGTATATATGTGTGTGCATGGCTGTCAAAACTCCAAAAACAGGTCAAGTAGTTCTGGGGAGGCCAGTCATAAATTAGAACACTTGCTAAGCAACCGGCCATTAAGTGAGGACCACTTGTATTTGGTTTGCCAGTCACCAAACCACACCCACCCAGTCACGTGACCAGCAAGCCACACCACCAGTCACATGACCAGCAAGCCACACCCACCCAGTCATGTGACCAGCAAACCACACCCTCAAATTAGGCCATGCCCACAGAAATTTGAATCCCGCCCCTGGGTGGGGGGCATTGAGGATGAGTTTGTAGCACCAAGGGGGGGGGTGGACTGAAAAAGTTGGGGAATCACTGTTCTAGAGCAATTATTCCTAACCTGTAATCCGCAGACCCCTGTGAGGGCACAATGTTGCCACAGGAGGTCTGCAAAGGCTTGATGCAGTCTAGTGCTTTAAATCTTGAGTTAAGTTATGGCAGTCTGTGGTCATGGTCCATGGCCACAACAGGTATTTAAAAGGGATCCGTGGTGAAGAAAAAGTTGAGGACTATGCTCTAAAGAGGGGTATTAAACTCATGGCCATATGTGTCACGTGCTGGCCATGCCCACCCCTGGTTTAGCGAAGGGGGGGGGGAAGTCACGATATGTCACATGATGACAATGTGACACCACAAGTTTGACAGCTCTGCTCTACAGCTTCTCATCCAGTATTTCATACAGGATCTAATGGAATGTTTTATAGCACGGAAGATAAATTGAAATCCTTGTGGATCAAACTCAAACTCAAGCCCCCTAGGATGGATCTGGCCACAGGGTGCTTAGATCTGGCCCGCGGTCCTTCTGGCAGCGAAATCTCAAGCTCGGGGAGGGCCATGTGCGGTATTTCCGGGCTCTGTTTTCGGCTGCAATGGTCTGCTGCAGCCCTCTGCCAGTAATAACAGAGCTTGGAGAGGCTGCACACCACCCTCCTGAGCTCCATTTTTGGTTGCAATGGCCTCCTGCAGCTCTCTGCCAGTGAAAATGGAGCTCGGGGATGCTGGACATGGCCCTCCTGGACTCCGTTTTCAGCCATGATGGCCTCCTGCAGCCCTCTTCCAGTAAAAACAGAACCCAGGCTCTGTTTTCACTGGCAGAAGGCTGCAGGAGGCCATAGCAGCCAAAAATGGAGCCTCGATGAGTGATGTCAAGCTGGCCACACCCACCCTGGCCACGCCCCCCAGTTCCCCAAGGTTAAACACAACCATGATGTGGCCCTCAATGAAATTGAGTTTGACACCCCTGCCATAAGACAAAGTACCCAGGGGTGAGTAGAAACCCTCCAAAAAGTTGCAGAAATCTAATGAATGGATAGGGAAGTTTTCTGCTGGTCTACAACCATAATGAAGGTTTTATTTGATACAAGCAGACTCTCTCTGAGCACCAGATAAATATAATTTTGAATCAACTATTGCCAGAAAACATCCAGCTTTTTAAACTGGGGTGACAGACTGCTTCAGCCAGGCAAGTTATGACTCTATCCAGTAATGATGATGGGTGAGTCTACTTATCATCAAAAGGATGCAGAAATTGTTTGATTGTTTCTTATTCTCTGATCTCCTGGGGAAACAAACTAAATAAATAGCTCCCTCATCTTTGGTGGATTTGAAAACAAAGCCATATTTTATTCATCGCTTGTTAAGCAGACTAGGATCTTATTGTCATTTTTATATTTCCGAATTACCTTTTCATCTCCCCATGGTGGCTCATATGTTGTTAATGTTTCCACAGAAAGGGAGAGAAACATAGAAATATTTCTTTAGAACAGTAAAGGAGAACTTTTATTTTGAAAGAAATATTGTTATTTGGTATAGTCCAGGGATTTTGCATTGGATTTTTCTTTAAAAAACAGTAGTATGAAAAATTCAGTGACCCACTATAAAGTGAAGGTATCCAAAATTCTTAGTTCTAAGCATTGATATACTTGAGCTACATCACTGAAAAAACAAAGGAGATGAGGCATTCAGTTCCTTCCATTTCTTCCATAACTACAATATTGCATTCAAAAATATTGTCTTGGTTTTTTTATTTTTTTAAAAAACTTACCCTATTCATTTTTTCTACAATTAGGAAATTAGAAGTGGGCAAATACTGGCAGACCTGTCTCCAAAGTAGCACTTCAATAAAAAAACATTACAAATGACCACTCTCAAACTCAGCTGAATCCATCATAAAGTATGTGGGATAGATTTAGAATTCTTATCTTATCTTCATGGAGAGATTGGGGTGATTGACGGCTTCCAAATAAGGTTGTGTTGTGGACAAGGTGTCTGAGGAGGAATAGATATGGCACTGCAGCAGTGAATGGTAGAGTCTTTCTGGATAAAAGAGAGACCAAGAGTTCACCTACTTATGACCCAGACTGATGGTCCTCCTGTCGAAACCATAGAATAGAAATGAGTAGAGTGCAGAGGATCAATGGAGAAATACTGTATTTTTCACTTCATAAGACACACCGGACCATACGATGCACCTAGGTTTAGAGGAGGAAAACGAGCAAAAAAAATATTTTGAACCGGGGCCTGAGAGGACCACAGAAGGTGTCCTCTCATGTGCCAGCTCTGCCTATTGACTCCTTCACTGCAGAAAAGAGACAGAAGAGGTGAGGTTCAGCACTGTAAAAGGACCCAGCTGCCACAGTCCGGCTGCTATTCACCAAAGGACCACAAAGGAGTTTCGGGGGCGAAAAGTGTGTCTTATAGAGCAAAAAATATGGTAGCTTGCTCATATGCACAAACACATCCTTTTAAAGGATATTAAGTTCAACCAAACTCACTTTCTTAATCAGTTTTGATTTCTTTGTCTGAGATGGTACAAGCTAACAGTAAATCACAGCCTAATCAAGGAACAACCAAGAACACTCCCACCAACAATGGCAGAGCAAGCCATTGGTATAAAAAACAGAAAGGAAACTGAACTATCTTCAACCACTGATGATGTTACCTAGTTGGGTAATGAAACACCTGCAAGAAAACAACTAAACACAGAGATCACCAAGGACGCCCATTAAGCAGGGGCTGTTGTCCATGAGGTTGAAAGTGAAGAAGTGAAGCTAGGACAAAGCCACATTGAAGGCATGAGTGAAACCAACTTACTTAGGAGAACAAAATCCAAAATCAACTCTGGAAGAAAGCAATAGCAAATAACTTCGATATTGTTGCAAAAAAAAAAAATGGAACAGACATGGCTGTAACATTAGCCAAATTTTAGTACAGCTTATTAAATCCCTACATTGAAAGGCATGCCTCTTATTATTGAAAAGACTCAAATTTATACAAATAGATTGGAAGATGAGATGGGATCTATATTAGAAAAGTACACCCAGTTACCATAAATACTGTATAATAGGGAAAGATACAGAGGGATGCTAAATGCAGCATCTAGAAAGGGCGTGTAGTATAACTAATTGGTGATTAGAATGCCAAAAAATTTTTGGAAGAACCTGCAATTACAAGAAGATATGTACTAGGTAAAGACAAAACACAGAAGGTAAATTAATAAAGTTCAGCAAAGTGATTCCTTGTTCACTGCCAACAATTATTTTAAACAATATAAACCCAGACTACACCTGAACATCAACAAACAAATAAGATGAAGCAGAAGTTGGAGAAATTAAACCAGAAATTACATGCAGTAAACTAGGTGCAGATTATGAAACAGAACATGAATTATAGATTAAGTTGTACAAATTTAGAGAATTAAACAGAGAAGTTTCATCAGGATTTGAGAATATAAGATAAATATGAAGTATTGATTCAGTACACTTAATTTACACAAAAAAGCATTTCTTATGCTACAGGGAGAGGTTAGAAACACAAAAATACAAAAACAAAAAAAATCTTAAAATTTAAAAAAAGAAGATTTGAGAGTCTTTCAGAATACGTTACCATGAAGAAAAAAAGAAGATGAAAGAAAGATGAACATGGACCTCCAACATCAAACAAGAAAAACAAGGAAAAATATCTCAACAAAATGTCAACAAATAGAAGAAAATAATAAGATAATTTATTTTATTTATTTTTATTTGTCAATTGCTTACAAGATAATAGGTATAGGTAAAAACATAATTATGAATACATGGATACATATAAGAAAAATTTAAAAATATATAAAAGAAACAATAAGACAGGGACGGTAGGCACGTTGGTGCGCTTTATGCACGCCACCTACAGACCTCTTAGGAAAGGGGTGAGGTCAATAGTAGACAGTCTAAGGTTAAAGTTTTTGGGGTTTGGGGAAAAACCCACAGAGTCAGGTAGAGTATTCCAGACATTGACCACTCTGTTGGTGAAGTTGTATTTCCTGCAATCAAGTTTGGTGTGGTTTACCTTGAGTTTGTATCTATTATGTGCTCTTGTATTGTTATGGTTGAAACTGAAGTATTCATTGACAGGTAAGTCATTGCAATGTATGATTTTATATACTATACTTAGATCAGACTGAAGGCGGCGTAGTTCTAGGTTTTCTAGGTCTAGAATTTCGAGTCTGATGGCATAAGGTATTCTGCAACAAGTAGAGGAGTGGAGAACTCTTCTTGTGAAATATTTCTGGATTTTCTCAACTGTGTTAATATCATGAATAAAATAATGAAAACATGTTTCTTAGACAGAGAAAAGTACAAGAATGTTTGCCGCTAAAATATGACTACTCAAAAATAATCATAGAAGAGGTCTGATAAAGGCAAATAAGATGAAAGCTAGATGGAATGACTACGACGAAACAGGAATTGACATTTCAGGTTGCAGAACTACAGAAACATTTGTAAACCAAGGATATATCCAGGAACCAATTCCACTAGGAAATGATATACAAGAGCAATAGATCTATTGTCAAATAGTAAAACATCAGACAGAGATTAAAATCTCAATGAAGTATTTGAAACTGTAGAGGAGACAATTAAATGCTTAGATCCATATGTAAACAAATATATAATGAATTGCCCAGTCTAGAAATTAGAAAACCTCTTTATCTGTCTCTCTTTCCCTCCCTCCCTCTCTCTCCCTCTCAAAGTAATGTCAACAGCATTCTCAACACAGAGTTAAGAAAAGAGAAAATGCTAGATACTTGTTTTATTAGGCTGAAGGATAAATCAGTCTGGAAAGTATGCTGGAAATTAATCCCAGGGAGAGAGGCAATGACAAAAGTTAGACAACATCATGAAAGATTCATAAAGACTTCAAACTTCAAGATTTCTGAGACAAAGACGAGATAGATAAAATGGGGTAAATCTATAATACTCCTTACTTGTAATCAGTAGATTTCAAGGTGCTAAAGAAATAATGCTGGTGGATTCATATCTTCAACATCATATTTTTCTTCCCGAATTAGAATCGCTAGTTTCCCTATTTATTTTCTATATTCTCTGCTATGGCATGTATCAGAAGATTTGGATGGCACCATCTAGCGGTCTTCTGGTTATGGTGTCTTGTGAATCTACATCCGGGCCTCCTAATTCCCATTTTGTGATCTGCTTTCTTGGACCAAGTCCAAATGAGACCCATGATGAAGCACCTACCAAATACTCCCAGTTCTTTAACCTTCCTGCCCACAGTTTCATAGTCATTTGTGGTTCGTTTATGACCTGTTCTAGAAGTGTGATTCTTCCCTCATCAAGAGGAAAGAACAGTTCTCAGTAGGTTTGAATAGACTTGCTAATCTCTCTATCCCATGCTCAATATGAACATTGGAAGATAATACACTTTCTGAAATATCCTCCAACAGTATGTCATGCCTCTTCTTTCTCAAAGTAGCTCTTGAATTTCTTTGACCTGAGGGGCACAAATGTTTTCCACAGTGTTTTGTTGCAAGATTTATTCCAGAGGGCACAGTCCAGGTGGGCATTCAGAGGAAGACCTAGGGCCACTGCCTCTTCATCCTAAAGGATGCAGGGAGGAACAGAGAAGGGAGCAATGTGAGTTATGTGGGTTATGGGGGAGAAAAGGGCCCTGATTCCCTTCATTAACTGCAGCTGGGAAAACAGGATTTTAAAAGGGCATTTATGCACAGTACCTTGCTGGAAGCAAAGCGTGAATTATTTTGGTTTGTCAAGTCTTATCTGGGTTCTGGCGTCCTCCCAACTGTGTGTGTTTCATTATCTTTTGAAGTCTTCAATTCCTTATCCTGCCTCGTCTCATTAATTGCTGCAGCATGGGTTGCGTTGGTTTTTATTTATAATTTATATGTACATTGGGTTCAGACTGAATTTCTTCCCTTTAAAATCTGTTCTTGGGAGAGTTTTTTCTCAGGTCGATGATAACTGGACATTGGGGGCCAAGTTGGAGGTATTAAAGGGACTTTACCTACTTTTGTGACTTTGTTGCTTTTGTGCCATGCCCCGGGTCATCACAGTCAAGATGGCAAAATGTAGTCACTGGTAGTAATACCTGTCAAATCCTACCTCTGATGCAAAACTACTGTGGGACTTCCGAATACAGACTGACAAAGTTTTGGAACACAACACTCCAGATATCATGATTGTGGAGAAGAAAAAAGTGTGCATCATCGACATTGCCATACCTGAAAAAAAAATCACCAGGTAGCAGGACTTGAAAATCAAACTTCAAAGACTCTGGCATAAACCAGGTGGTTCCAGTGGTACTCAGCACTGGGTGCTGTGCCTAAAGACCTAGGCAAGCACTTAAAAACAATTGGTGCTGACAAAATCACCATTGGTCAGCTGCAGAAGGCCACCTTGCTGGGATCTGCTCTTATAATCCGCCGATACATCACACAGTCCTAAATGCTTGGGAAGTGTTTGACTAGTGATTTGTGATATGAAACCCAGCATAGTTATCTCGTTTGCTGTGTACACTGTTGTTTTTTTGTGTATACTACTATTACTATTACTACTACTACTACTACTATTACTACTACTACTAATAATAATAATGATGATGATGATGATGATTCCTTCTATAATATAATCTATCCAAAACAACTAAAACAAAATGTTGATACTTAATATTTTTGTTGGATAAATTGGGCTACAATTTATTAGTTTTTACAGTTGGGAGGGCGGAGCTGGCGTCGTGATGATACAGCATGCGATCTTGGAGGTCTGAGATCACTGCCGATATCTTTGCTCCTGGACTGTCCAATTGGATCTAAACCGTCCCGAAGAGATGGTGAATGTAAAGAGTGCATCCTGTCGATCCCAGGGATACCGCAAAGTCCCTGGTAGATCCAGGAGAAGCTCTTTTTGCCAGTGGCAAAGAGGCACCCATTAAAGCTGCTGAAGTTGGGACAGCTCCGAAACAAAAGAGGACAGAAAGAGAGAGTGTACCGGTTTGGTGAGAATTTTTTCTTTATTTTAAGATTTGTAAGGACACCCTAAGGAAAAGAAAGAATCTGTAAAAGTTTTGACAGAAGTGATTAAGCAGCGATTTTAAACAGGAATGTCAAAGTAATATTTTTATTTTTTTTCTCATTGCTGGATTTTCTACACACGATCTTATATTTTGAAACTGGACTGGTTTTTCCTCTTCTTTCATTTATTTTTTTTCTCCTTTTTGACTTTATAATATTTTAGGCTAGAGACTCCCTTTTAGCTATTTTTTTAAAATATCTTTTTCTTTTTTTAATTAATTCTTATATTTTGCTTGGAAAATGAGGGGGAAAGTGAAAGCAAAAGAAACTTTGTAGCACTGCCAACTAGAGGCTTGGAAATATTCTATTTTGACCTGACAAAGCTGAGAAAGAACTGAGACTTCTTTTCAAGGACTTTGAGCCTGTTTGATAAGATAGAGGGAAGAGCATGGGAGAGTATTATTGCAGGTGCTCTTCTGGGTTTCTATCAACATCTGGAGTCTGGTGTTGAAGCTTATAGGAAAAGAAAAGGTGATAAGTCTCTGTAGAAGAGAGTTATAACAAGAGCCTTGGATAATTAAACAAAGTGCAGTGTGCTCTTTTGATTTTTTTCTAAGCTGCGCTACCCCTCCTCATCAGTTCACTTTTTCTAATAGCTACTTGGATTTTTGGCTCTTTGGAACTTGTCTTTGTTTGTTTTTTTCTTGTCTTTGGAAGTTAAATTTCTACACTTGCTTTTTATTTTAAAGGAAAAGCCTTTGTATTGATAATTTTTTTCCTTTTCTTTTTAAGGGAGTAGCCTTTTTTTCTCTCTCCCTTCCTGGTATTTTTGTCTTTCCATCTACCTTCCATGTTGGTTTTTTTGTTGTTGTTTATCTTTCTGGCCTTCTTTTTTTTATGCATCCTTTTATATTTGAGACCTCTAAATTGGATTAAGGTGTTGAAGAACCTGAATAATTTTTCCTTTCTCTTTTTTAGCTTTTTATTTTTCATTTTTCCGCCTCTTAGGATTTTACAACTTTTTCTTTTTTGTGTGTGTTTATGGTTTTTTCCTCCATTTTTGAATTTATACTGCTATCTAACCAATCGATTGGATTAAGGTATACAAGAACCTGAAGAAATATTAATTATTATTATTATTATTATTATTATTATTATTATTATTATTATTATTATTATTATTATTATTATTATTATTATTATTTGTAAATTTTATTTGAGTTTTCACAAAGAGAAAAAAAATACAAATAAAACATCTTTTTTGAGAATAGCATAATCCCGGGTTACATTTCTTCGTACAGACACAAATTATTATTATTGTTACTATTTGGCTTCTTTTTTTCTACTATTTTTATTTGGAATTGCAATTGGTTATTTCACAATTGGATTAAGGTCTAGAAGAACCTGAAGATTTTGAATTGCTCGAAATGAGTAGGAAACTAACAGCCCCTGGTTCCTCAACTTCTACTTCTTCCTCTCCACCATCTGGAGGACAACATTCAATACAGACAATTTATGGCAAGAAAAAGAACAAGAAAAAGTGACCCTGCAGATGATTATGCAAGGAATTCAAAATATTCAAACAAGAACAGAGAATATTGAAAAGAGAACAGAGAACATCGAACAAAGAACAGGGAAAACTGATGAAAAGTTGGAGAACATTCAACAAATGATGATGAAGTATGATGACAGACTCCAAAAAATTGAAGAAGAAGATAAATAAAGAGACTAGAAGATTGGAAACATTGATAACAGATTAACTGTGGTTGAACAAGATAAAAGTGGTATGCTGAGATGGGAGATGGACAGAATTTTATTTTAGATTCCAAAACATAGAGGAAGAAAAGGGACAAAACCTAGCTGAGATAATGATAGAAATATTGGCTGAAGCTTTGGAAATAACTGAAGAGAAGATGATGGATGGAATATGTTGTGAATCAATAAAAATGAATAACCTAAATGCAAATTAGGGGTTGAAAACCTGCACACTTGATTGGTCCTGATACAACAACTTGGGATTGGGCCAGAACCAGTCCCTGATTGGCCATTTTTGGGACTGTCCTTATTGGTCAGTAGCTTGAACCTGTTGCACATTTTCATTGGTTAATAAGGCAGCAGCTAACCCTATAAAAGGGTTACTGCTGCCCATAGCATTGCTCTGTTATGTCTATCACTTTATTAAAGAGTTGAAGTCACTGGTCAGATGTCTGGTCTCCCTTATTCTCCATACTTAAAACTGGCGACGAGGGTGGGCTACGGAGACCAAAGAGCTGACTAATCTACAGAGCAACTAACAGAGCACGTGGTCGAACACGCACCATCAACGGCAACATGGCCAGCGGTGCCATACCACCCGCTCCATTCAATCCAGAGACCGAAGACTGGGAGGCCTACATGGATCGGTTCCAGATGTTTCTGGAAACCAACAATTTGAAAGATGCGACAACCGGCAAAAAAAGAGCTATCTTTCTAACGCATTGTGGACCAACCGTGTTTAAAATGGCAAAGTCGCTTGCCAAGCCAGCAGAGGTAAAAGAAATGGACTGGGACGTCCTCGAGACGTTACTATGGGCTCACTATGCCCTCCGTACCAACCCTAGTAAGAAGACATGAATATTACCAGAGGGACCAACGGAAGGGCGAAAGCCTTGCCAATTACATCGCGGACCTCCGGAACCTAGGAGGCCTCTGCAGGTTCGCAGACTTAGAAGAAGCCCTCCGGGACCGCCTGGTTCTGGGCCTAGAAGATGGCGCTATCCAGAGCAAAATTATGGCTAAGGGGGACATCAGCCTCACCGATGCCCTTAAAGAAGCCTCGGCAGCAGAGGCGACAAAGAAGTCGGCAGCCCAAATGCGCCACACCAACGCACCGCTACGTAAACTCACCACTGATACCTCGCCTCGCTCAGAGAGACACCCGGTATCAACTCACCACGAAGACCTAGAGTCCCCATCCGACAGCGATGAGGAAGAGGTCAACCGACTTCGAACGGAGAGAGACCAGTCCTCACAACACTCATTTCGACCGTGTGCCGGCTGTGGAGCAAATCACCCACGATCCGGCTGCAAATTCCTTGACGCACTTTGCCGCCATTGCGGGAGACGCGGTCACATCGCAAAGGTTTGCAGGAGCAAACAGAACTCCAAACCCCGACAGGCCGAATTCCAGTCTTCAGGATTCTTCGGCACACACCGAGAAAAAATTGAACCACTCCTACAGAAACAAGCCGTCCACCACTTCCACCAGGCGTGAAGAAACCAGGCGGGAAGAGACCCACCAAACAATCACCATAGGCCACGCTACATCCCTTGATGCTGGGAAAATCCGAGTAAAGGTCGCCATCGAAAACAAACCTTGCGTGATGGAGGTAGACTCGGGATCTTCCTCTCGATGGTGTCGTGGAAAACGCTCCAACAGCTCCTTCCAACGATTCGCCGCCAAGACCTTAACCCTCAGAGGTTATACTCAAAGACTATCAGGGCAACCGAATTCCCGTCGTCGGGTCCCGCAGATTCCAGGTCTCATTCAAGGACCGCACCGTCGCACTACCACTGACTGTCGTGGATCGAGACAGGCCTAGTCTTCTAGGCCTGCAATGGTTCAGGCCGCTCGGAATCACTGTAGCCAGAGTCCACAAGGCCAAAAGCGTCGATTGGGAGGAAGCACTCGTGCAAGAATTCCAAGACGTTTTCGCGAACGGACTAGGCAAGTATAAGGGGACCCAATCTCGTTTAACTTGAACCCTGAAATAGCACCCATCCGCCTTAAGCCGCGTCGGGTGCCGTTCGCCTTAAAGCCTAAAATCGACGAACAACTCGATAAGCTGATAGCACAGGGCGTACTGGAACCCACCGACCACGCCCGTTGGGAAACCCCGATAGTGACGCCTATCAAGCCTGATGGGTCCCTAAGAATTTGCGGAGACTACCGGGCCACATTAAACCATGCACTGCAGCAAAGTGCTTATCCAGTACCGGTAGTACAACATTTACTCCATTTTCTGGGCGGCGGAAAGTTTTCGCCAAACTAGATTTAGCCCAGGCGTATCAACAATTGCCTGTAGACCCAACCACAGCCGAGGCGCAAACGATCGTAACACATAGGGGCGCATTTAAATGCAACCGGCTCCAATTGGGTAAGCGTCGCCCCTGGAATCTTCCAGAGTTTAATGGAAAGGTTGTTACAAGGGATAAAAGGCGTTGTCCCATATTTCGACGATGTACTCATCGCCGCACCTGACAAAGACACCCTAGAAAAACGACTCAAAGAGGTTTTACGAAGATTCCAAAATGCAGGCCTCAGAGTAATAAAAGATAAATGCCAGTTATGTACCGAAAAAGTAGAATTTTTGGGATACCTCCTGGACAGCCAAGGAATTCATCCCACCGAAGACAAATTACGAGCAATTAAAAAGGCACCCAGTCCAAGGAACAAGGCAGACCTACAGGCGTTCCTTGGACTTATCAATTTCTATAATGTGTTTTTACCCCCACAAAGCAACAGTGGCTGAACCATTGCATAGACTATTAGACAAAAAAGCAACGTGGGTTTGGGGACAACGGGAACAACATGCTTTCCAACAAGTAAAGAAATTGCTAACTTCTGATTCAGTACTTATGCAGTACAACGAGACCCTGCCGCTCACTATCACATGTGATGCATCACCTTTTTGGGTTGGGGCAATTCTGGCTCACGTGTTACCAAACGGAGCGGAAGCCCCCATCGCGTTTTTTTCGCGAACCTTAGCTAAAGCTGAACGAAATTATAGTCAGCTGGACAAAGAAGCTTTAGCTATTGTTGCTGCAGTTAAAAGATTTCACGAATATGTTTATGGCCGTGCGTTTACAATAATCACTGATCATAAACCGCTACTGGGGATCATTGCGGGTAATAAACCAACCCCGTATATATTGTCCCCCAGAATGACCCGTTGGTCTGAATTCCTGGCGGCCTACAACTACACTTTGCAGCACCGCCCGGGGAAATCGATTCTCCACGCCGATGCATTGAGCAGAACACCGCTCCCAGATGCTGTTGTGGATCCAGCCCCAACCCTCTCAACACTACAGATTGAAACTCTACAGGCACCACCCTTGACGGCTAGAGACATTGCTTTTGAAACAAAACGTGACCCAGTTCTGCAACACACACTACGCTGGGTTGAACGGGGGTGGCCGACGGACCAAATTGCACCTGAATGGGTGCCTTTCAAAGCCCGCCAAACCGAGCTGTTTTCCCAAAAGGGCTGTATCTTGTGGGGCGATCGAGTCGTAATCCCTAGCAAATTGCAACAGACTGTGTTGGCGGTATTGCATGAGGGACATCCGGGCATTGTGCAGATGAAATCACTCGCACGCAGCTATGCTTGGTGGCCAGGAATCGACAAAAGAATCGAGGCCTGGCTCGCTATGTGCCAACGTTGCCAGGACGTCAGCAACGCCCCACCTAAAGCAAGCCCAACCGAGTGGGAAACGCCGAGGGGACCATGGTCCCGTATTCATATTGACTTTGCGGGGCCTACCAAAGGTCACACTTTCCTGATTACTGTCGACGCCTATTCTAACTGGCTCAAGATTCATCAAATGCACACAACTACAACCGACTCAGTTATTAATAAATTAAACAGACTATTTGCCACGCATGGGTTTCCGGACGTGTTGGTCTCGGACAACGGCCCACAGTTCACTGCATTGCCCTTTGAACAATATCTGGCTGATCGGGGCATCCGCCATGCGCTGACCTCGCCCGTGCACCCTGCGGCGAATGGACGTGCAGAACGCATGGTACAATTTGTGAAAAGACCCTTCACAAAATGGAATTTGGCAACATCGACGAGAAAATCAATCGAATCCTCTTATTGCAGCACATCACGCCACAGCGTGACCAACAAAACACCCGCTGAACTTCTTATGGGCGGAAAATACAATCGCACCTTGACCGGCTCCACCCCGCTTCGCACCGGAAAAACCTTTCGGCTCCAGCAGCAAATGCCGGGAATTTAAGGTAGGCGATTTAATCTTTGCCAAAAACTTTTCCGGCGACCCGTTATGGATACCCGCAACCGTTACCCACCTCACCGGGCCTAGATCTTACCGCCTGCTAACAGACGATGGGAGGGTGTGGAAACGCCACATAGACCAACTCCGATCGAGATTACCACCCAGCGGCCATGACTTCCCGGTTCACCAACTCAAGGGAGGGAGTATCGAGGAATTGACTTTGATACAACTAATAGCAGGTCAACGGGAGCCCTACAGCCCAGCGAAACACCGGGCGTGAAGCGGGGAGGAGTTGATGTCTTCAGGGAACTTTGATACGGGGAAAACGAACTGCAAAACCCCAAAGAAACGCGCAGTAGCAGAGACAACCACAGTGAATGCAGCACGGAATCGCCGTGCAGCGAAATAGAACGTAACAATGGTCATCCAAACGCTCCACCGAACCGGACATTAGACAAAACCCGGTGGAGCCTCGAAATCATCCAGGCAGACCAAACGGCCTGCCTATCTTGAGGATTTTATCACAGCTCCCCTCAAACGGAACCCAAAGGGGAGGGGTGCTGTGAATCAATAAAAATGAATAACCTAAATGCAAATTAGGGGTTGAAAACCTGCACACTTGATTGGTCCTGATACAACAACTTGGGATTGGGCCAGAACCAGTCCCTGATTGGCCATTTTTGGGACTGTCCTTATTGGTCAGTAGTTTGAACCTGTTGCACATTTTCATTGGTTAATAAGGCAGCAGCTAACCCTATAAAAGGGTTACTGCTGCCCATAGCATTGCTCTGTTATGTCTATCACTTTATTAAAGAGTTGAAGTCACTAGTCAGATGTCTGGTCTCCCTTATTCTCCATACTTAACAGAATAGATGAGGTCTATCGAGTCTTCACAAGATATGCAATGAGAAATAGCTTACCAAGAGAAGTTCACATCAGATTTACAAAGAAAGCCATTAAAATGCAAATATTGCAAGTGGCAAGAGAGAAAACATTGAAATATAAAGACAAGGAGATTGTGGTCTTGAAACAAGTACCCAGAAAAGTGAGAGAGATGAGAACAGAATACTGATTCCTGACCAAAATGCTTCTTAAAAAAGAGGTGAATTATAGATGGCTGATTCCAGAAGGTTTAATGTTCACATGGCAAGAACAGAGATATAGAATTGACTCAATTGAGAAAGCTGAATCATTTTATACAGAATTTTTTAGAGGGAAAGAGGAAGAGGCAGAAAAAGAAATTTCACTAATTGAATCCCAAGAGGACTGCCAAATGATGACTGAAAAAGAAGAAGGTGCAGTAGGTGGAAAGGAGGAAGCCAAAGAACAACGTGAACCAAGATCCACGAGAGCTATCAAACCTAACTACAAAATATAACCATGGAAGAGAAAAAATTGATTACAATTAATATAAATGGACTTAACTCAGCTGTTAAAAGAAGGAAAACCTTCCATAAATTAGAGAAATTAAAATTTGATATAATCTGCCTACAAGAAGTATATATTAAAAAGCAATATGAACAATTGTTGATACAGCCAAAATTAGGGAAAATATTTACTTCCCTGACACAATGAAAAAAAAGAGGAGTGGTTTTATACATTAAAGTTATTATCCCAGCGAAATTGATTTATACTGGTGACGATGGAAGAATACTAATGGTGGAAATAATGCACAATAATACGAAAACACTCCTGATTGCAATCTATGCCCCGAATGACAATCAAGAAGAATTTTATAAAAAAAACTATATATGAAAATAATTGAACTGGACTATGCTAATATAGTTATGATGGGAGATTTTAATGGAATTGTAGACAATAAACTGGACTATACAGCACAGAAAACAATAAAGCAAAACAGAAAGACCCTCCCTAAATCTTTTTTTTTAATGGTAGATGAAATAAACTTGAAAGATACATGGAGAGAAAGAAATGCTAAAGCTAAACAATACACCTTCTTCTCAAATAGACATTTATCATGGTCCAGAATAGATATGATATGGATGTCAACAGAATTGTTAACTAATAATCAAGAAATAAATATTGAAACAAGTACTTGGGCAGATCACAATCCAATGACAATTAAATGGAAAGGACAAAGAAGAAGATCTAGATGGATGTTAAATAATACTATATTAAAGGAAAAAGACTTCACACTGTGGATGGAGAAAGAATTGGCTTTTTTCTTTAGAGAAAACAAAAAGGAAGATACATCAATCCAGAACGTATGGGATACAATGAAGGCATATGCCAGAGGCTTGATAATAGACTATACAAGGGAAAAAAATACCATGAAAAGATTAGCCTCTTAGGCATTAGAGGATGAGTATAAAGGACTTGAAAAAGAGCTACAGAGAATGCCACAGAAAAAGGACATTAAGTTAAAAATGGATATAATCAAACATAAAATGGGTCTAATAGAAAAAGAAGAACTAGCACAGAAAATTAGAGGTGCTAAACAGAACTACTTTGAAGATGCAAATAAACCAGGTAGCTGGTTAGCATATAAATTGAGAAAGGAGAAAGAATCAAGGAAAATATTGCAATTAATAGATGACCAAGGCCAAGTTTGCTATGGTAGTAAAAAGAAGAAGGAAATCATATGAGACTATTATGGGAAACTATACACACAAGAGAATATTGATGAGGAAAGAGTTAAACAGTATTTACAGAATGCTAATTTACCCCAGATACCTAAAGAGATTGAAACAATTTTAGAAAACAATATAACGATGATGGAGTTAACTGAAGCCCTCAAGAAGCAAAATAATGGAAAGGCACCAGGCCCAGATGGACTTCCAGCAGAATTTTACAAAACATTACAAGAATCGTTGAACCTTCCATTGCTAGAAGTTATAAATGAAGTTATGTTAAAGAAGAGGATACCTAAAAAGAATCAATTTATTAATTCTGGATGAAATGCACACCCACTAGATTGTATATATGATAATAAATAGAAGTGAATATACTTGGGCAAGTAATGCATAGATACAGACTAAAAAGATCTACTTTGGTTGACAAGATGGCAGTGGGGGAAGACTAGAAAAAGGAATATCTTCAGATAGTGGATATTTATCAATACAATCGCCAAAAATTGGGCCCGATTCAATGGCACAAGGAAGAGTGCCACAAGAAAGAAAGTTACATTTCTGACATTAATCTGAAAATAATAGTAATATGTTATTATATCTAATCTACCTGTAATAATTATGCTCATACTCACTCTAAAGATAACCCCTATTTTTAATCACTCACATGGACCAATTATATTCTTTCTTATAGAACAGTCAGATTACAAAATTGATTGTGGAAGATAATAATGTATTACAAAGAAACCTGTAAGGAAGAATAAAATCCAGAAAAATAATGGATACATTCAGTATAGCAAGCACAAACTTTATGTATTGAAATAATCCAAACTTTATTTGCAAACTACCTAAGTTTAAAATTCATTCCATAAACTAAGTCTACATAGGCAAATGCATCAATAAAATTACACACTATGCTTTCTTGTTTATATCTTGAAAGATGAAATGATAAACAAACTTCTAACAACTTACCTTTTCTAGTAAGTCAGTTTTATTCCATTCTTTTTTTTTTCTCATGCTGTATTTGAAAAACTTTCAGGTACATTTTGTGTCATATCCCTTAGTCTCCAGATGTCTTTGACATCCATCTATTAATTCCTACTTGGTAAATTCCTGTCTAGCAATAAAAAATCATCACTCCATTTTCATTTCACTCACATCACAAAATCTTGACTTTTCTTAAATCCCAAAGCACTATAAGCATCAAGCATCCTATCTCAAAATTTGTTTATACATTTTGGAGGTTTAAAGGGGAAATATTGGCTAACACAATGAGAGGCACAACTAATTTAAGAAATACACATCACTCATTTGTATTAAAGTAACTTGGTTGAAATAAACTGAATTTATAAATCTAACAAGTTTCCTTCTATAACATAATCTATCAAAACAACTAAAACAAAATGTTGAGATTTAATATTTTTGTTGAATAAATTGGGCTACAAATTGTATATCGGTATAAGTTATAGAGAATTAAAGAAAGGGAATATTGAATATATCAAGTAGATAATGAATTCTGGGTTTCTATTAAATATTTGGTTCTTTAGTGGTCTACGTGTTTTGCTGATACACCTTGTTGCAATGGCAAGTAATCAGATAGATTATTGATTAATTTACTGTTAAATTGGTAATGTATATTTACTAGGACTGGGCATGCTTCAGAAATGTATCAGAAGCAATGCTTTGGATCTTGCATAAATGCAGACAAAAATCCACTATAGGTTTATTTACTTATTTCTTTCCAATATTTATACACTTCCAATTTATAAATTCACAATTAGCATAGAAGAACTCAAAGAAGTAATATAAGAACAGTAGATGTGGCAAGACCTGGCCAATAGCATCACCAAGACCAGGACAAGACTGAATGGATGTCACTGTCATCATCATCATCATGTCCCAAAGTCATCAGACTGAACTTTGAAACCAAAATTGAGATGAAAGTTCCAACTAAAAATAGAAAATAGCCAGAAAAATCAAGGCTTCATAGCTTTCTTAAAGATGGCCAGTGCGAAGGCCACTCAAATCTCAGGAGGAATGTAGGCCAAGATAGCTATGCAAGAACTTTGTTTTTGGAATCTTGTGCTCTCACTTTCTAGAGTTGAAGAAATTTACACCACCTCCTCATGAGCTAAACACATAGGCTGGACAGACTTTTTAGAAGTGGTCCTGTCATGCCCCTGTTAGAATCTGACCTCGAGGGAGAGGAGGAACAGCTGACAGGGAGTAGGAGTGTGGCTCCGGAGATTGTGGAGGAAACTGAGGAAGGGTACAGGCCAGTTGGGCATTGAGAGGAAGACACAGGCCCATTCCCTCTCCATCCTAGGGCATACAGGGAGGAGTGGATAAGGGAGAAACGTGAATGGCATGGTCTACAGGGGAGGACAGGGCCTTGATCCCCTTCATGGGCTACAGCTGTGAGGACTGTTTAAAAGGACAAACTGTGCATGGGTCAGCACTGGAAGCAAAGTGTGAAAATATTTATAGTTTGTCAGTTCTTATCTGAGTTCTGGCATCCTTCCCAGTGTGTGTATTTTGATATCTATGGAGGTCTTCAAGCCCTTATCCTGCCTTGTCTCATCAATTGCTTCAGTGTGGTTTCTATTGTTTTTTTCTGTTTATAATTTATATGTATTTTGAGTTTGAACAGAAGTTCTTCCTTTTCACAACTGTTTGTGGCGGAGTTTTTTCTCCAAACAATGATAATTGGACCTTTGAAGCCAAGTTAAAGGTACTTCACCTGTTTTTGTGACTTTGTTGCTTTTGTATCCCACCCTGGGTTATCAAAGGTCCTGAGGTACACTCTAGAGCTTTATGATCTAATACCAGTCTCTTAAATTGGTCTTGAACACCTACTGGAAGCAAATAAAGCACCCCAAATGTAGTTGTTATTTGTTTCATCAGCTTTTACCCATCAGCACATGGGCTTCTACTAATTCTAGATACTATTCAAGGACAACCCCAGGTATGACATGCTGCAGTAATCCAATCTAGAGGTTTTGTGAGTGTTGCCAAAGCTTCCTGCCCCACATAGGTTTTCCCACATCCAAGAATGTGGAAGATTTCATGGTCCAATAGAAAAATGTTGTGCTGTTTCCCATATTGCTGTTCCATATGCAATCTGTACCCATTTACAACTAACTATTTTTATTATTATCAATTATTAGTCTGAAACAGTATTATTATTATTATTATTATTTTGTGGGAAAAGCCAGAATGATTTGAGGAACAGTGTACTGTTTCATTATTGGATCTTGAGGTTTTGCACACAACAAATCTAACAATAAGATTTCTTTGAAATAAGTCCTTTCTATCAATTCAATTGATGTTATGTCTAGACTGTTGAATAATTCTTGATGAAAAATCTCTATAACCATTAAAATTTAACACTTTTGCATTAAGCTGAAAATCATTTTCCTATTAGTTTGTGAAGTATTTAAGGCTTAGAAATTTATTATCTGAGATATTATATTAAGATATTAAGGCTGGAAGCTATTAAAAATATAATATTTCCTAACTTTTGGTTAATATAGTTTTCTATTACTCCAGAGTTATTCTTTCTTACTCTGACATCCAAAAGAATAATATCTTAAAACTCCCATGCTGATTCATCCCATGCTGACTCAAATTGAATAAATGGACTATTCAATTACTAATATAATCTGTAAATTCTTGTAGCAATTGAAAGTCTCCTTCAAATTCATAAAATACCCTAAATATAACATCCATGAAAAATCATAATTAATACTGAACAGTGACCTGACCAGATATAGAACAACTTCCTACATATTTATATCCATAGATTCACAGCTATAAAATTTAATAGTTTGAAGAAAAATATAGAATTCTATTTTTAGGAATGCAAATTTATCCAATTGTCTTCCCTCCATAAAATTATTTCAAGCATAATCTTCCACTATATTAATGAGTTGCAAAATTCACTGTAACGTTTAGCCAAATGTTCCAAAAAGGGTTTTGTTTTGTTTGTTTTTTAATAATGAGAGAGTAACAGAAAATACTCTTTGGGCTGAATTAATGATGAATGTATTCTTGGAAACAAAAATTAGATTTTTTTTCCCTAAACAATGTACATTTAAAACAGAAATGTCTTCCTTGGTTATATAATGGAATAAACTTTTAATATATAAATCTTATTTAACTTTTAAAATATTATGAAGAATAAAAAAAACCAGTGAGCTGAAAAGCTGAGCAGAGCCTATTGCTCAGTATCTAATATTACTAAGCTTGAGCTTCAGTGTCAACAACTATACCCTGAACTCCACAATATTTTTGGAGGTAGTCAGATGGAACCCCCACAGTACAGCAGTTGGAGCTACACCACAATCCAGAAAATTCTTACAGAATACAGAAGTATTCTTTCATCCCTTGCTTAATTTTAGCCATATGCTATCCCACCCTGGATCATTCTAGAGGATAAACTATACAAGCACGAATGCTTTTCCTCACCATAAATTCAGCAGAAATATGATAATTTATGTAGGAGAAGACCAGGCAAAGCGGGTAGTGATAGTGGTGGTGTTAGATGAGTCATCAACATAGAATCATTATGTTCCCACAAATGGTCTAAGTCCAATTCTTCTTGAATTCTATTGACTCTTATCTAGCACCAATTTAATATTGAATATTAATTTATTAGATTATAGTCTATAGGTATAAGCTGGAGCAGTGAATATTTTTCTGAACTGGAACTTATGACACTGATCTTTCACTCTGAACAATTTTCTGTAAGATTTGTGTTGACTTTCATTGTCTCTTGATTCTTTTCAAGTTAATTATTTCACTTTGGCAAATGTAATATTAATCTGGATTTATGTCAGCTGCTTCCTCTTGCATTGCCCAACAGGGCAGCAGGACCCCCAAAGCTGCTCACTAATGAGAAGTAGTTTGTTTCACAAGATTGTGAAGATAGCATTTGGCCTAAATGCTATTTTCACAATCTTGTGAAGCAAACTACTGGGACTTCTGCAGCTGGTGCCTTGCAAATGCTAATAGAGAAGGAGGCTGTCAGATGTGGTGATTTGTTTAGGTTTTCACCATCTTTGGAAAACAACTCCACCAGCTTCAAATCCTGAGAGGATACTATTTTGTCTTGTTTCACTGAGTATGTGTTAGCTAACTTGGCATCTACTGCTCCACCATCAAGAAGGCAAGCTGTTGCCACACAGCAACCACCAACCTACAAGTTGATGTTTCTTACAGAGTTGGAGCTATTTATTTAAAGTCCACTAGAGGCACTCAGTCTCTTTTGATAGTATTCTTGCCGATCCAATCTTTTTTTTTTTTTTCAAAAGTAGTATTTTATTTGCTGTGAAGAACAAGGATAATTAGATTGACTTGTGTGTGTGTGTGTGTGTGTGTGTGTGTGTGTATGTGTGTGTATGTATATGTATATGTATATAATATGGATGTGATATGGTGGGGTGGGATGGAATGGGAATAGGAATAGAGTAGAATAGAGTAGAGTAGAGTAGAGTAGAGTAGAGTAGAGTAGAGTAGAGTAGAGTAGAATCGAATCGAATAGAATAGAATAGAATAGAATAGAATAGAATAGAATAGAATAGAATAGAATAGAATAGAATAGAATAGAATAGAATAGAATAGAATAGAATAGAATAGAATAGAATAGAATAGAATTCTTTATTGGCCAAGTGTGATTGGATACCCAAGGAATTTTGTCTTTGGTGCATAAACTCTCAGTGTACATATAAACAGCAAGTAATAGGTCATAGGTCATAATCATAGTTACAATCATTAATCATAAGTTAGAAACAATAATTGATAAATCATAAAAAAAACAATAGGAGAAGACAGTAGGAAAGATGAGAAGATGAGACAGGATGAGAAATGAGACAGTGTTGTGGGAATTAAGTGTTCATCAGAGTGATGGCATGGGAGAAAAACTTTATGTCTGGTTCTTTTGGCATGCAATTCTCTACAGCAGCATATATTACCATATGGTGATGTTACAGAAGACTACAGAGTTAGTATAACATAGTTATTTGGCTGTCGAAGAGTAGTTCAGGCTCACCATCTATCTAGGATGCACCACAAGAGGCGAACTAGCTCTACATCAGAAATTATTAGTATTATTTTTAAAAGAACATCCAGCACATAGAAAAGCTGATCAGCTGAAAGCTTTCTTGACAGAATTCTCGAACATCAAGCATGAAAGGACTGATTCCCTTTTCTCTATTATTTTCCATAGGAAAGTGCTTTTATAAAAATGCTGAAGAGTTTAGAATGAGTCAAATCCAACCTAAGCTCTTTGAGACATTGTAATAAGTTATAAAGTTATAAAGCAATAGATCACAATCAAGGCAACCATTGTTACCTTTTTGCTGGACCTATATGAAACATTCTGTTACCAAGCAACTGTTCACAGGTAGGTTTTGCAAAATGCTTCTTTACCAAGCAACCTAGCATTGCCTCTTAGTTTCCAAACATGTTGAAAGCATCTTCTTGTAGAATTATTGCCATTTATTTGAATGGCTAAGTCAACTTGTCCAAACTCCATTTGATTCAGGAAATTCAGATGCAAAGTAGATGATACTCTAAATTCTGTTTCCACATCTTTCTTTTGTATCCCAGTCAACCTGACAGTATGAATTATGAGGTGAGCTGCAGCCTTTCAGTAAAATGAGTGAAAAGGTGCCACTAGATTCCTCCTGACTCTTTATAGACAAGGCTACCTTACTCTTCAGATAGTTGGTATTTTGCTGAATCTCGTGGGTAATTAGTAAGCTTCTTAGAGTATTTAATTAAATTCTATCTTCATGTTCTATCTTAAACTTTTGAAAAGAGCTAAAGGAAAGGATTTGAAGATTCCAGGTTCCCGCAGGTTCTGAAATTGAACAGCAATATCCTGGGGCTTATCAATCTCAGGACGTATAATGAGGGCATTATTCACATCAAGAGCAAAGCTTTTAAAAAACGTATGAAGAAAAGGTAAAAGGTTCCCCTCACACATACATGCTAGTCATTTCCGGCTCTAGGGGGCAGTGCTCATCTCCATTACAAAGCTGAAGAGCCAGTGCTGTCCGAAGACATCTCCGTGTTCAAGTGGCTGGCATGACTGAATGCCAAAGGCACATGGAACACTGTTACCTTCCTATCGAAGTGGTTTCTATTTTTCTACTTGCATTTTTTACATGCTTTCGAACTGCTAGGTTGGCAGAAGCTGGGACAAGTAACGGGAGCTTACTCCGTTACACGGTGCTTGGGACTCGAACCGCCAAACTGCCAACCTTTCTGATCGACAAGTTCAGTGTCTTAGCCACTGAGCCACTGCGTTCCTATCATGAAGAAAAAGAATTGAAAATTGCATGTGTATTGGCAAAACACATCACATTTTTTTTAAAAAAATCCTTAATCGTATTCCATAGATCACTCACTGTTGAGTGAAGCAGGAACACATGATCAGCTGATCTTGACCCTGAATGGAGCTGTGGTCATCATGCTGGAGATAAAGGAGAACATTTCATGCTTGCCATTGTAGACATAAGGTGCTATTGCAAGAATTGGCAGTCCCAACCCATGTTCAACAGATTTCATCTATTCTTTATTTTGGAAGGACAGATGGTCCTATGGTAAAGAAGGTCAAGCATCATAAAAATTTGGTAGTTTTGTTACATCTTTAATTTTTTTAACCACATTCTGTGGATTTCCCCAGTTCCATCTAATTCCTCAAGATTTTAATAGCAATAGCACTTAGACTTCTATTGCTTTGTAGTACTTTGCAGCCCTCTCTAAGTGGATTGCAGAGTCAGCATATTGCCCCCAATAATCTGGGTCCTCATTTTATTGATCTGAGAAGGATGCAAAGGCTAAGTCAACCTTGAGTGGTCAGGATTGAACTGCTTGGAGTCGGCAGAGTTAGCCTCCAATACTGAATTCTAAGCTGGGTCTTAAAAAGAACAGAATCTTCTCTAACTTCATCTGGACATGTATTGTCTTGGATTTTTTTATCAGAAAATCAAGGAGGGAGGACAAAAGTAACTACAGTGTACAGTGTACCTCGGCCCACGGAAATAACTACAGTGGTACCTCAGTACTCATCAGTAGTTTGTTCCAGAAGAATTGATGAATACTAAAACTGATGCATCCTGGGAAAACCATGTGACTTACCACATGACCTGTTATTTCAGCTGAATGAAATAGCGAGTCACAAGGCAGCTGACGTCAGCAAATTCTTCTTCGGACATCAATTACCAGGAGAAAGACGAGGGCTGGGACAAGATTTCTGCCACAAAACATGTTGAATACCAACTTTGATGAGTTTGAAGCAGTCGAATGCTGTGGTATGACTGGATAGAGTAGTGATCCCCAACCTTTTTGGAAAAAAATTGGTGGAGGACTATTTTTCCACAGACTGGGGTGAGGGAGAAGAGCAAGAGGCAACCTAGATCCCATGCATGCACAGTTTACAGTAGGGTTTGCTTGCTCATTGCTCACCTCCAGCTGTGTGGCCCAGTTCCTAACAGGCCACAGATCAGTGAGGGCCTCCTGGTATCAAGAAGATTTGCTTTTTGTTCTTTGTTTTTTCGTTGGTACATATGAAATAGAATATACAATTGATTATATAAAGGATATGATAAAATAGAAAATATGATAAATTAGAAGGGATTATATGGGAATATAAAGTATTTATAATGAGAATATTCTTAAGGATTAAAAACAGGAATAAAAATTTATTAAAATATATAGATAAATTTTGGCTAAGTGGAAAGAAAGAAAAAACATGATTATTATATAATTATATATAAGAAAATCTTTTTTTGGTGTTTGTGTGTGTGTGTGTGTGTGTGTGTATATATATATATATATATATATATATATATATATATATATATATATATATATATATATATATATATATATATATACACACACACACATTACATACACTATACACATATATATTCTGAGGTTCTCGCGGGTATTTGTATGTGGATCTTTGGTTATTCGGGTTTTCTCCGCGTAAGATTGGAAGTATCTAGGCAACGCGTTTCGATGAAGTCTCATTCATCATCTTCAGGCTTCTGTCTTCAGCTCTGTGCTTCTCAGAGTGATGTGAGCTTGCAGCTGCTTCTTCCTTTTAACTGCTAGTGGGGTGTGACTTGATTGGGTGGGGGCTTGGCTGTGTTCTGATTGGGTGGGGGTGTGTTCTCATTGGTTGGGGGTTTGGCTGTGTTCTGATTGGTTGGGGGTTGGCCGTGTTCTGATTGGCTGGAGGTGTGTTCTGTTCAGGTGGGGGCTTGGTTGTGCTCAGGTTGGTCTTAGTTACTGGGGGATTTGAGCTGGTGAGCTGTGATCTTGCTGTTTGGCTTCGAGTTCATGGTCGTGCTGCATCTTCATGGTGGGGGTCAGTTCGCTTCATGTATGGCTCAGAGGGGTTTGAAGTGGGTAGTGATGCAGCTGCAGTGCGGCTTCTGGTCTGTGGTCGTGTCTCATCTTCTGTGTGGGTGTGAGTCTGCTTTTTACGTGGAAGTGTGGTGGTGGCATCTTGTGTGGCCCTCGTGGGTGTGGGTCTGGTGTCATTCATCGTGTTAGGTACTCATCTGTTCATGAGGGCGGGTTTCCAAATGGCTGGTAAGCGGGAGGTGTCATCTCTTTTATTCATGCTGTGTGGGCGTTTTTCTATCTCTATGGCTTCTCTGATTATTCTGTTGTTGAAGTGTTCGGTTTTGGCAATAGTTCTGGTATTTTTAAAGTCAATCTCATGTCCTGTGGCTTTGAGGTGTTGGACCAGGGAAGAGGTCGGTTCTTCTTTTTTGATTGAGTTCTTATGTTCTTCAACGCGTGCACTTATTCTTCTGTTAGTTTGTCCAATGTATGTGGTGGGGCAGGCGGTGCAAGGGTATACAAAATTTTCTGAGGTTTTCGTGGGTATTTGTATGTGGATCTTTGGTTATTCGGGTTTTCTCTCACGTAAAATTGGAAGTATCTAGGCGACATTTTGATGAAGTCCCATTCATCATCTTCAGGCTTGTGTCTTTGGCTTTGTGCTTCTTGGAGTTACAATCTTTTTAGATTGTTGATTATACACTACTCAAAAGAATAAAGGGAACACTTAAACAACACAATGTGACTCCAAGTCAATCACACTTCTGTGAAATCAAACTGTCCACTTAGGTAGCAACACTGATTGACAATCAATTTCATATGCTGTTGTGCAAATGGAATAGACAACAGGTGGAAAGCACAGGCAGTTAGCAAGACAACCCCAATAAAGGAGTGGTTCTACAGGTGGTGACCACAGACCGCTTCTCGGTTCCTATGCTTTCTGGCTGATGGTTTGGTCACTTTTGACTGCTGGCGGTGCTTTCACTCTAGTGGTAGCCTGAGACGGAGTCTACAACCCACACAAGTGGCTCAGGTAGTGCAGCTCATCCAGGATGGCACATCAATGTGAGCTGTGGCAAGAAGGTTTGCTGTGTCTGTCAGCATAGTGTCCAGAGCATGGAGGCGCTGCCAGGAGACAGGCCAGTACATCAGGAGACGTGGAGGAGGCCGTAAGAGGGCAACAACCCAGCATCAGGACCACTACCTCCGCCTTTGTGCAAGAAGGGACAGGAGGAGCACTGCCAGAGCCCTACAAAATGACCTCCAGCGGGCCACAAATGTGCATGTGGCTGCTCAAATGGTCAGAAACAGACTCCATGAGGATGGTATGAGGGCCCGACATCCACAGGTGGGGGTTGTGCTTACAGCCCAACACCGTGCAGGATGTTTGGCATTTGCCAGAGAACACCAAGATTGGCAAATTCGCCACTGGCACCCTGTGCTCTTCACAGATGAAAGCAGGTTCACACTGAGCACATGTGACAGACGTGACAGGATCTGGAGACGCCATGGAGAACGTTCTGCTGCCTGCAACATCCTCCAGCATGACTGGTTTGGCAGTGGGTCAGTAATGGTGTGGGGTGGAATTTCTTTAGGGGGCCGCACAGCCCTCCATGTGCTCGCCAGAGGTAGCCTGACTGCCATTAGGTACCGAGATGAGATCCTCAGACCCCTTGTGAGACCATATGCTGGTGTGGTTGGCCCTGGGTTCCTCCTAATCCAAGACAATGCTAGACCTCATGTGGCTGGAGTGTGTCAGCAGTTCCTGCAAGATGAAAGCATTGATGCTATGGACTGGCCCGCCCGTTCCCCAGACCTGAATCCAATTGAGCACATCTGGGACATCATGTCTCTCTCCATCCACCAACGCCACATTGCACCACAGACTGTCCAGGAGTTGGGGGATGCTTTAGTCAGGTGTGGGAGGAGATCCCTCAGGTGACCATCCGCTACCTCATCAGGAGCATGCCCAGGCGTTGTAGGGAGGTCATACAGGCACGTGGAGGCCACACACGTGGAGGCCACACACACTACTGTGCCTCGTTTTGACTTGTTTTAAGGACATTACATCAAAGTTGGATCAGTTTTTTTCCACTTTAATTTTGAGTGTAACTCCAAATCCAGACCTCCATGGATTGCTAAATTTGATTTCCATTGATAATTTTTGTGTGATTTTGTTGTCATCACATTCAACTATGTAATGAGCAAAGTATTTAATAAGAATATTTCATTCATTCAGATCTAGGATGTCTTTATTTTTTTTGAGCAGTGTATATTGGTCTAGAGAAAATTAAGGATAATAATGATGTATAATGTAAAATAAAACAGGTGGTAAGCTGAAAATGGAAATAATAGGGGATAAAGATCAGAAAATTTTATGTTTGGATGAAATGATATTGATATTGAATTAATGAATTGAAATATGAAATGGAAATTTATTTAAAGATGAGTGGAATGGATAATGACATGAGGTGATATTATATAAGATAGATGGAAATACAAGTATGGCTATGTATAAATGTTGTAATCTAGAACCACATTGCTCACATGAAGAGATTTGTAAAATATGAAAAAATAAAAAACTTTTTTGGGGGAAAAAAGAACATTTGTTCCAATTAGGTCAGGGGTCCCCAAACTTGGCAACTTTAAGACTTGTGGACTTCTCCCAAAATTTTCCAGCCAGCCTTTCCATACCATCGATCTGTTCCTTTTGGGATAGTTTTGGGATAGCTGGCTGGAGAATTCTGGGAGTTGAAGTCACAAGTCTTAAAATTGCCAACTTTGGAGAGCTCTGAATTAGGTGCTAAAATCATACTAGCATAAACAATTGAGAAAGAAAAGGTATAGAAAGCAGTGAAAGCACCCCTCTGAAATGCATGATGTATACTCCTCGCCATGAGCCTAGCTCATATCCCACTTTACTTTGAAAACTGTTATATAAAATGTGAGAAAATATTAACATTTAATATTAATAAAGCATAAAATGACTCTTAGAGTGAGATGGATAGTACCGAAATTTGCCAAATAAATAAATGATATATGCACTAACTATTAAAAATTTATTAAATACTTTTAAAGTGCTGTTTTTAAATACTGTGGGGCATTTTTTCTATTGCATTTTTAAATAATTGTTACTATTATGAGTAATTTTTAAGGGATTGGGAAAACAAATAAAAGATTAGCATTTAATATATTTGTGGTGCCTGAATTATCCATTTTTCATGAAATGCTCAGATAGCCATCTGGATTTTTACCACTTTCACTTTGCTCATGAAATTTCCATCATCTGAGTAAAGCATATATGAATAATTGTAAAATGTATATTTGGATAAATACATAATATTAAATATTGGTATATGCAATATGCATGATAGAAGTCTGATACATTTTTTACTTTTGAATAGCATACCTCATGTCATGCTTTAATTGAGTGATTTTATGCCAGGAAATAATTGTCAGCTCTTAGCAATGACATCAGTATATTTTGTTCGTGACAATCTCTCGCTAACCTGGTCTTTCATGTCTTCCAATGATGATCATAATGCAATCCATCCATCTTCCTGCTGGTCATACTATTCTTCTCTTTCCTTCTACCTGTCCCAACCTTAGACCCTTCTTTGAGAGCCAGGTCTTGATATAATGACACATTATTACTCTATGGAAATGTCAGAGAAGTTGTTATTAAGCTGCCCAGAGTCTAATAATAAATTTAAAATTATATCTGCATTCCTCTGCATGCATTTCTGTTTTGATGTGTAAACTAACATGTCCTTTCGAAGAAAATGTTGGCAGTGGTGGGATTCAAATTTTTTTACTACCGGTTCTGTGGGCGTAGCTTGGTGGGCATGACGTGGCTTGGTGAGCGTAGCTTGGTGGGCATTGCAGGGGAAGGATACTGCAAAATCTCCATTCCCTCCCCACTCCTGGGGGAAGGATACTGCAAAATCCCATTCCCTCCTCACCGCACTAACCTGCTTTCCAGCTCCATTCTCCTGTGCAACCAAAGAAGACCCAGCCAATCAGCTGGGACTAGGGAGGCAGAGAATAGATGGGGGCAGGGCCAGTGAGAGGTGGTATTTGCCTGCTCTCCAAACTACTCAAAGTTTCCGCTACCAGTTCTCCAGAACTGGTCAGAACCTGCTTAATACCACCTCTGAATATTGGTGATAGCAGGATTGTCCAAAGCGGGCCATACAAATATCAATGACTCATTCATAATTTGTTAGTAAAGAGGAAAATATATTTTCTAATTTTTCAGAAGTGTAGTAAGTGTCCTACAAACACCACTATAGACCTGAAACACTGAACCGGTTTGTAGTTTCTGCAAACATGTGCATTTCAATGATGAAAAGGTTTTTATTAGTTTTTTTAAAAAGGTTTACATAATAAATAAAGTGTTCTGGGTAAGTGAGAAATCGAGTTAAAAGGCCATTGTGGTGCAAAGGTCAGAAGCTCAGATTAACCAAAAATTGGTCATTAAAGTACCAAAGTTGTATTTTATATACATTGGCACACAGAAAAAAAATTCCTACCTTCACTTGTTATTCCAGAACAGACATTTTTAACTGAAAAGGAATTTATATTGAAAAAAAATGCATTTATTCTTCTTTGATTAGAAATCATATATACCCTTCCTGTTTCTCTCAACAGGAACTAGAACATTTAAATTAAAGATAAATCCATTTTATTTTAGCTTTATAGTTAATGGACAGAGATTAGCAGATAATTAGAAGATAAATCTTGAAACATAATTCTTGACATGACACTTCAAAAGATGGTGATGAATTAATCAGACTGTTTAACAATTCTTTATGCAGCTTTTGAACAACTAAGGGAGCTATAAAAACAGACTCCTGGTTTTTAAAAATTGACTCCTTTTGACTACATTTTGATTTTGTGGTAACCTCAGTAAGGCTCGGTTCATTTATCTTCAGCACGAAGAAGATTTTCTTGATGAGTTTTAACTGATTAAAACATCCATAATCTGAGTGCTCATTTGTTTTTTGTTACAAAGTCACATTGGTCCACAATCTATTTCAAAACTTTATGTACTGTGTTAATGCATTTATTTTATCATTTAATATATTATACATCTAAGTGTCTCACTTGAGATAATATATTTTATACCTCAGCACATGGTATACCTCAGGCATGGTTTATATGTACCCATATCTGTGTACCCATAGGCATAGTTTATAAGTACCCATTTCAATAGTTGTTTTACATAGGATAAGTTACTGAGATCATCATGTTGAGACAGTTGTGAACTTAGTTCTTTGATCACCATGAACAATATTGGGAATTAGAGGGTGGAACAACTAAATGGAAAACTAAGCCTGGAGGATGGGGAGAATTGTTGGAAGTGCGGACCAAATATCTGAATGTGGAGGAAAGACTCAAGTCCCTCAAAGATGGATGAATTCTGATTTTGTGTGCATCACAATTTCAGGGAAATTCCAACTTTGTTTCTGACTAGGATTGTACTTCTCAGTGCAGTGATGGCCCAAAGTCTGGGGAATCTCCTAAATTCACTGCTCCTGATTGAAAAACAGATGGTACTTATAGCTGGGCTTTTGCAGTGAACTTTGGTGCACCGGTTTTGAGAATCCTTAAATAAGGAGACACTGCTCTTGAACATTCATGTCCTAGTCAATACCCAGTTGGATTACTATAATAGGCTCTACCTGGGGCTGCCCTTGGGGAACTTACAACTTTTCTACCTCATCACCTATATCAACGATTAGAAAATCAATTTCTATAAAATATTTTATTAATGGTTTAATTGATTTATTGTTTTTAATTGATTAATGTGATTAGAGTGTTTAGTGCAAATAGTGTGATTACTGACTAGTTTAAAAGATCAAAATTCATGTAATTTAATTGAATAGCAAAATCATTGATTTAGTGAATTTAAATGAACAGTGTGATTAATGATTAATGTAATTAATTGATTAGTGATTAGAGTAATTAATTGATCAGGCTGATTGTTGCTCAGGAATATTATCTGACCTGAGAGATTACTGCAATTGATTGTTTGATGTAATATTGGCTATATAGATTACCCAAAATTGTTCCTTTAATTAATTCAATCAACGTACTATTTTAACAATCCTACCATGCCAAAAAAGAAAATCCTATGCCAAACCACAACCTAAAGAAAAGATAATCCCCATCAATGAACTACAAGACATGCCTTAAATGCTACAAAAATCTAAAGGATAATGAAAACTACATCAAATGTTCTCTGTGTAAAAAATACGCTCATCATGACTGCTTGGGATTACCTGAGCAAATGATTCAATACCTAGAATCATCCAATGAGTTTCCATATTTCTGCAAATCATGCAGACCCAAACTGGATCTGTCTGAAAGAGATGATACCATCGAAACCATTGAAACATCCCCTACCATCGAAACCATTAAAACATCCCTCAACACCATAGTAGCATCCCTGGACGCCGTAAAAGAAAGAATATCCAACCTTGAAAAAAAGACACAACACAAAAACCTGAACATCCAATAGCTACAAACCACATCTCTACCCAACAACCACAATCCAACCCAAAACCCAATCCACAAATAAACACAACCCAGACAAATATTGATATCCCAATCCTCATCAGAGAAGCCGTTGAGCGTGAACGGAAACGTCCAAACGCCATCTTATTTGGTCTAGAAGACATCAATGTCAATGATGACATCAAACTGTCCGAAACATCATCAGAGATTATCAAGCATCAACCATCTCCGCTGATGAAATACTTGACATTTCCCGCATCGACCGAGAGCTCAAAAATAGAGACGGCTCTGTGGCCCCACGCTTGTGCAGGGTCATTTGCAAAAATGAATCAAGCAAACGTAAATTCATTTATACTATAAACTCACTCGCCAAAACCAACACCAACCATAAGAACCTCCGTTCGCCCTGACCTAACCATACAGCAACGTGCCGCTCCCGTGTACTCCGCATCGAACTCAAAAACCGTCTAGACAATGGAGAGAAGGACCTGTACATTGACTACCATGCTGACTGTATCAAAAGTAAGCCACGCAACCCAATACTCAGCTATTACCCTCAACCACAACCCTACCTCAACCCATCCACCATCACCCAAGACTAGGCACGCACGCCTTCAACTACCTCAATTCCAACTACTGCTGGCCTTAAATGCAAACTACTCAATGCAAGAAGCCTCGTGAATAAAATACCTGAATTTCTCATCCTCCTAAATATGGCTAACTTCGACATTATATTTGTCTGTGAAACATGGCTCAATGCATCTCTCCCCGACTCCATTACCACAGTAAGAGACTATCATGTTTACCGATCAGATCGTGAAAATCGTCGAGGAGGTGGTGTTGCTATATTCTATAAAAATCCTTACATCTAAAAAATATCCAAGTTACCCAGGAGCTTGCCCTTCCTGAAACCATCATCTGTGAACTATCCTTAAATATCACAATTCGATTCTTACTATGTTACAGAGCACCTGATTATGACATCGAACATGTAAACAAGCTAAATACATTACTAACATGGGCTGCATCCTGCCCATACCCTTTATCCTTCTTGGTGATTTCAATCTGCCTCATATTGACTGGACCCTAAATGATTGTACAACTGAAATCATACACACAACCTTCTACAATGCTACTACAAATCTGGGACTGGAACAACTAGTAACCAACAATACTAGACTAAACAACTGCCTCGATCTCATCTTCTGCAATAGTTTGAATTTAATTTACGGAATACAAACTAAAGAACCCTTTTCCAGTAGTGACCACAATATGATTGACTTTTGTCTCAACATACGTCCACACAAAAATCACCACAATGATGTAATCCCCAATTATAACTTCAAAAAGGCAACTATGATTTTATAGACAACGATCTCTCATCCCTTGATTGGCAATCTCTATTCACTAGATGCAATACCGTTGAAGACCATTACAACATATTTTTACTTGAAGTCAAAAGAGTCATCAAACTATATGTTCCAACAACAACTCCCAAAACAAAACAAAAAGCAGATTACCCATATCAATAAGGAAACTTCAATCCAAAAAGAGATCACTCTGGCGGAAAAACAAATCTGGTCACGTTGCCAATTTCAAAAACCGATACAAAAATTTATGCCACCAGATAAAGACCGAATGCACCAATTATCACATTAAACAAGAGGAAAACCTTCTAAGCACCAATTCCACCCGTGCTTTTACAATTTTGTAAACAACAAACTAAAAGACTCAAGGTCCATCCCTCCCTTGATAGGACCTGATGGTAAAGACTGCAACGACGACACCATTAAAGCCAACCTCTTTAACACATTCTTCGGCTCAGTATTTGTAAACAGCAATGGATCATGCCCAGTATTTCCTAGCTGTACCACAGATAACAACAATTATCTAATACATATCGATTTCACAGAAGACAATGTTAAAAATCACTACGCAATCTAAAACCATCTCTATCTATTGGACCGGATGGAATATGTGCCTACTTCTTAAGAAAGCTATCCACTGCCATAGCCAAACCTCTAAGCATAATCTTTGAAAAATCTTTCAGGACCAGCTCCTTGCCTAACCTATGGTCACAAGCCACAGTCATCCCCATCTTCAAAAAGGAGAGCCAAGCCTAGTTGAAAATTACAGGCCAATCTCCTTATGCTGCGTCACCTGTAAAGTCATGGAATCAATTATTAACCAATCCATCATCCTCCACTTAGAGACAAACAACCTACTCTCCAATAAACAATTTGGTTTCAGAAAAACTATCCTGTAATCTGCAACTCTTACACTGCAAAAACATATGGACGACACAACTCGACCAAGGCAAAGCAATAGACGCAATCTACATAGACTTCTGTAAAGCCTTTGATTCAGTGGTACACGACAAACTACTCCTAAAAATAAAATCCTATGGTATCTCTGGACAACTGAATAACTGGATAGAAGCATTCCTGTCAAACAGACAACAAATGGTCAAAATCGGAGCGCCCTATCAAATCCAGTACCTGTCAATAGTGGTGTCCCCCAGGGCAGTGTTCTAGGACCAACTCTCTTCATACTCTACATAAACGACCTCTGTGATCATATTAAGAGCAATTGCGTTCTCTTCCCTGATGATGTAAAGCTGTTCAATACCACAGACAATACTGCTACCCTACAAAAGATCTTGACTATGTATCTGAATGGTCAAACAAATGGCAACTTCAAATCTCAACAAATAAATGCTCTGTCCTACATATTGGCAAAAATCAGAAAATAAAATACAAGCTGAATAGCCAAGATCTTGTTGAAGACCCAAGCTCTGTAAAGGACCTTGGAATACTCACCTCTAATGATCTAAGTGCTAGAGCCCACTGCAACTACATAGCCAAAAAGGCATTAAGAGTTGTTAACCTAATCCTACGTAGCTTTTTCTCTGGTAATATCACACTACTAACCAGAGCATACAAAACATTTGCTAGACCAATACTCGAATACAGTTCATCAGTCTGGAACCCTCATTACGTATCTGATATTAACACAATTGAGAAAGTCCAGAAATATTTCACAAGAAGAGTTCTCCACTCTTCTACTTGTTGTAGAATACCTTATGCCACCAGACTTGAAATTCTAGAACTAGAAAACCTTGAATTACGCCTTCGGTCTGACTTAAGCATGGTATATAAAATCATACATTGCAATGTCCTACCTGTCAATGAATACTTCAGCTTCAACCATAACAACACAAGAGCACACAATAGATACAAACTCAAAGTAAACCACACCAAACTTGATTGCAGGAAATACGACTTCAGCAATAGAGTGGTCAATGTCTGGAATACTCTACCCGACTCTGTAGTCTCTTCCCAAACCCCAAAAACTTTAACCTTAGACTGTCTACTATTGACCTCACCCCTTTCCTAAGAGGTCTGTAGGGGGCGTGCATAAGCGCACCATCGTGCCTACCGTCCCTGTCCTATTGTTTCTCTTATTCTTTTATTTTTCTTATATGTACCCATTTCATGTATTCACAACTATGTATACACTTATACTTATTATCTTGTAAACAATTGGCAAATCAAATAAATAAATAAAAAAAAAAACATCTATAAGCTATAGCTGATACACAAATCAGTAGCCTAGGCGGTGATGGGCATACCCTGATACTGTTTGCTTTGGGACTTTCCTTGGTTGCCAATGGGATTCAGGATGCAATTCAAGGTGCTAGTTGTCACATTTAAGGCCCAGAAGGGCTCTGGCCTTGATTATTTGATAGACTGTTTCCTCTGATACACATCTATCTATCCAAACTAGATCTCAAGAGTCAGTGATCTTCAGGTGTCATCCCTGCTGGAGGCAGATCTTTTACATCATCACCTCCATTATTTGGAACTCTCTCCCTAGAGTTTCAATCTACTTTCTCCTCCTGTGCATTACAAAACTTGAAAAACTTTTTCTCTTCTGGCTAGTACAGGAAGAAGAGGCTTTAAAATATGCAAATGGACTCCTGGAAACATGGAGGTGGACTATTTATAGAGAATCGTTTCTGCATTAAAGATTTATACAATCTGGAGAGAAACCAGAGTGTTTCTGTATGTATTTGGAGATTGTTGATGGTTTAGTGACCTAAAGCCAGAGGTGGGATTCAGCCAGTTTGGACTGATTTAGCTGAACCGTCTGTTAAAATTCTGCCCAGTTCAGTGAACCAGCTAATCCCACCACTGGCTGGCCCCACAGCTTCCCCCTTTTTAGCCTGTTTTTGGCTGGTTTAGGGGCAAAAAATAGCCCCAAAATGGTCTGGAAAACAGTCTGAAAAATGGCCCCCAAATGGCTGCCAAATGGTCCCAAAATAGCCATTTTGGGGGCTGTTTTCTGGGCCATTTTCTGGGCCATTTTCAGCTGTTCTTTGGATGAAAATGGCCCCCAAAATCCTGAAAAATGGGCCCAAAATGGCCCAGAAACTGGTAACAAAGAGCCAAAAAACAGGAAAGAAGGAAGGAAGGAAGGAAGGAAGGAAGGAAGGAAGGAAGGAAGGAAGGAAGGAAGGGAAGGAAGGGAGGGAGGGAGGGAGGAAAGAGGGGCATGTGCACCAGGTAACTGAGGGTTGGTTACCCTTTCATTTCTGAAGGTGTTGAGTATAGGCCCAAGGCCTGGGGAAAAGGAAAATGGCTGGAATGTGGGGCTGGGTGTGATGAGTGACATCAAGTTGGCCACACTCACCCAGTCACACGACCACCAGGCCACACCTACCCAGTTAATCATTAGGGCAGAGAACTGGTTGTTAAATTATTTGAATCCTACCACTGCCTAAAGCCTTCAGGAATGGGCGGCATGCAAGTTAAACAAATAAATACTATTTCTTCTGAAACTTGCATGGCTTTTCTTACCTTTGACAATAGTATCCTCCTGGATAATCTGCTGGGCTGGACCTGGACTTTGAAGGGATCATTATGTAGCTGGGGGGTTTGGTCTTTCTGGTTGGGATTCTTATGGAACATAGCACTGATGAGCTTATTATTGACACAAAGGTTATCTTTAGTGATACATGACAAGGCTTTATTTGTCCTCTATGCCAGCAGTCCCCAACTTTTCCAGCTTTGTGGACCAGTGGTGGCAGCAATGGGGGTGTGGCAGAGGGGATGGTTCCAGGCAAGCGGCTCTATTTGCACAAGTGGAGTTGCATGCAAACTCTCTCTTGCCTGTTGCTTGTGCAGCCCAGTTCCAAACAGAACCAGGCAAGGGTGGGCTGCTGGGGATTTGCAGGGGTTCAGGAGAACCCCTAGCTGGAAGAAGGTGGAGCCTCCTCACTGACGGACCGTAGGTTGCGACTCTTTGTGGCTATGGTCTGTGCTCTTTCGTTGGAGAGCCCCGATCATTATGATTAGGGGCTGAAGCTGCCTTGGAGGGGAGGCAGAGTAAGGGGAAGCTGCAAGCCAGGTTGAGGGGAGCCACATCTCCCCCCCGGGCTTGGTCTTTTCCCCCCCAAAGACAACTGCAGCGGTGGTTTAAAATGGCCACCCCAAAGAGGAGGACTCAGCTGGATTAAGATTTGTGCAGGAGGGAAGAAAGAGGTGGATAACATCTGAACCGGGACAACCAGGACAACTGGGCAATACAACTAAACAAAAGTACCCCGGGATTAAGGTAATATGGAATTTTAAGAAAAGAAAAGTGAGCAGCGAAATTACAAAGGGACAGGTAAAAAAATAAGAAAATATTTTTGACAGCTAAGCGGGGCTTCGAACCGGGAAAGGAAGAAGCTGGAACTAAAGATTTAACTAAATTGGACTAAAATATTTTGGGAATAAACAGGCATAAAATAAAGCTGGACTTAAGATTGTCAAAAAATAATAATAATAAAGTTTACAAATTGGAGACTGGACTGTGCTGGAATATTGAGGTTCGAAAAACCCTAAATAAAAAAAATAGGGGGAAAAGGTGAAGACTTTGTATAATGGAGAGTGCCACCTTTTGACAAAAGAGCTCAAACAAAACAGAAAGCATCTTGTTTCTGAGTGAACTTGTGTGGATATAACATTAAATAAATATTGAAACAAAGTAAGAATCTTAGAAAGTGAAAGCAGAACCAGAATAAAGAAAAAAGCAAGGAAAGACTGACTGTGGAATTGATGTTTTTGGAATAACTGAGAACTTTAGAAAATTGAAAGAAGAAAGGAGTTTCCGGTTTGTCGGCTTCGCGAGCGGTAGGGATTGCGAAGCTGCGCGATCCCTGCCGCGCTAGTCGTTTTGGGGCTCCGACCGGACGGGTGCGGAGCAAGGCTGCCCTGCAGGGGTAGCTGAAGGTAAGGGGATCCGGAGGAAGGGTCTGGGGTGTTGCAGACCCCCTCCTGGCCGGCAGAACCCCTTTTACCAGGACGTGTGCAGCGGCGGTCCGTAATGGCCGCCACAAAGAAGTCGGCAGCCGGGCAAGTATGCGCAGGAGGAAGAAGAGAAAGTTATTGAAAGTGAAAGTTCTTCTTGGTCGACCCAGGGCTTTGAGATTTATCTAATTTAATTCCTGGAAAAGATGGTTTTTGATGATTTTTCCACAAGAGAAAAAAAGCGGCTATTTTGAGGTGCTGAAAGGAAAGTTTACTCTCCTCCCGACGGAATTAAGCCGGAAGGGAGAGGATAAAGAAAATATATAAATTTGGATCTTGTTGGAGGAGATGCCTTGAAGATTTGAGGACAGAAATATAATTTTAATAAGGCTTTAAAATATAGATTTGGACTCTTTTTTTTTTATTTGTTTGATACCACCCCTGGAAGAGGAAGGGGAATTTTGGCTTGCTTGGATTTATTGAGGATTGTGGATTTTGGGATTGTTTTACCTTTCTCTCAGAATATTTGGTTGGTGTAAGAAGAAAGAGGAATAAAGAAAAGAAAAGATTTATTTATAACGGCTTTCCCTTTTGAAGACCTGAGGGATGAATATGAGCAAACAAAAGCAGCCTGCAAAGATGGTATGGAAAAAGCTTTTCTATTTCTAGAAATGGCGCTGGTCAATTACCAACAGACAATGGAACAGATGGAAACAGAAGTTGTTCCAGAAGAATAACAACAAGGAAAAGACGAAGACGCCATCTTGATTGAATCCCAAAACTTATCTAAGGAAGAAGGAAGGAAGAGAGCAAGGAAAATGAAGGACTTAAGATCTAAAAACATTTGAGAAAGAGAAAAATATGATGCAAAGTAAATATAATGATAGCAAACAAGAGAAAAAGGGAACACAACAGAGAAGGGATCCCAGCAAGGCAGAGGTTAGAAGAAGAAGGGGGTAGGAAGATTTGGTGGGGAAGAAAGAAAGGGGAAAGGCGGAGAAAAGCCTCAAAGTTTTAAAATTGGATGGGAGAAGAGGAATTTTTTTAGGGACAAAGGATGAAATATAAACTTCTGTAAGAAAGATTCTGCTAGGTACAGAAGATGGTATTGTAACATTTATATTTGAAATAGTAAATTAGAATGGTTTAAGATTTAATAAGAAATTAAAATGTTGAAGTTTTTAATAATGATTGATTTTTAAAATGTAATAAAATATTGAAGGAAAGGAGGATACAATGTATTTAAACATTTTTGGTGGATAGAATGTACCAAGCAGAACCGAATTGGGTATTTGTTATGTTGAATGTTAATTTTACTAACTTAGGGGGAGGATAGAAAGGCATCATACTCTGATTAGTGATTTCAGGAGAAATTCTTTTTATTATAAGAAGAGATAGAGGGATAATGAATGGGCAAAAGATATAAATTTAATGATTTAATTAAGATGGATTAAATAAGATAGAATTGTGAAGAGTGATATGCGTTGCCCATGCAAAGAGAGGTAACTGGGGCCAAGGTACTTTACTAAAAGATTTTTTATGTTTGTTTGTGTTTGTTTGTGTTTTATGAGAATATTGGGGAAATTTTTGTAGAAAGACAGGAAAAGATTTAAATATGTAATGATTTGTTTGTTGTTGAAATTTTTAATAAAACTTGTTTAAAAAAAAAAAAAAGAAAATTGAAAGAAGAAAGAAGGAAAGTAAAAGTGTTGTTGTTTTTTTGTGGACTTTAACGATCATAAAATATAAGAGTGTGTAATGATAATATCTCTTCAGGAATTAAAAATGGAACTTAAAAATATGAGAGAATTACTACAGGAAAGAGGCGAATCACTTTGCTCTGTGTTAGAAAAAATGGAAATGGCGATTGAAGAACAAGAAGAAAGAGCTTCAGAGGAGGAGGAGTCGACTCAAGGAGAAGACATTTTAAATAGACAATTAACACAAAGAACACTACAAAGAAGTGGGGAAAGAAGGAAGGTTAAAAAGTTGAGATTTAAGAAGGCAATCAAAAGGGGGAATACCTGTGAAGTCGGGAAAGGCAGAAAGACCCAGCAGAAAAGGGGAAAGAAATATATTAAGAAAGAGAGGGATATAAATTGGAATGAGAAAAGATATGGGGAAAAGAGGGGGAGGAGAAGCAGTAAGAAACAGGTGCATGAAATAAAGAAATACGGAAATAGTAAAATGTTGAAAATAAATTGTTTTTTCAGAGATAATGGTTGATGAATTAAAAAGGGGATTCTGCAGGGTGACAAGGGGTAATAAGAATATTTCTGCAATTAAAAATATTTAGAAAATAGGGTAATATAGATACTGATAACTCTTATTAAAAATCAAGGGGAATATGCTGCGGAATCCAAATGAAAAGATGTAATGATTATTATTGTAACTTCTTAAAAATAATGGTTTATCAAGATGAGGGAATAAAGGTATATTTTAATCATTGAGATGTCACACTCAAAGCAGTAAAAGGAGGGAAACGTATACTTGTTTTGTTTTTGTTTTTTTAGTGTTAAACTTTGTATTAATCTAGAATTTATAAAAAGAATGTGTAATGGAAAGGGAATATGACAGACTAAAGAACCAACTAAATTAATAAGTTAACATAGACTATTAAAAGCAAGGAGAGACATTGGTAACTTTTTATTACTATTATCATTATCATTATTATTATTATTAGGCAAACACATATTGTTTATCTTTATTTTTAAAATAAATATTAAAGGATTATATTTGAAATAATTGAAATGAAACAAAAAGATGTTTCGATTGAGATTAATGAAAGAGGCTAGAATTAATGTGTTTGTTTCTCTCCTGACTGAAAATTTGGAATGGAAAAGGTAATCGTAGAATTAAGTATGCATATTATGAATGTATAATTGCTGTCATATTTTTATGTAAAGGTGATGACCCGGAAATATGTTGTCCACTAAAAAGAGATTTTTATTTTTAATGTGAAAAACTGAATAAAATTTGTTTTTTTTTAAAAAAGGAGAACCCCTAGCTAAGATTCTGCACAGTTTGGAGAACCCCCAAACCCCACTCCTGGCTGGCCTCCTCACTCACCCCGCCCCTCCCCTCCCAGGAGTCCCCGTGTGGCCCATTTAGATGCAGGTAAATGCAGGCATGTGCATAGGCTCAGGGAGGGCAAAAACAGCCTCCCAGAAGTAGGGTAGCCATTTTTGCCCTCCCGAAGGCTCATGGAAAGCCTCCGGAGCCCGAGGAGGGCAAACACGCCCCCCCTTGCCATGGTACAGGAGGCTGAATGGGCCATGCCCACCATGGCCATGCTCACCCAGCAACTGGGCCGAGAAGCCCTTGCTAAAAAAATTTGAATCCCACCCCTGGTACCAGGTCACAGCCAGGGGGTTAGGGACCCTTGCTCTTTGTCATTGAACAATTGCATAAAAGAGTTAGAAGAGCTTTGGAACAGAGTAATATCACGGATAAAGTGAACTCCACCGTAGCACAAATGGCAGCAAAGCAACTTCACAACTCTCTCCACTGTTGATCAGCTAGAAATTCTACGCAGGAAAATTGATCAAACCTCAGAATATGATGTACGACACCGTTGCATTTAAATATTTCAATAAAGACAAAGGTGTTGTGTTGGCAGACGGACACACCAGGCAGACACGGAGTTGAAGAATAACGTTTCTTTTATTTGAAGAGTAACAGGTTATCGTGGCTGCCCAGCTGGGCTGGCAGCCAGCTGGCTGGAGCAGCTGATGCCGTTTGACAGCTCCTTTTATAGTCTGCCGTCAAACGGCACCAACCAATGGGAACAGTCGGTGCTCCCGCTCAGAATGCGGACCAGATTGAAGACTTAGCTAGTCAGGGACACTACAAAAGGTCCATTTAAATTAAGGAGGACATAGGAGAACTAGCAAAAAGCATAAAGTAGGACAGACTGCATTAAAGAGAATAGACCAGGGCTGTTCATATCAAGGACTGAGAAAAAGGATCAGGAGCAGTTCTGCAAACTAAACAGAGGAAAAAACACACCTGAATTTGCAAAGGAAAAAAAAAAAGTATGTACACCACCCATAATACAACAACTGTATATTTTCTTGTTTGTTTCTGTCATTTACTGATTTTCTTTAAAAAAATTCATAGGATGGAATAACATGCCCTTAACCTCCACCAGCCCTTGACTAGATTTCCACTATTTTGGGTATTCCTTAACAGGGAAATTTTAATGGCACACCAGGAAAAAGTTTAACTAGAGATCAAATGAGTCATGAGGGTTCTATTGATTCCATCATCACTGTTATTTAAGCAGGACAACCATGTAAACAGTGGCAGAAAAAACAACCAAGACCCTTAATAAGATTGCCAGAATGCCCATAGGACATTTTATTTGTCTCTTTCTTTCTTTATGTCAGCCATCCCAACTTGGTCAATCAGAAAGAAAGACTCTCACAGCCGTAGCAATGAAAATATACTTTGCTGAGGCCAAATAGTTACAGAGGAGCCAAGCCAGATCTAGTTTTGCATGCCCAAACCATGAAACCCCCTGGGATTCATCCCTCTCCCCTCTTATCATTGAGTGACCAATCACTTTCAAATAGATTGTTTTGGTAACAGTCCCCAGCTGCATGAAGGTGTTGTATTCCATTTGGGTGACCTTGGAACAGTACATAAACTTCCACTTTCCTTTCCTCATTTCTTCTGCCCCCACCATTTGCCCTCCCCCATTGCTCTCCCTCCCCCCATTACTTATGACAGCCTAGCATCTAGCTAAGCAAGGCCTATAGCAATAGCACTTAGACTTATATACCACTTCACAGTGCTTTACAGCCCTCTCTACAAGGTTTACAGAGTCAGCCTATTGCCCCCAACAATTCGGGTCCTCATTTTACTGACCTCGGAAGGATGGAAGGGTGAGTCAACCTTGAACTTGTTGAGATTTGAACTGCCAAATTGCAGGCAGCTGGCAAGCAGCAGAAGTAGCCTGCAGTATTGCATTCTAACCACTGTGCCACCATGGCTCTTGATATGCGAGATGGCTGGTCTGACAGTTTGTTTATAACCCACCTTTATTGTTTTTATAACCAATTCAAAGAGGTGAACATATCCGACACGTTTTCCTCCCATTTACCCAAAATAATAACCCTGTAAGGTGAGTTGGGCTGAAAGAAAGTGTCTGACCCAAAATCATTCAACTGACTTAGACTGGGACTAGAACTCACCATCTCCCAGTTTCTAGCATGGTGCCTTAACCATTAGTCTAGCCTGGTTCTCTGGCAAAATGTTAGTTGGTTAGAGTTTCTTAGATGTTCTAGTTCTTAATACTTGTTAGTTTGCTATAGAGTTTCTCATTTGCTTCTTAATATTTCTTTAGGTTTTACAACAGGTAACACATCTATGGTGTGGTTATGTGTGGACATAGCACAAGAGGTGTCTTGCACCAGGTCAGACCATTAATTCATTTTAGCTCCGTACTGTTGACACTGTCATTGGCACTGCAAGATTTCAAGCACTTTCTCATCAGAGAGATAACAAGACTGAATCTGGGACATGCTGAATGAACAAATATAATTTCCATGCCTTTTTTTTTTTTTTTTTGCATTCAGACCATTTTTCTCCCAGAGAAGACATAATGTGAACACAGGTATCCTAGGACAGTGAACTTATGATCCCACTATCCCTTACTGATATGATTGAAAGATCCCTGAAATTTGTATGGATTTCTGCTTGGCTTGTTCGTCTATTTCATAAAATATGGGGGGCATTTTTCAGAAAGCAAATTCAATGTCCTGAATTTCATTATATAAACTGATTAATTAAATTGAAAAGCAGCAGGGAGCTGTGGAATCATTCCGTGAATAATATGGCATGTGTTGCTTCCAGTAAACAAGCATTTGTTTTGCCAACAGTTGAGGAAAATAATTTTGATTTCAACAGAGGTGCCTTTTGGGGTTGAACTTGGATTATAGCGTAACTAAGCAATAAGAGTTTGCTTATTCAATATATACTTTTCTAATATAGCATTTCATAGAATTATAAATAATATATAGTGAAAGGCATATTTATTGAGTCAGCTTTAATTATTTCTACCCAGCCTGAATCTATTTGAGTTTAAGATATTTATGAAATCAGTATATAGTTTAATTACAATTGCTCTTATGGAAACTGAGTAACATTACTTAAGCCTTTGTATTTTGTAAATTTGAATGTAGAAATTGTACAACTGTTCCAAAATAGAGACATACAATTATTATGAACAATGTATGATATATTTCTTGGATGAATTACATGATCATTTACTACTATTTGTTTGCAAACATACAAAGGCTGTGGGTGTTAAGTGTGGTCGGTGGGTCCCATAGAAAGACGAGGCTCGGGTAGTGAACAACAGCTCTTTATTAAGCAAGCAGATTCTGAGACAAAAACCCCAGCCGCGGCAACTCTTTTTATAGAGCTGGCCGCGGCTAGGCAGCCAATGACAGGTTTTTGAGTTTGCCGCGCTTGGTTTTACCCAATCGCGGCAAACCCCATACGAACCAATCCGGAGTGTTTACAGTGACCAATCACGGCCCAGCTCTTCCGGACCAATGGGAATGCAGGTCTTCGAACCTGCTAGTATGGAATACCCCTCCCCTCTTGGTTCCGTCCAAGGGGCGGGGTAACGTAGTCACATAAGTAGGCGGGTCTTCGGACCTGCCTACTTGACTTGCGCGGTTCATAATGTCTCTGGTCGTCATCAGGTTCGGATGGGCTCCGCGTCGCTCTCAAGCTCCTCGATGGAACCGCCTGGAAGGGTGAGCCAGGTCTATAGCTGCGACTCCCACCTGGTGAACCCGGGTCGGTCGAGTCGTTCACTCTGTTGCTCCTGCCTGGATTCTCTGGGCTGGTAGAGCTTGTCCGGCTGCTGCTTCCAGGTGAAGTACCCGTCTGCCACGGTTCCCTGTTAGCTGGTAAGTATTGTTGGTTTAATGACTGATTTTTATTTAATGTGTGTGGGGGGTGTTCTGCTTGTGCAGATACTGGTTCTTTTTCTGGATTTGAGGTCCCCCCCTCTGATTTCTTGGTTAGAGTCTGTGAGGGGAAGGGTGGCCAGCCTGGATCTTAGCTGGTCAATATGCCATTTCCAAAACCTACCATCGGTGGTCTCGAGCCGGTAGGAATGCGGTCCAGTGATTTGAGTGGTTTTTGCAGGAAGCCATAGTGGATCCCCGGTAAAATTTTTGGTGAGAACAGGGTCTCCTACGTTGAAAGCGCGGAATTTGCTAGTAGATCCAGGGGGTTTCTCTGGAGTGTAAGCAGGGTGTAGGTGATCTAGGGGTGACTGGAGTCTTCTGCCCATGAGCAATTCCAATGGGCTTTTGTTGGTAGTGGTGTTGGGCGTGATGTGTTGTATTAGAAGCATTTTGGTGATTTTTTTCGTGGATGTTGCTGTGTTCAATCCTTTGGAGCGTTTTTTTTGTAAATTGAACCATTCGTTCAGCTCTGCCATTCGCCGCCGGGTGAGTGGGCGATGTCAATGCGTGTCGGATGCCACGGTCTGCCAAGTATTGCTCGAAGGCCACTGCGGTAAACTGTGGTCCATTGTCGGATACTATCACATCTGGCAGACCATGTGTGGCGAAAAGTTTATTTAATTTCTTGATGACAGCTTCTGTGGTGGTTGTTTTCATTTTGCTCACTTCGAGCCAATTCGAGTAAGCATCAACAGTGATCAAAAAGGTATGTCCTTTGGTTGGCCCTGCGAAGTCAATATGGATGTGCGACCAAGGGCCTCTGGGTGTCTCCCATTCTAATGGTGGAGCTTTTGGGGGAGCCGAGCGAGTCTCTTGGCATCTGTTGCATGCAGGCGACCCAGGTTTCAATTTGCTTGTCCGTGCCTGGCCACCAAGCATAGCTCCTGGCCAGGGCTTTCATGCGTACAATGCCTGGGTGCCCGTCGTGCAGCATATCTAAAACTGTTTTCTGTAATGTTTCCGGTATTACCACCCGGTCTCCCCACAGGATACACCCTCTTTGCAAAAAGAGTTCAGTTTGTCGGTTTTTAAACGGTTTAAAGAGTTCATTTTTCTCACTTTCTGGCCAACCTCTCTCCACCCAGCTGAGAACTCGTGCCAAGCATTTGTCCCTTCTTGTTTCATGGGCAATGTCTTGCGCGGTCAATGGTGGTGTGGATACTGTTTCTATTTGTAAAATTGATAATGTGGGTGCTGGGTCATCTTGCACGTCTGGTAGGGGGGATCAGCTTAAAGCATCGGCGTGCGAGATAGTCTTGCCCGGTCGATGTATTAATTGGTAATTATAAGCGGCAAGAAATTCAGACCATCTTGTCATTCTAGGTGACAGGATGTGTGGAGTGGGTTTGTTGCCAGCCAAAATGCCAAGTAGGGGTTTATGGTCCGTAATAATTGAAAATGTCCTACCATAAATGTATTCGTGGAATCTTTCTACTGTGGAGACGATGGCGAGGGCTTCTTTGTCCAGCTGGCTGTAGTTCCTCTCCGGCTTGGACAGGGTTCGGGAAAAAAATGCAACGGGAGCTTCTGTTCCATTCGGCAAGGTGTGCCTTAGGATTGCCCCAACATCGAAAAGTGATGCGTCGCATGTAACAGTCAGTGGTAGGGTTTCGTTATACTGAATGAGGACTGTGTCTGAAGTCAAAAGGTTTTTTATTTGTTGAAAAGCATGTTCCTCTCGCCGTCCCCAAATCCAGGATGCCTTTTTATCAAGGAGTCTATGCAAGGGTTCCGCGACAGTTGCTTTCTGGGGTAGGAAAATATTATAGAAATTAATGAGTCCAAGGAATGCTTGGAGGTCCGTTTTATTTTTCGGTCTGGGGGCTTCTTTGATGGCTTTTAATTTTTTGTCGGTAGGGTGAATTCCCTGTTTGTCAAAGAGGTATCCGAGGAATTCAACCCTTTCAGTACACAATTGGCACTTTTCTTTTTTTACTTTGAGGCCGGAGTCTTTAAATTTTTATAGGACTGCTCTCAGTCGTTTCTCCAATTGTTTTTTATTGGGGGCTGCTACTAAAACGTCATCGAAATAAGGTACGACTCCTTTAATTCCTTGCAGCAGTCTTTCCATTAGGCTTTGGAAAACCCCAGGTGCGACGCTGACTCCAAATTGGAGTCGGTTGCATTTGAATGCCCCTCGATGTGTCACGATTGTTTGAGCCTCAGCGGTTTCAGCATCGACCAGCAGTTGTTGATAGGCTTGTGCCAGGTCGAGCTTTGCAAAGATTCTGCCACCCCCCAGTGAGTGTAGGAGATGCTGGACTACTGGGTAGGCACTCTGCTGCAGGGCATGGTTGAGGGTGGCCTTGTAGTCTCCACAAATTCTCAGGGAGCCATCAGGTTTGATGGGGGTGACAATTGGTGTTTCCCATCAGGCATGGTCGATGGGTTCTAATACGCCTTGCGCTATGAGCTTATTGAATTGCTCATCTATTTTAGGCTTGAGTGCAAATGGCACTCGGCACGGTTTGAGGCGGATAGGAGCGATGTCAGGGCTAAGATTAAAGGAGATTGGGGACCCTTTGTACTTGCCTAGGGTGTCATCGAAGACCTCTTGGAAGTCCCGTACGAGTGTCGCCTCCCAGTCCTCATCATCTGTGTGGTTGACGCCTGCCATCTCGATCCCCAGCGGTGTGAACCATTGCAGCCCGAGTAGGCTGGGGTGGTCCTTATCAACGATTGTGAGTGGTAGGATGTTGGTACAATTTTGAAAGAAATTTTGAAGTGTCCTATGCCAGCGACTGGAATGCGGTTTCCTTGATAATCTCTCAAAATCAGTTTCTGGTCGCTTAGTTCCTGGCGGCGTATGCTGGGTATTAGACGCTTTATGGTCCGTCAAGAGACCATAGAGAGATAGGAGCCAGAGTCTACTTCCATGGTGCATGGTTGGTTTTCAATGCCGACCTCAATGCGTATCTTCCGTGCGTCTATTGATGAAGGGTGGCCGATGATAACTGTTAGGTGCGTTTCTTCCCTTCATGGTGCATCGTTGAACTTCTTGGTTCGGCTGTCCCGGCTCCATCGGCTGTCAGTCTGGCGGTCCCGGTTTTTGGTGGGGGTGCCATCTTGTCTTCTCAGGCTGTTTCCCTGATGCCGGGGGCTGAAATTTCTTTTGTTGTGGCATACTTTGGCGATATGCCCTCACTTCTCGCAAAAACAGCAAACAGCGACTAGGAACTTGCATTCGGAACGCGGGTGATTTCCTCCGCAGCCGGCACATAGGTACCCCGACTTGCAACCTCGCCGGTCTCGTCGCTTGCGTTCTGATTGAAGTCTGTGAATTTCTTCCTCTTCACTGTCAGAAGGGGATTCGATGTCGCCATGGTGGGTGGAGGCTGTGAGTTTTTCTGGTGCAGTAGTCACCTCGCTGGTTGATTGGCGATCGGTTCCATTTGAACGCCGCATTCGCGCCGCTGATTTACGGGTGGCTTTGGCTGCGGTGGCTTCGGCTAAGGCGTCGGTGAGGGAGATATCACCCTTGGCCATCAACCTGCTTTGGAGTGCTGGGTCTTTTAGGCCGAGGACGACCCGGTCACGCATGGCCTCGTCCAAATTAGCGAATCCGCACAAGCCCCCTAGGTCCCTCAGGTCGGCTACAAATTCACCGATGCTCTCACCCTCGCGCTGATCTCGCTGATAGAAGTCATGCCTTCGGATAAGAGTTGGTACAGCCGGGGCGTAGTGGTTTCGGAGAATAGGAGCTAAGTTGTCCCAATCCATTGTCTTGACATCTGCGGGCTTCGCTAGTGCCTTGGCCATTTTAAAAATGGTGGGCCCGCAGTGCGTTAAAAAGACCGCTCGCTTTTTGCTGCCAGTGGCATCTTTCACGTTGTTGGATTCCAAAAACATTTGGAAACGATCAATGTAGGACTCCCAGTCCTCGCTGGCTGGATTGAATGGTGCGGGTGGCGCAGCGCTGCTGGCCATTTCGCTGGTCGTCTCTGCGTTGTCTGCCACATGCTGATCAGCCTTGTTGTCTCAGAATCCCACCCTCGTCGCCAGTGTTAAGTATGGTCGGTGGGTCCCATAGAAAGATGAGGCTCAGGTAGTGAACAACAGCTCTTTATTAAGCAAGCAGATTCTGAGACAAAAACCCCAGCCGCGGCAGCTCTTTTTATAGAGCTGGCCGCGACTAGGCAGCCAATGACAGGTTTTTGAGTTTGCCGCGCTTGGTTTTACCCAATCGCGGCAAACCCCATATGAACCAATCCGGAGTGTTTACAGCGACCAATCACGGCCCGGCTCTTCCGGACCAATGGGGATGCAGGTCTTCGAACCTGCTAGTATGGAACAGTGGGTTACACGTTTAATATATGAATTATAAACTCATAGAATTCTAGAGATATAACAAAACACAAAGATCAAGCTTAACCCTCTTCAATGTGCAGGAAAATCAATGAAAGCATTCACGAGAGGTGACTGCCCAGTCTCTTCTTAAGAACTTCCAAAAATGGAAAATCCACAAACTTCATAAGCACACTATTCTACTGCAATACATATCTTACCACCAGAAAGTTTTGCCTTATATAGGTTTTTTCTTATGTTTTTACTAAAGTGATTATTTTACATCTAGTTGTTCTTTCCCAAAACTCAAGCATGGAAGACAATGTCTTCTTTACCTCCCAAATATGTTCAGTGCAGTAGTGCGAGAATCTGCCAAACCTACTGAATTCAGCAGAGCTTATTTCAAGTTTTAAATCCAGATAATCCCTTTAGTTCTACCTAGAAATCTTTTTCAGAATTTGTGTGTTTAGGGAATACACGCCGTGACATTTTGCCTGGTGATGAATTTCTCTGAGTTGGAAGATAAATGAAAATAGCCCAGATTTATGTATCGCAGGAACACACAGTAGAAAAAATTAACTAGAAAAAATATTTCTGTTTTGGGTTCTAGCCAGCTAGGCTGACCTTCCTGGACACTCCATTCCATCCCACCCAAGTATTTGTTAACCTTCTGAATTTTATAAGTAATAACTATGCTCAGTCATCAGGGTACTTTTTGCTCTTTTGGTTTCTTCCCAGCCCTTGGAATTTTTTTCCTTGGTAAAACTTAAAATGCTCCAAGCCAGAAGATCTCTCTCTTAGGCTTGGAAGGGTTTTTTGAACTTGGAGAATGAGACTGCTTTCAGAATATGAAATTGGGAATTGCAAGAAAATATAGCCTGTTGTATTCTCTTGTTCAGATAACAAATGGTTTCACTTCCCCAAAATTCCATTCCATTACTCTGCCAACCAGTTTTAAATTCCCTTCCCAACCCTCCAAGTATTCCACATAATATTAGTGTGACTGTGGGGTTTGATCTCTCTCTTCCTCTTTTGACTCTAAAAAATAGAGGTGTCAGGGTTCTTTATCTGAAAAAGAACTTCTCTAGAATCCATTCAGCTTGAAGTTCCTTTATTGCTCATGAAGACCTGGGATGGCCTTTTTATCTCATCTATTTAGAACACAGAGATACATATACATTTGTTGTTGTTTACAGATAAAAATCATTGTTAGGAACATAAGAAACTGCCTTATTCAGACAGTAGATTCTTCTAATCCAATTCTGTGCGCATTGACTAACTGTAACATTCTGGCTTTTCTAATAGATTTTATACATACATACATACATATCAGAGGTGGTATTCAGCAGGTTCTGACCAGTCCTGGAGAACCGGTAGTGGATATTTTGAGTATTCGGAGAACCGGCAAATACCACCTCTGACTGGCCCTGCCCCCATCTATTCCCTGCCTCCTGAGTCCCAGCTGATTAGCTGGGTCTTCTTTTGTTGCCCTGCACAAGAGAAAGGAGCTGGAAAGCAGGTTAGTGAGGTGCAGAGGGAATGGGATTTTGCAGTAACCTTCCCCCAGGAGTGGGGAGGGAATGGAGATTTTACAGTATCCTTCCCCTGCCATGCCCACCAAGCCATGTCCACAGAATCGGTAGTAAAAAAATTGTATCCCACCACTGATACATACATACATACATACATACATACATACATACATACATACATACATATAACATACATACATTTGCAGATATCATAAATCTTGTGGCATGGTTTGCTATCCACCAAGAATTATTGAATGCTGACATTGACTACAAGTGATCAGAGAACCTTGAAATCCAATTTCTAATCATTCACTTAAAGGACTTTGCAATCTGTTATTTTATTAATATGTTCCTTGCCTATTTCTAACATGAGAACGATGATAGCATTCTTGCCTGTGAACACATATGCATAAACTTGTGTGTGTGTGTGTGTGTGTGATCCTCCATGTTTTATTTTAGCTACTGAGTCCTTTAAACGCAGTGCTGATTTATTACGTGTATGGATTCATAACGGTATGGTTTTGCTCCGCATGCATGAGGTTTACAAGTAACCAGGGCTTGGTTCACATATCATACTTAATCAAACCAAGCAAACCTTATACATCACAGCATGATATAGAAACTCACTCATAAATTAGCATTGCTCAAACATCTGTTCTTTCAGCTTCGGTTTTTCCCCAGATAAGATAAAGGAATAAATAGTAGCCTACTTTTACAACTTTTTAAAAATGATTGACAGACATTAGTAGGAATGAAGTGAGAGATGTATCTGGGTCACATTGTGCGTGTGTGTGTGTAATTGTTGTCTGAAAACAACAAGTCCCTTCCAGTGAAATATGATCTTTAAAATATATGCTGTTTATTAAGATTACTTCCCTAGTATAAGAAGGCTTGTTTTTTTTTTTAGCAATTTGGTCCTTGTGCTGATCCTTTCCTCTCCTGCAGAACAAACAGCTGTACATAACATCTCCACATATGCACATACTTATTACTATTATTAGTATTGTATTTTAAAATGACCCACTCAGTCAATCAATCAATCAATCAATCAGAATATAGCTGGAAGGACCTTGGAGGTTTTCTAGTCCAGCCCAAGCAGGAGATCCTGTACCATTTCAGACAAGTGACTATCCAGCCTCTTCTTAAAAAACCTCCAGTGATGAAGCATCCACAACTTCTGATGGCAACCTGTTCCACTGGTTAATTGTCCTTGCTGTTAGGAAGTTTCTCCTTGATTTCAGGTTACTTCTGTCCTTAATTAATTGTCATCCATTGTTACTTGCCTTGCTTTCCAGTGCTTTGGAAAATAAGTTGATTTCTCTCCTCTTTGTAGCAACCTCACAAATACTCTTTGCTTGAAAAACAGAACCAACAGACATCTTGAAGAAAAACTACCTTTTCCTATCTTTTCCTAATTCTAGTTTGAAAAGACAGAAGAAATTTGTTTCAAAGAGACTCCGGTGGGCATTTTAGCTTTTTTGTGGTTGATTGACATCCTGACTGATGGTTGCAATGGGCTTACACAGCAACAAAGATAAAGCATGCAAGTCATAACATTGTTTTGCCACGCAAATGAATTCTGTGAAACCAGCCACTATATAGTTTTCACCTAGTTAGTACTAAAGACATCGTTTATGTGAAATGACAATTGCTTTTAAAAAAAACAATATTCATTCTGTATGAATGTGCTTTAATGTATTAATGTTGCCAGGCTAGAATCATCTATAATGATTGATAATAGCTGAATAAACATATTCTCTAACAAATACCCTGAGGAGGCAAAATGTGCCTTTGTCATATCCCTGATGTCATGTTCTGCATCATCATAGCTTCAAATAATTGCTAGTTGGTATATTTGAAAATGTAGCCCACTCTCATTAAAATAATGCAATATGCAGTTTCTCTGTTGCCATACCATGTCACAGTCACCCATGCTGAAGGCACAGATGTCAAGAAACCTGATTAGCATAGTGTTAAAATAAGGGTGGAAGGAAGTGATACAGCCTTCCTTCATCTTCCATAGGTTTGCTGATGTAACAAAGAGTGTAAACTACAACAGGAAGACAAAGGAGCCATCTCAGGAAACCAGTGATCATTTAACATTTGCAGAATAATAAAGCAGCAGCAGCACAGGCATTTTAAGATCAAATCATTCATTAATCCTGTCCACGCCACCTTAAAAGCTAAAAATGTCCAAAAATGTCAGACCCATCCATTCTGATGATGTAACAATCCTACTAGTTGTTCGATCGTGGGAAAGAGACTCGAAACCAGTGTGACTTTTCAGCTCTTTATTTAATGTATAGCTCTGTGCTGGACCTTGGAGCCGCGGCAGCCCTTCTTATGGGGATTCCCCGCGGTTTGCTAGCCAATGACAGTTCTTTGAATCTCCTGCGATCGGACCAGCCAATCGCGGGTGATTCCCAGTGACCAATCCAGACAGGTCTCCCTGGACCAATCAGAGAGGGGGTCCTCCAAGTATGTTAATATGGAACATTAGTCATTCATTCTGTAGCCCCCATACAGAGCTATAATTTTAAAAAATAGCCTTAGCACTGATGATGTTACCTAGTTTGGTAAAGAAACATCTGTAAGCTCGTAGAATAGAAAAAAGATTGCCCACAGATACTTCTTACCATGGGGTAGGGAGACTGAAAAGTCATACAACTTCCCTATCATGGCTGGTTATGAGGATGCATCAGCTTTTGAATAGTATAAATTATTGTAGAACAATTATATTTGCTGATCTTTTGTTTGGTGCTTTAACTGACTTCAGTCACTTCTGAAAGTGGGTGATGAATAGATGGAGTAGAGTTTCTGGTTCTCTCTGGGCTTGGTTGTTTGTTTGCACACTTTTCATTATTTTTCTTTATTTATTTATCAAATTTATTTGCCACCCATTTTGTGGTACAGGTAACTCATTACCCAACTAGGATAGAGATAGGTAGGTAGGTAGGTAGGTAGGTAGATAGATAGATAGATAGATAGATAGATAGATAGTTAGATGATAGATAGATGATAAATAACAGACAGACAGACAGACAGACATGATAGACAACTAGATAGACAGAATTTTTGATTCAAAATCCTAAAGACTGTATCTTCAGCATATTCAATGTAAATTCATAAGTGATAAATTTAGGACCTCAGAAACTAAAGACCTAGATATATCTGATCAACAGCGGAGACAAAGAGCACACAGAATAATCTCTCTAGCTTAGCTTTGACATTCTAAATCTCCATGAGATTGCTTTTTCATTGGGAGAAGAGAGCAGGGTTTTTCCTCATCCATCGGATGCTCTGTTAAGATGCACATTATGTCAGACCTGTCCACATACATCTTGATTTCATCCTGTAAAGTTTAGCAGTTGGAGAGCTTCAACAAAGCACAATAGCCTGGTTGCCCAGTAACAAGGCTTATGGAATATTAAGTGTTGTGTTTTATTTCAGTGCATTTCAGGATTCTGTTTAAAAAAAAAAGGAAGGAGGAGGTCAGATAGAAAAATGGCATTAAGCCTAGGTTTCCAGCCATATGCACTCCAAGAAAATTGAAGTGCTATTGCTCATTTGCGCATTTACTCATTTAAAGCCTACCAATTTAAAATAACATAAAAGTTACATATTACCAAAATTGTTGCTGAAAATAGCAGTTCCATTTTTGAGCATCTCCTATTTCATTTTTGTAATATCTTTTGTCTTAATACCAGTCAGGAGCAAATTTCCCAATAGTCTGTGCATCATTATGAAGATGTCAAAAATATTGGGTCAATCGTGTCAACTCAATAACTAGCAGAGAAAAAGGTCATATTCAATGCAAAGAAACTGATTTTTTTTTTTAAAAAAAAAAAACCAATCTTGGTGGGTTAGATTAAATAGATTGAAAACAATGAAGTAAAAATTCACAGAAAGGCAAAGATCTTGAAATTAGGTTGATTGCAAATTGAAAGCAAGTCAGCAATTGCAGTTCGAGACTTCATCAGCAGAAATGTAGTTTCCAAATTACAGGGAATAATAGCTCCACTTATTCTGCAATGGGAAAATTCCATCTTAAATTCTTTATTTGTCAGAGTATATTCATGAACTGGAATAGAGCATGGTAACAAGGTCAGCCAATGTATAGACATAGCAACTAAGTCAGCCAATGAGGACGGTTTGGAAACTGAAACTAGAAATAGCCTAGGCCTGGCTCTATATTAAGCTCTGTAGCTCTGAAGCTATGTTAAGCTCTGAGTCTGTCTATTGAAAATGAAACTGCTTCTCTTCTCTGCTGTGTGTCTTGCTTGCCTGCTGAACTAAAGTGAAACTGATGTCTGTTTCTGCTAAAGTTGAGTTGCTGTTTGGCTCTGAACCTGTAACATGTCAGCTTCTGTTTGAGTTTGCACCATGTTGGAGAAATCTACAACTGGTATTGTAAAATTTACTTTATATGTTTATAAAGAAATTAAATAAAGCCTTAGTCATCTGCGTTTATTTTTCTGGCGCTGAATTTATGCTGCAGTACTCTGAACACTATTCAGTTCTGACAACCACATAATAAGAAGGTTCGAAATGAACTGTCCCCTTCCCTATACACAAGGAAAATACATTTTGGAAACTGACCCAATCCACAACTAAGGGAAAGTATAGATATAGTTGGCTGTCATTCACCAGTTTCTCTCTCCTCCAAATGACATCACTGTGTTATGCTGCCAGTTTGCATTGGTTCTAGTGATCTGGTATCACTCATCAGCAGTTGGCCCCACCCACCTACCCCTGCCCTTTCCTGTCCTGTATTCAAAGGAAAGCTCAGTTGATACGTGCAGCAGAGCAGATTGCTGTGCCTCAGCTGTTTTACTCACCAGCACTGATGGTAAGGTAAGTTTTCATGCTTAAAATTGCCCATTTTAGAATGCTCTGCGTGCGCCCACAGAATCTGTAGTAAAATATTTTGAATTCCACCAATGTTTTTTGTTTTTTTCCTGTAGGTCAATTGTTTCAGGCAAGAAACAAGCATGCAGATCATGGAGGCTAAAATTTATTTCAAATCACTACAGTATCTGCTCTTTCCAAAACTGTATTTTGAGGGAAGGAGGGAGGGAGGATCTTGAAAGGCACAAAATTTGCAATTTTATCTAACATTATCTTAATTTCTAATAGAATTCACCTGTTAAACATGACATGTCATAGGAAACTTGATGCTCCATCAATGACTGCAGCATCAAGTGAAAGTTTCAGAATGCATAATGAAGGATTTGAAAAATGAAGGATTATTTCAAAGAAAGAAAATAAAAGCCAAACTTTCTTTCATTTCTCAGGATTTTAACCTATTATAGCTATCCAACTTTTTAAAAACGAATGGCCATCCAACTTTAAAATCAAACAAACATAGGTCAAATCTGCCTTAATTTTCCAGAGTGCTCCTTAATATATTATGTAACTTTTGTTATTGTTTTTTGAAGGCCACATTGCCTCTGAAGTCATCTTTGGAAGCCATTGGGTGGGGTAGAGGGCAGAGGGAATGGTCTTGTCAAGAGAAACAGTCACTAAACAAGGAAATGGTCAGATAAAAGGAGTCTGAGCCCAGGCAAAAAAGGTTATGTAAATAAATACCTCAGAGAATCCCCTCCCAGAAAAAAGGGAAGAAGCCCATTCAGACTTTCAAGCTTCTGTTATTAAAGCTTTACAATAAAAAATAATGCTATTTAGGACAGTGGTCACCAACCAGTGGGTCAGGGACCACTGGTGGTCCACGAGAAAATGTTGGTGGTCTGCAGAGAAATGTCCCCCCCAAAGCAATGAACCCAGGCTGTGCAGGAACACAAGGATGTGCCGCCCATATGGCCCGCCCACCCACTGGCCCCCACCCTTCGGCAGAGCACAAACCTTACCTTGAGTAGAGCCATGCGAGCTGGAACTAGAAGGTAAGACCAATGGCGGGGAAGGGAAATCCACCCCGGGGTGGCTTGCTGACTTTGATGGGAAAGTCGGTCCCATATTCCGGAGCTGCAGTAGTCACAAGACTGACCCTTTGGTCATCCTAGAGTAGTTCCTCCAGTCTATGGCAGGCTGGTGCACCCGGGTGGAGGAGCAGCTGCTTTGGGCCAGTCCTGTGACTACTGCAGCTCTGGAATATGGGACCGACTTTCCCACTGTCAGCAAGCCACCAAAATTCATATTTGTGGTCTGTGGGGTTTAAAATTATGAGTTTGGTGGTCCCTGAGGTCCAGAAGATTGGCAACCCCTGATTTAGGATATTGTAAATGAAACCAAAATTCTATATTTTCAGAAATAACCTGAAGATCTTCCCCATGCTTTTTTTTTTTCCAAAGAGGGTTTTTTGTATGAAGAGAATACGCTTGATGTTTATGATATCTGCAGAGAGAGACATGAAGTTTCCTCATTAAAATGTTAAACATTGAATCACTCTTAAATAGTCAATCTGTGAAAGAAGCAAAACAACTTTGTTAAAGATTTTTATTAGGTCCGTCAATGGATGCAAAAAGGAAAAGGAAAGGCAACAGAATTGGATTAATCATAAGGTCAAATAATAATACTGTGTACTCTTTTCATGGACAGGATTCAATCGATTTTGTTCATCAGTACCAAAGATTTAGTCTTCCAAGCTTTCAAACTCATGCTGGAGCCCATCCACAGGGAACCACTCTCTGTGATTTAGGCTATTCTTGTGTGTGGTATTTATATGGTGCCTGTTGTATGAGGGTTTTTTTGATGTTTTTTAAATTTTTATTTTTGTTTTAATATTAACCATAAAAATTCAATGTCTACATAAACAGTGTGTTGTCTGAGTACAGTTGACTTTGAGAAATAGTAATAACAATAATATTCATAACATCAATAATAATCATATAGTGATAATAATATTTGCTTATCCATTTTAGTAAATCTTCAATGAAGTTGATCATTCTCTTGTGCTTCTAAGTTTCTAACTTCTGTCTGCTAGTTAGCCATTGACAAAACAAATCCTATGTTAAAAAATATTCAGTTTCTTCCTTCCCCTTAAATTTGAGTGTTAGTGTCATGCCCCTGTCAGAATCTGGATCGGAGGGGGAAGCCGAACATCTGACAGGGAGTGGGAGTGTGGCTCCGTTGGCTGTGGAAGAAACTGGGGAAGGGCAAAGTCCGGCTGGGCAGAGCAGGGGAGAGGTAGAGCAATGGAGAGGTAGAGCAAAGGAGAGGGAATTCAGAGGAAGACTCAGACCCACCCCCTCTTCATCTTAGGGCATGCAGGGAGGAATGGAGAAGGGAGCAACGTGAGTTGCATGGCTTACGGGGGAGGAAAGGGCCCTGATTCCCTTCATTAGCTGCAGCTGGGAACACAGTGTATAAAAGAGGAAGCTGCACACACCAAGTTGTTGGGACCAAACGTGAATTTATCTGGTATCATCGTGGCTTATCTGTGTTCTTGGTGTCTTCCCAATTGCGTGAATTCTGCCGTGCTTTCAAGTCTGAAATTCCTTCTCCTGTCCTGTCAAGTTAATTACTTCAGCTTGGTTTATTTGGATTTTTAGTTACAGTCTGTATGTTCCTTGTTTTGGACTGAATTTTCTACAGTTAAAGGCTGTTCCTGGGAGAATTTTTCTCCAGCCAAAGGTAACCTGGACATTGGGTGCAAAGTTGGAGTTAAAGGGATTCTTCTTGCTTATTTGACTGTGTTGCCTTTGTGCCACATGCCGGGTCATCACAGTTAAGTCTATTCATTTCTGCACATTCTAATATGTTTTTATTACATTTTATTCATTCATGTAATAAAAAAAATATGAGGCTTTTGGATGTTGATTGGAGTGTTGATAGTTGGCTATTAAGTCATTGGCTGTTGTTTCCTTGTGTTACCAAGCCCTTTATGCACACTTTATCGAGTATTTCACACAAAATAGCATTAGTACAAGGACCCTGCACAAATGTCTGAAACTCATTCTAACATTTTTTTTCTTTTATTTGTGTCTCCTTGGAATGATCACAAGGAGTACCAATCAGTAAAACTCAGGATCCCCTGAAGTACAGAAAGCATATTATACACATATAGGCCTACCATCTATACTAATACAAGCTTTGAATGCAGGCAGGAAGTGTTACATTTTTAAAATACTGCACATGTCCTCCCGTTCAATCAGCAAGTACATGCACATTATGGAGCTTAGTGGGAGATTTTCTCTAGCACCAAACTGTACATTGCTCTTCATTTCTATCATCAGATAAGTTCAGTCTAGAATTTGTACTGAGTGCCCTCTACTGAAATATAAGATGAAATTGTTAATTATTTACCATGAAAAAGAGAGTCCTTACAAAATGTATTAAAGTAGACATTTTCTTCTAACCGCTGTATTTTTCATAAATTATTTCAGTCCTTCCCTCTCCTCAAAAATGCAGTTTTTCCTGTAAATCTACATTACAATGTTACACTTTTAAGGAGAAAAGCTTTAGTTTATGCTATAATTAAGACATCTGGAAATCAAAAATTGTGTAAGACTTTTTCCTATCCAGATACCATAGAAAGGAATCTATTTTGAGGCCAGGGAATTACTGTAGTAAAATTATATTGGGCAAACAACTTTGTGGAGCTTTGGATATCCACAACATTAGTGAATAGAATAGAATAGAATAGAATAGAATAGAATAGAATAGAATAGAATAGAATAGAATAGAATAGAATAGAATAGAATACTTTATTGGCCAAGTGTGATTGGACACACAAGGAATTTGTCTTGGTATAAATACTCTCAGTATACATAAAGAAAAGGTACATTCATTAAGAATCAAGAATCATAACGTACAACACTTAATGATAGTCATAGGGTACAATCAACAATCAAATCATACTAGGAAACAGTCAATATAAATCATACGGATACAAGTGACAAAGTTACAGTCCTACAATCACAAGTGGGAGGGGATGGGTAATAAGGAAGGATGAAAAGATTAATAGTAATAGTAGTGCAGACTTTGTAAATAGTTGGGCAGTGTTGAGGGAATTATTTGTTTAGCAGAGTGATAGCATTCAGGAAAAAACTGTCCTTGTGTCTAGTTGATCTGATGTGTAGTGCTCTATAGCGTCATTTTGAGGGAAGGAGTTGAAACAGTTTATGTCCGGGATGTGAAGGGTCTGTAAATATTTTCACAGCCCACTTTTTGACTCGCACAGTATACAGGTCCTCAATTGAAGGCAGGTGGGTAGTAATTGTTTTTTCTGCAGTTCTAATTATCCTCTGAAGTCTGTGTCTGTCCTGTTGGGTTGCAGAACCAAACCAGACAGTTATAGAGGTATAGATGATAGACTCAACAATTCCTCTGTAGAGCTGTATCAGCAGCTCCTTGGGCAGTTTGAGCTTTCTGACTTGGCGCAGAAAGAACATTCTTTGCTGTGCTTTTTTGATGATGTTTTTGATGTTTGGTGTCCATTTTAGGTCATGTGATATAGTAGAACCTAGAAATTTGAAGTTCCCTACTGTTGATACTGTGTTGTCTAGTATTGTAAGAGGTGGTAGTATGGGAGGGACCAATCATGACCAATGATGCCATTGTGATTCTATTAAGATTAGATAAATAGATGAAAAGTGTGGGGATGGTTTGTATGTGTGTTTGTCTGTGTGTGAGAGGGGGAGGGGGAGGGAGGGAGGGAGGGAGAGAGAGAGAGAGAGAGAGAGAGAGAGAGAGAGAGATTAATGAATTTGAATAACTTTTCACTGCTTTCATTTTTAGAGAAGGCTGAAGTGGATGGATCTAGAATTTCTGAATTCATTCATTAATTTTTCCAGAAGGGCATATTGGCAATGAGAGGCCTAAACTACTACAACATCTGCTGAAAAATTGATTCAAGGTCCAATAGATTTCCGATCTCTCTTTCTGACAATTTCATTTTTGAAAAGATAGAAGAAGCAAGAAGGATATCTACCTGACCAGCAAAAAGCAGATGGATTGAGGGTGTCAAACACCTTGGAGTACATCAAGATGGAATTAAATATAAGTAGAGGAGGGAAAGCTGAAGGAAGTTTTTCATGTGAAATTTCAGGAAGGCAGGTTTTAAGTGAAAGGTGTACAGCACACCGTGGCTTGAAATCTTAAAGGTAAAACACATTAAAAAGGGATAGGAGCGCCTGAAATATGAGAAACTGAAAGCATAGATACAAATTGAGTTTCCTGAGATGGAAACTGGGGAAAGCTTTAAAAAGCCCATATAAATAAATATCAAGCTCGCTGACAGGCTCAGAAGCAAAAGAAGATGCATAGGAAATGGAAGCATGGATTGATAATGAGTGTGTTCAAACAGATCGCTTCAGCTTGTGGAGTAAGGAAGGTTAAAACTCAGAAGGAGATAAGGCTCACAAATACTGTGAAATACAATAGGGAGGGAGAGGTTAAGTAGATCTAAAAGAGTTGGGGGGAATTGTTGGTTTGTTACATGGTGCTGGAAGAAATATCCAGGCCAGGTCCAAGCTGGGAGAGAGGTGTTGGAAACAAAATGGAGGCTGGAGGCTGATTGGAAAGGAAGTTTAATGATGAAGCAGAACCACCAACCACATGTGATTCTTGACCAGCTGATAAAATGGAGTTTAGAGTGGGTAGGTTTTTATAACTTCTGGATTCCTATGGGGATTGTGTAGGTGTCCACATTCCAGTAAACCTCTACTCTAAACAATAACTCCAAGACAGACATCTTGTCAAAGTTATGTTTTATTTGGATAATAAACCGGCACATCTGGGGAATCCCGTATCTGAAAGTTCTGGGCTTCCTTGCAATAAGTAAAACTACAAAACTACCCCTTGCACCCCTCATTGCATCACATGCCCCAATCACCATCCGTCCCAACTTGAGACTTCCCCTCACCCAGGTGCAGAAATAACATGATCTTGACTTAGAAAAAGAATGTTATTATGTCTACCACATACACTCCAAGAAATTCCCCCCTCCCATTTTCCCAGGCTCAAGAATGTGGCAGTGTGGAAGCGTCAATATGGCTTCCAAAGATGACAGGAGGGTTCATAGCTGGCTCTACAACCAAAAGATGAAATGTAAATCCCAGGTGTTTGTCTGAGTTAATTTTGTCAACTTTTTGTTTGTTGATTATCTGAGTTTCTGTCTTGACACAGTCTTTCTGAATGGATTACCAAATCTGCATTTCTAAAAGCTGGTCTCCTCAGTTTCTGCTTGGGGCAGGGAAACTGGGGTTGGTTTCTGTCTCCCTTAAGAGCATGTTTCTCCATTTCCCCCTTTGGGGAAATATAATATCCTGCCTTTTTTAATATTTCCCAAAATATTTCATTCTTTGTGGGGGGCGTTTCCCACAATGGGTAATGGGGAAAAGTAATAATAGGCAACAGAAAATACAAATCTTTTTTATCTGTCTTCTCTCAGAAGAGGGAAAGAACTTTTGCTAATGTGTAGTGTTCCCTCCCTCTCTCTCAATTTATTACACACAGAGAGGCACCTGTAAATACACAAATTCACATCCATTAAACCAGGGGTGTCAAACTCAAGGCCCACGGGCCAGATTCGGCCCATGATATGGTAAGAATTGGCCCGCAGGGCTGTCCTGGTCTACCCATTGCCAAGAAAAAAGATTGGGCCAGCATGTCTTTGGCCTGGTCTACAAAGAGGAAGCATGCCAGCAGTTTAGGGGGTGGCATCAAGCTGGCCACACCTACCCAGTCGGCCACACCTGCCTGGCCTCCCCGAGGTCAACCACAGCCTTGATGCACCCCTCAATGAAATTGAATCTGACATCCCTGCATTAAACAAATTCACACTAATGATAGCGTATCTCCATTGTATCAATCTACTGAAAGGCCTAGGAAAACTGATCTCAAAACTCGAGAACTGGTGAGGTGCGAGAAGACTGAAGACAAACATAGTCTTAGTTTCAAAAGGGGAACAGGACCCAGGAAACTATGGACCAGTAAATTTAGTACTAATGAGTACTCAGTTTAGTACTAAATTTACTAGAACAGCTTGTCAAAAGGCTTGTCTATAAGCAAGCCGGGGGGAAATACTTCCATCAATAGAACCAGCAGGAGGTTGTCAAAAACAGGTCATATCAAATTATTATGTTATATTAAAGTGATTAATTTGGTAGACCAAGAGAATACTATGAATGTGGACATTGCAGGAAAAGCAAAAAGCACTTTTTCCAAATAACACATCTTATTAAAAGGCATAATTTTCTGTGAGGTACTGTTCACTTCAACAGTTGCTTCATTGGGAACAAGCTGAGGGAAAAGAAGGATGGTATTTTGCTTATGTAGATATAGGTTACATGTGATTCAGATTACAAATATTGTACATTAGTAATTAAATGTGGGTGATGAGATCCTAAAAAACTTGTTCCGAGACATTTTTTCAAAAAATATTCAATGGTAGGAGTTGGGAAAGTAAAACATTTTTTTTCTTATTGGATCTATTAAAATTCCAAACTTGTAGATAAATTTTATCAACCAACCATATAATTGAACTTTAGTGGCAAACAGTCATTGTGTAGGACAGGAATAATTTATCCACCCCATGCATAATAGTTGACACAGATTTATTTTTCTATACTAGACTAACCTTTGGGTACCTCACCTTACCTAGTGAGGTTTAAGAGCATTCCAAATACTGTGAATTTTTGAAAAGAAACAAGAATAATTGGGAGGTATAAGATGATCTTATCTTGCTCAATCTGGATCTAATCACTTGCTGTATGGAGAGGACAGAGAGAGAAAAAATATTCTGAGGTAATCGAGGCATGAAATCAAGAGGAAACCAATGACCCATCTCACTGCAAACAGGAGTGGGGCCATATAAGGCTTTTAAATAGTCAAAACCTTTGGAGCAATTTTAATTAATTGTTGGAGACTGAAAACAACAAGAAAATGGTGCTGAATCCTGAAACTTAAGAAACTCTTGTGCGAATATTCTATCCAATGCAAAAAAGAAAAGACCACCTTAGTGTTTATTGTAATTATTGCACAGAAAATTAGCCTGGTTTGCCAATACAACCCATAAAGCTGCATGTTAACATCTGTTGAAATCATTATTCATGTATTCATGCCTAGCACCAAGCTAATCACATTAAACCATAAAACTTTCTCATTTGCACTGCAATCACAAATGGTATGCCTATAAATGCCAGTGCTTGTGTCACATTTCTCTTGCCCCTGTCGTGCTGTGCTGGGGAAAAGGCCGCACACAGTATTGTGTCTTAGAAAAATGACTCCAGTTCTTCCCTGCCTGCTGTCAGGAAGGAACAAAATAAGATCGGGGGAAGACTGAAATGTACCTTTCCCTAATATCATGTTTAAGTCTGGAATTAAGTGTTCTTGATGTTTTCCTTCATCCTTTGTGTGCTGTAATTGGGTATTTTATTGATTTGTTTGTACTTATTTCACATTTCTAAGAGAGCGCTAGGTGCCACGCCAATGGTGGGATTCAAAAAAATTTACTACCAGTTCTGTGGCCAGGGGTTGGTGGGTGGGTATGGGTTGGTGGGCATGGCTTGGTGGATGTGGCAGGGGAAGGATACTGCAAAATCTCCATTCCTTTCCCACTCCTGGGGGAAGCTTACTGCCAGTTCTCCGAATTACTCAAAATTTCCAATACTGGTTCTCCAGAACTGGTCAGAACTACCTGACCACCTGCTGAATAATACCTCTGGTGCCACCATAGATGGAGGTATTTTCTCTGTCAGTGTTCCAATGAAACTCCCCACAACTTATTCAGCACTGAGAAATGAAGTGCATCCATGTAAGAATTTCTTAACAAAGTCATATTGGCTGAGAGTTATAATAATCTGAGAGTTCTGGGTTTTCCCATCCCAAAAGAAAATCAAAGATACATCCCCTCCACCCACCATTCATCACATGGTCCAATCAACCATCGTCCCAAATGGAGCCACTCCTCCAAACACTCCCCTCCCCGTGCAAGGTAACATGTCCATGACTTCCTGTGAAAGAATTTTGTTGAGTCTAATCTTCCACCACTCTATGAAATCCCCCCTCCCAAATTCCCAGGCACTAATAGTGGCAGCCTTGGAGCTTCTGAGTAATATATGGCCTCCAAGGCTGACATTCTCTTCACAACAACCACTGTCTGAAGTGCATTGGGCTGACAATAATTGGCCCATGTTCATCTTGTGAACTCCACCGTCATGGAGTCGTGAGCCCAAAACCAAATTCAAGTCTAACATTTTAACCACTATGCTAACAGTTTTACAAAGAAGAAAGTCTGTGTGTGTTATTTTACTAATGGAGTCAACCAGTGTTGATGCATTTTGCAGCTTGAAGCAAATTGTCAAGCCCGAAATTGACATATGCATAGCCATTTTATTTAGCCTTATTATATATTCCTTTACTTTCTTTCTCTTTGTGGTTATGGGGGGAAGGGTTTCAGGCTTGCCACATTACTAAGATGGGAGGAGTGGAGATAGAGAGAGTTGTTTAGGCTAAGTGGTTCTTCTTCCTGTGGGAACAAAAGCTGACCATGCTGAGACCTGGAGGTGGAGATTGATGACATCAAGAAGCATTGTTTTACTTCTATTGGGGCTGTTTTGAGGTCTGTTTCTAACTTCCAATATTATGTGGTGTAATTCTGGGTTGTGTCAGATCTGGAATTACAAGAAACTTTGCCAATTTGATGCTTTCCTAAATAAAATAAATTGGTTTGGAAGATGGACTTTGCTCTTTTCTTTTTAAATGGATTTCATCACTTGGAAACCTGACACAATTTTACTGAAGTGGCACTATTGGCTCTAAACTAAAGGATCAATAGATGACAAAAAATATGGAAGCAAGGAAATGCATGATTTAATTACTTATTTATAAAGAATATTTATTTTAACAGCTTATATTCTGTTTTTCTTATTCTCCAAGTGACCTACAAAAATTAGATAAAGCTTTTAAGACATTGTACGAAGGACATAAAAGGCAGGATATGAACAAATAACACAGAGATGCTGTTTGAAGGTACAGATTCAGAGCAATTTAAAGCCACAACATAATGGAGGAAAAATACTATTCAATTAAATTTCTATGTTCACTGTTTTTAAAGACTAATTGCAAGTAACATGAGAAAAATTAGGTTGAAAAATTCCATACTTGTACACATTTCAAAAATGGTTCAGAAAACTTGCTATGGAACATATGCAACTACAGCACCTCTATTCTACTTATTAAAACTGCCTTGCTTTTCCCCCCCAGTTTTTCATGTGACTCTATTTTTTTTAAAAAAGTGGCTACTTTAAGTAATGAACCAGCTCTTTAAAGCAGTGCTATCTTTTTTTCAGGCTCATATCAGAACCTGAAGAAAACCCCCAAAGTTGCCTTAATAACTAGGACATTGTCCTTGTACATGATCCATATTACCTCTTCTCAATTATTTTCAAACATGTGCCACCAAATTCCATATAAAAACTTAAACAAATTGATCAATCAATCTCTCACAATGAAATCTAAAAGTCTTCTTTACTTACCTTGAAATTCCCTCTTTGTCACACTGGTCAGACTCCAAAAACTGTTGACCTCTGGGAAATATAATGCTCTAGGACAGGGGTGTCAAACTCAATTTCATTGAGGGCCAGATCAGGGTTGTGTTTGACCTTGGGGGGCTGGAGGCGTGGCTAGATGGGTGTGGCCAGCTCGACGTCACTCATGTCGGGGGTTCCTTTGGTGGCCTGAGTGTACTGCCAGCAAAAGCAGAGCTCGGGAGGGTGGTGCATGATCCTCCCAAGCTCTGTTTTTGCTGGCAGAGGGTTGCAGAGGCCATCACAGTCAAAAACAGAGCTTGGGAGGGCCACACGCAGCCCTCCTGAGCTCCATTTTCACTGGCAGAAACACCGGGGATGTTTCTCATTGTTTCTCATTTTCTCATTGTTTCCAGGGTGGCCCCACGGGCCAGATCTAAGCACCCCGAGGGCTAGATGTGGCCTGTGGGCCTTGAGTTTGGCACCCTGCTCTAGGAGCACTTCACACACTGAAGAGAGGGGGTATCAAAACCATAGGAACCATCATTCCCCATCCACACTGCAGCTGCCACCCAAAGTTTTAGCAAAAGGTGCTATTAAGTAAAGAAGGTATTTTCTTCACCTCTGAGATTTTAAACCATAGAGAAGTCAAGTCTTCATTCTCAGACTTTCATTTTCCATTCACACTTTAGAGTC